>NC_064900.1:2401538-2701730 GCF_929443795.1 Astur gentilis | reverse complement strand
GCACAGGACAGATCACTGCTGAGTAATGTATCCATGAGTCATCAGCCACAAAGCAGTAGCAACCTCCAGCTGACTAGAGGAAGTCTAAGTGAAATGGGCTGGAGAGAATGGTCACGAGAGCCCCGTGAGACTCAGAGAAAGAAAAGAGAAGCAGAAATGCGCAAAAAACCCCCACAAACCCAAATCTAACCCAGTGGCCTGCGAAATGGGAGCTGTGTTAGTACAAACTCTTGCTTCGGTTTTGATTGCTCTCTCCACAATACTACTTTCTTGGCTATTGCCAGTCAGTGGAGGAAGCCCCTATGCCACCAAGTCCTAAACTGTGGAAGGCAACTCAATGGACACGTATGCTGGCGCCCTGTGAATATCTTCAAAAAACACGTTGGGCTGCAAAGCACTGCAGGGATTGGGAGGCCCTTTCCCATCTCGGATTACTCAGAGTTTGCTTTGTAACTGGGCAAAAGGTAAGGATGAAAAAAAGAACATGTTAACTTATAAACACACATAGGCAATAAAGGAGCATAGTTACAAAAATGAAACAATGAAAATGTGTCATTAAAATTACACTAAGCAATAATGTTTTCCTTTTGCCGCATTTCACGAGAGTTGATGGATGGCTAATTATCCTCATTTGACCCAAGATTTACTTGAAATGCAGTTATCTTCAAACTAGTTTTCCTACTCCTATTGTTAAAGACGTCTATTAGAGCCTCTCAGAGTACCTCCCCTGGGTGACCTGTTCTTTCCCTACCGCACTTTCCCTGTCAGCTCCTTCCTCTTTTTCCTGTTTATCTACTTCTCACTTCCTACCAGTAAGCACTGGATTATCACACAGAAAGATTTGATGGTTTCCTTCCCCCTTCCCTTCAAGGACTCCTGACTAATATTTCTATTGTATTTGCTCACTAGCCCTTTCTGGGGAGAGCTTTATGCTGCTTTGCTGGTTATATTTTTCTGAAGGAATATTGGTAAAATATTTTATATCATGTACCAAGAAATCTTGAAAGCATAATTTCCTTCCTAGACTATTTGTGAGTGGCATGGGTATAAACCATTCATTACATTTGGGATGGGATGCCTCATGCTTCCCTGTCCCTACCTACTCTGTTAATTTTAGGGAGCTGTTTCTGGATATCCTGCCATAAGAAACAAACTGAAAAGGTGGTAAAGCCCAATTCATCAGTGAATAGGACAGCGAGGACCAATCTCCGGTCTTGCAGAAAAGTACAAGATCTCTGATGATAAAAACGAAGCTCTGAAAGTTATTCAGAAATAAATTATTAGCAATCTTGTTGACAGAAAATGGAGAATCTGTCCAAGTGCCACGGCCTGGGTTAAGGGCAGGCAGAGGAACATAGAAAATGGCTTATATGGGGAGTTTACAAAGAAAAGAGAAGTGGAACAGTTGGCTGCTTTCCAGTTGACCAGCAAGTCCAGTTTCATGGTGGATTTGTCCGCCCTGGGAACTACTGTGTTTCAGAGTCTTCTCTGAACATGGCAGAGCTGCCAGGCTGGTCTCCTGGGAGTACTTGACACGTCATTACTTGTTTCCAGCAAACTGTTTTGTCTTTTCTATTCCCCAACCACCCAGCTAACAGCTCTTTCCATTTGCATTAACTTCACCTGGAAAATCCAACAAAGGATTTACAAACATCTCCCAACCTAGGCAGAATCTTTTTCCTCATTCAGCTAAACATGCATTTAAAATTACATAGCATTTGACTGGCAGGAGGAGCATTTCCGTACTGTTCGTTCGGCTTCTGGTCCAAGAGTCTATTATTATCAGTCTATTTACTGAGGCACAGAGGCTGGTATTGTCCCCAGACCTCACTTTCTGCATCCAGCCTGATGCCCCAGGGCTCTCAAGAGGGTAAGCACCTGCACTTACTCCACTTGACACCAGCCAGAGCTTGGGCATTTCCCACCTCCCAGGGGCCTGGGCTGCCCACGATGCTAGGGTCCTTCTGAGAAGGATGCCGTGCCCAGCTCGCCTGCCTCCATTAGCTGTGGGGTGTGGTTGTGCGGATAGGTGGGACAGGAGGGTTGCAGGCTCAGACAGAACAGGCATAGCCACGCCTATGGGTGAAGGCACCTCTCTCTCCGTATGCCGGTGCTCATCCAAGCCTGCCCCTCAGCACAAGGTGTGCTGCAACCTTAGATCTGGTAACAGGCTCATGGTTGGGTATAAAGTGTCACGCAGATGTCATTAATGTGCTCTCTGTGAAAGAGACTCTCCCGTGGCTCCAGGTTTTGCATGTATAGTGCCTCAGACACAGTTTTTGCGTGCACCTAGTTATACAGAAAACACCTTCAGTTGGGTTCATGTGTCCCTATCTCAGCCCAAACTTGTGGTTTGAGTCTGTATCTCCTTTGACTCCTGCAGCAGTCTAGCTACTAGACAGTGCCATATAACTTGTGGGGCCACACAACTGTCGCTTTTTCTTTCTTCTCTATCAGGTGGCAAAGGTCACTCCTGTCAGCTGCAATGAGCAAGCCCGCCTTTGGAAAAGAAGGTGCCAGTTGAGCTTTGGCTGTGCTGGGCGCAGAGGGCACACGAATAAATTGCCCCAGGCCAAGGCTCACATGACAAAATTTCTGCAAGCTGACGGCATGGGGGAATGTGACAGCTGCTGCAGAAGGACAACACTGATCCCCTGCTTGGGGACACCACTCGGGATGGAGAGGGGAGGATTTATGCCCAGGGATCTCTCACAGACCTTCTACAAGGCATTTCTGGGGGTACTTACTCTTTGGAGAAACACCTTCACTACCAAACATCTCCCTTCACAAATACACTCATCCACTCTCTCTCTTTTCAATTTGCTAGTAGCTTTTTCCTTTCCAGGCTAGTGTTGAGTTTAAGGGACTAAACTAAACTGAAACTCAAGACATCTCATTTAACACAGGCCCAAGTCTCTTCATTTTCATGTCAGATGCTGAAGTACGTTTCCATATGCTGCTGTCACATATCAAACCCATGCTCCAGCAGAAGGACTTAAGCCATTCAGTGTGATCTGGGAGAGGTGAAGGAAGCAGGTAGGAAACCAGCACACCTGGCAGACTAAAGCTGTGTCTGTCACTCACCAACTAATGGAAGGGGCGCAAACCTGAAATCGCAAACTGGAAGCAGATAGGATACAGAGATCTAGTAACACGTGAAACATGGTAAGAAAGCAGCAAAAGAGATGGGTGGATCTCTCTTGTTCTCCAGATTTGCCACAGGAAACACAGAGCTCGAGGCAGTCAAGCAACATCCCTTTCAGTCGGCAGCAGCGCTTTGAAGACAAAAGCAGCTGCAGCTAAACCACCCAGCAACGCTGGCTTTGTGCAGACTTGCCCTTGCTGTGGCTTCTGACCAGACATTCTTGCTTTCCCCTCCTCCCTGCAGCTTTCCAGCCACCTGCTGCCACTTTCAGCTTTCTGCTGCTATATATATATATATTCTTTTTAATCTCTCTTTAATCCTGCCTACATTTTTTGAAGGGAAGATGAAACTAGATTTTTTTCAAGCCAGGTTTTCAAAAGAAGCAAGTTTTATGTGATCTGCCAGGCCAGTAACTTTTTTTACCTCCTCTTGCACCATATTTCAGCAGAGAGTGTCTGTGGGGCGAGTGCGTTGTATCAGAACGCGCCTTCTGGTGGGGTCACTGAGACAGCATCCCAGCACCAGCATAGCATCCCCACCTGCAGCACTGTTTGCCCTGCCCCATGGCCCCACAGGCTAAACACTGCCTCCATGTGTGCACAAGGGAAGGGTGTCAGAACAGGACTTTTTCTGCAGCACTAGAAACAAAAATCTGGCCTCGCTGTGGGGCAGTGACAGCAGGGAATTCACTTAGACAAGGTTTGTGGTCAGTATGGGACCTGACAAGCAATATTTTTATGCATATATGTGTATATATATATGTATATGTGTGTATATACGTATATAAAAACCCATAAAATCTGACTGCCTGAAGGAAACTGCAACAGGTTTGCAGAAGAACTAGCTCCCTGCAGGAGCAGATGTCAATTTAATGAGTCGGCATTTGTTTCAGACAGGTACAGGCCAGCCACAGTTGTGCATAGCAGGCCAGCCTACTTATCACATTTGTTCCGAGGCAGGAAAGCTTGAGCTGAGGAGCACCCATCTGCTTTCAGCACAGCTCTCCTGCTTCCTTATTTGCTTGACTTGCCCCAGGCTCCTCTTTCCTCATACACCCAGCTCTTTTCCTGTGCCTAACACACTGCACCCGCTCCTGTTTAGTGTTGGCCAGAAAGCAGAACTGCATAGGGCAGGGGCAACCCTAACTCTATTTTCTTCACTCTGTTGCTATTGAGACCTTCTGCTGAATTGGGAAGAAAAAAAAAAAAAAAACACAACAAAAAAAACCAACCCGACAGGGGTAAGGAAGATGAGTATTAAGGTTTTTACTCAGGTGTCCCAGCAAGAATTTAGGCTGCCTTGGATCACCTCTCTACTCCAGGATGGCTCCTTCTAAGCACCTCACTCCCTATTCCTACCGCAGAAGCTCACCCCAGTGCTGTGCGTAAGAGTACAGAGGAGGCACAGACGGACACTCACAGAGACAAGGGTCTTTTTGTTTTTTTGAAGCTTCTGCTGAATCTATGCCTGGCAAGCTCACCGGGCTGAAAAGAGGCACTCACTTTTCCTCTTTAGTGCCATCTAGGTTGCACCCAGCAGTTCTCAAGAAGGTGGGGCTAGACCAGAGATTGTGACTAATTGTTATTAATGGTGAAGTAACTGTACTCCGCAGCCTGGGGCAGGGGAGAAACCCTGGCCCTGGCAGCTCTTCAGTTCAGCTCCACCCTACCCAGAACTGGAGGTCCAGTTCTCTGCAGCAAATGGAGGCTACTGCGAGTTAGAAGCACCTTTGCTGTAATCTGGAGCCAGGCATTCGCTCTGCGTGCTGCCTTTTCCTGCCTGCCCCATGCAATCTTACTCCTCACCTGGAGAACTGGTGGGTTTGAAGCAAAGGGAGAGAATTACCCACGTTTTCTGTGCTCAGAAGAAACACTCCCGAGGCAATGCGCTTACTTAGATGTCCAAGAACTGAAATATAAGGAATATATATATTAATACTTCTATCTGTCCATTATTAGCACAGGAAAAGAGATTCTCTTCAGAGACTGCTGGGTTCCTCTCCCTCATTATGCAAAGCCCTCCCTCCCATTAGTACCCCTGCACTCAAAGGCCACAGAAGGGAAGACAAAAGAATAGGAGGCTTGTGAATCCTGCCATGGGATGGGACCACATACAACGCAGCTGTCAGGATAGGGTATGCTCACCTAAAGAGTAGAAATATCATTTTTAAAGAATTTTATGAGAAATTGATCTCATTCCAAATTTAGCATTTTGCAGACCCAGAAAGGCACTGCGGAATGGGTACTTTAGGGAAGCGAGCTAGGTGCCATGCACAGAACAGCAGAGATTTTCCAGCTTTGAGGCACTTCCCTGAGCTCTGCTCAGCAGAAGCAATGCTGCTGGCTGTGGTGGAAGTGGGGAGCACAGCCCCAGCAAATCACAGGTAGGAAGTAAATGTGTGTGTGAGTATGTGTGGCGAGAAAGACAGTGCAGGGCTGTTTCTGGATCTCAGCAAGAAAGGCCTGACAACAAATGGCTTAATAAAACAGCTGTTTTAATAAGACAGAATAATCTTATGTCCCTCCAGATGCTAGGAACACTACATTCATGAAAAAGAAGCATGCTAGTCCTCAGTATGATCACACATAGGTATTACAAAGGAATAGTTGTATCTTATACTATAGGCAGTGCATAGCAATGTATGTTATGTCACAGCTGACCTGAATAACCAGACACTGTATTTCGGCTCTCAAGAGGAGCATCTCTAAAACTGCGTGCCTGAAGTTTCCCTTATTACATAAAACTCCTTACATCTTGCTTTCTTAAAGAAAAAAGTTGCAGACAAAAACATCCCAAACTTTGGCAAAAGCAAGGCACTCAGATACCATGGGGTTTAATTAGCCTTGGGCATTTAAATTCATTGCACTATACAAAAAATTTCGGCCTCAGAAAAAGTACTGAAAAAAAGTTAAGATGAATAAAGCAGCAAGTTTTTATTGATGCACTAAGCTGATCAAGCATCTCTCAGTAGTAAAATATTCCAATATTCAGGACCTATAAAACTCTGCACCTTCCTCTCCCTTTTGGTATAAGCATGGCTCTAAAAGCATCCTTAAATTAGACCATATTTTGTCATAGCAGCCTTCCCCTCTGTGATGACAACACAGAGGTTCTTCAGACTGTAAGAGACCTCCTTCTTTCCACAGTTAAAAAGGCTAAGGCATCTCAGCACCAGTCCCCGTCACCTCAGACCTGTAGGGCTACATCGCTATCGTTAGGGGTGGTCATCTTAACACCCACCTATGACAACATGAATCCGCAGTGCCAGATTACCTTCTTAATGGAGTTGGCAATTCTGAATAGCTAAAGGTTTCAAGGGGAAATACTCTCAATTGAGATTTTTCTGTTTAAAAAGACCTTATGGACTTTGTATGCCCTCCTAAAGCCTAATGTAAAACAAAAATCAAAGTGTCAGACCTACAGAACTTTCAGTTTGCCTCTAGAAACTGGAATAAGTGAGTGTAAGCTTAAAAACAGAAAGCAAGATCTGTTTCTGGACTTCACCTCTCTGCTCCTTACCCTCAGCTATTTATCAACTCTTAAATATTCCAAAATCAAAATAAAACCCAAACAAGGCAACACATTGCAGTCTCCTTCATGTAACTGCAGAAGAATTAATGACTATGAAAGAGGAAACAATTGAAAACCCAAGAAAAACCCCTAGATTTTCCTATTTCCAAAAAATAAAATTATTCTTTGCAATGAAGTTTTCAGTTCAGAATTTTGTAATCAAAATATGTATAAGAAACTTTCCCATGCCGTCCAAGGGAAACATTTTCAAAGGGAAACCATTCCTACATGGTACACCTGGATAAAAGAGGACAAGAGAAAACAAAGGCTGCAGCTCTTCTCTTTACACATTCTTTACTATTGTGCTTACCCTGGTCTGTGGCCAAATGTCCTTCTGCTGACATTTAAGACAAAAAGGAAGAACGTGAAAGGCCTGGAAAAAAAGGAAGCAAAGCAGTAAAATGCTTATCTTGCAAAATCAGGAAGTCATTGGCAATAAAACATACTGCACTGGTAAAGCACTGGGACTAGATGATACCAGCCTTTCTGTGATTTAACACAACTGAAAAATAAAGATCAAATGAAGCCCTAAAACTTTCTCCTTCATCTGATATGAAAAGTCAGATGTGTTACTGCTAGTGACAGCTGCAGTTTGTTGCTTGGTCTAGAACAGAAAAGTTTCTCAGCAACTGCCTTCAGCTCTGTACCAGCCTACAGAGCTCCAGCAAACACACTTCCACTACATTCAGCTGCAGCTCGTTTTTAGCCATGGAACACTTTATGACCCCAGGCCTGAGCTGCAGAAGGCTGCTTACCCCCAGTCAAAAGCTGCGGAGGAGTTGGGGGGAGAGCAACTAGGGGGACCCAGTAATGTGCTCCTGCCTTCCAAGATGAGCACAGGGCACTTCACCCAGGTTGAAAGTGAGCTCTGGCACCAGACTAGAGACATCAGTGCAAAGTGGCACCTGAGCTCGGGAGAAAAGAGTTATTTGTTTGAATACACTGCTCTGCTAACGTGGCTATGAGGTTTTGGGAGCCAGGGTGGAGCTCTGCATGGTCCTACCTCTTCAGATGGCCACAAGCTGGGCGCTCTGCACCACAGGTGCTGTTTTATTGGGCAACAGTTTTACGGAGTCACTGGTCCCGACTCTGAAGCCAGACCTGCAGTCATTCTACTGATCTCAAGGAGACGTGGATTTCACTAATAATGGAAAGGAAAATCAGCAGTATTTCTCACCTCACTGAATGTTTTTAGACTGGAATACAGCTCAATGACTCCACTTACAAAGAAATAGTAGTTTGATAGAGCAGCTTCCAAGTTAAGGAAACCAGACGATGACTCAAAAGATTAATTCCAATCCCATATTCCAAAAGGAAACCTCAGATGTTACAGAGCATTTGTAACAATCATTAGCTTGGAGGAAGTCAGAAGCAACAGTATTAATGTGTGGGCACTATGGTTATGTTGTCCATCCCAACCTTGGCATTCCTGCCTCTGCATGAGTTGGGGGACTTCTTCCAAGGAATTTTAACTGTTGCTTCACAAAAGACAGGACTATGAGCCTTCCTCTATTCCCAAAGTTAACACTAGAAAAATAAATTGCAGAAATGTCAAAGAATATTTGAAAGGGTCCTCTTTTGAATCCCTTATTTTTTAGATTTTCTAAATCTTTTAAAAAGACATCCCCCCATAAAAAAAAAAAAAAAAAAAGGAAAAAACGGAAAAGAAAAAAAAAGAGAAGTATCTTTTCTTCATTCTCCTAAAACTGAACTAATTGAAAAGATATGGGCTGGCCCCTTTTAATGCCCCACCCCATCAATATATTTAGGGGCAAATTTAACAGTTAAAAAAGGAAAAATATTAAACCAACTTTATGCAAAATCTGGTTTTGAGACTTGCAGATATTTTCTTCCCCAGACTTGCAGAATTTTTTCATTTTTTATCTCCATTATAATGATTTTTGCCCAGGTTTACTGCAATGTAAGAAACATATATAAGCATTTCCTCACAGTCCTAGGTTTTATTATTAATTGTTAATAATAAAATTATGGCTACTTTAAAAACTCAAATAAAAACAATATAAAAACATGGTCATTAGAGTATTATATACACACATAACAAAACAGCTTAATACAACTGTACTCATATCACAGTTTTCTATTGTATCTAAGAGAGTATACATTAGTACATAGCAAATAGAGATTCTGATTTCAACTTCAAATAGCCACTTCATTATAAAAATATTAAATGAGATTTTTAAAAAGCAATCCTGAAGTCCAGATGTAACTGTAGTATGTTAATTGCACAGAAAACACAACATTTGGGAGCAACTGTAAACCACAGAAGGAAAAAATTATTTCTGATGCAAGTTCTTATCCTGGAGGAATAGACTGGCTTCCTAATCTCCAGGTTGCTTTTGAACATAGGTACACATTCCCTCATCTCAGTTTTTCTTGATTTTTTTTTTTCATTCCCATATCTTGTGTGAATACAGGCTCCAGAAAATTTCACATGTGATTTCTAACACCTCCTGTCTTCAGCGTATCTAAATCAGATACCAGATGCTCATTTGTATTGCTACAGCAGCCTGAGTTTACAGTCTTGTGAAAGATTTATTTGGTGAAAATGTATAATGTCATAGCAGTGTGTCCAGTTCAGAAACTCATTCCTAGGACTTCCTATAGTGCTCAGTATGGCACAAGTACAATAAGCATATGGACCTCTTTATACTAATGGCACTGACATGAAAGCACTTCCGAGTTAAACTGTACATCTGGCGAGGGGGACTACTGTGATCTAATTGCGGTTCATAAAAAAAAATTTAAAAAAAATACAGGACTTAAGTGCAGCTTCCTTTACATGATGTGCATTGACAATGCAAACCAGCCTTCTTCTTTTTGCTTTTCCACCTGCAAAACAAGAAATTGAAATTCATACATCATAAATTTCCCACAGACTTGCTAGTTAGTGCTGGCTTGCATAGGATTGCTATGTATCAGTTCACTGATATGTAGCAGTTGTCTGCCATCGGCACTGTGGAGGGAGTCATACCACCTACTTTAGACACCTAGTTTAAGCCCCATCTACCTTAAGTATTCCAAATTTCCCCTCTGGGGACGTATACTTTGCTGTCCTGATAGGGAGTCTTGGACCCTAACTTTGTTTTTTCTCTTTATCACTCCTAATTAATGTTATTTTGGACATCAGGAAAGATGGTATTAGTATCTCCTCATGGTTGCCTTCAAGCATATAAACAGATCTGTGACAGGCTTACCAGACTGTACTACTGCCTGGAGTTCCCCATGAAAGCTGTAGACTGTTTTCTTTGCACATCAGGAATCAAAAATCTAGACCGGGGATCTTCTTTGCATTTGGATTTATTTATCCTTCTGCAACTGACTTGTGCGACAGCAAGGTAAGAGCTCGCTTGCCTCTTACATGTGGCTCTACCAGTACATCATAATGATTATTTGAAATTCTCTGGAGCCACCAGTGCAAGACTGCCAGAGCTTCCAAGTTCTAATGCACTAAGATACCACAGCAGAAGATACACTTAACAGGATTATTCACTTTTAAATAACAGCTCTGTGTCAGCAAACAACTAATGTCACTAGCACTCAGGTCTCCCCTGACCAATCATCCAGAATCCAGACTGCCATGAATTGATTACTATTAGCCTTGGTAGATTTAAGGTAGGACAGAGCTCTCTCCCCTTCTTTATCTGTCTTGCTTTTTCCTTATATGACGTCACAATTGAACTTTCTGGCTGAAGATTTGTCAGTCTTACCTTTGGCCTTTGGCTGACAGGAATTAATTTCACACTTTCTGATGAGGCACTTAGGGGTGAACAAGATTTGCCAGAGTCTCCTACAGACCTGCAGACATTCAAAATGAGATTGAAAAAGTGGAAAATGGAAGTGACTACTAGAATCACATCTCAGATCCTGCGTTAGGACCCCTCATCAATAGTCTTGAACAAGGCATGTCATCTGTCATTTTAAATATAAACAATGGAAGTTATGAAAAAGCTATTGGACCTTTGTCCAATTTCCACAGAGTTGAGTGTGATGAAGTCAGGGAAAGTCTGTAAAGCCAAAGAAAAACATGGCAATTTTTTCCATTGTGTTCAAGTTCTGCTGCACCAGTAATCAAGGCAGTACAAAAATGGAATAGTAAAGGGTCAACTTTTACCTTCTTATACTGGTCACACTGGCAGGGGAAACACTATCTTCTTTGGAGCTGTCCATAGCAACTGCCATGGGAATAGACACGTCAATTGTCCTCCTTGCATTTTCTAGGCAATAAATAATAGCTTGATTCCAATGAGAACACAGCAACATTGCACGACATTCATTTCATTTTCCCATTTTTGGAGGGGGATCACATAACTCTTCACAATTGCATAGAATATAGAGATCAGACATAAAACATCAGGCTAAACATCAACCCCATACCCACTCTCTGAAAATGACAGATATTGAAAGCAGATAATCAGAGCAACTATGGACAATATGCACATATATAGAATGATTCTTCCATAGATAAACCTTCTGGGTTTTGGCAATCAGAGGCTTAGAGACTTCCGATTTCTCTACTTTGTTCCTTTAAGATTTTACTTATCATGCTGAATTTATGTTACAACAGCTGTAGAAGTGTTAGTGTTACAATCCCACTGCATGAGTCATTGCATACGGACCTACATGCATATGCACACACACATACGTGGTCTCTCCTCCCCCTCCTTCCTCTGCCCCTCAAGTCCTTTCCTTTATAGATCCTCTGTGGTTCAGGAAAGGGGAAAGGGCAGATGTCCTAGACAGAGCATGTGTACATGCTCACATGCAGTTCTGCCTGTAATTACAATGACTCCATGAAGAGATAAAGTAGCCCTCACCTGTTGGAAAGTATTTTTGGTCATAGTTACACATGGCAGCTAATCTATGAATCTTGAATCAGCAAGAACATTCCCTTTGCTAATTTACGTCTTCAGATGACTGGAAGCTCCAGTTATTTCTTTCTATTAGCACTGGCAGTAACTCAGCAAGGCAGTCTGATGGAAAGAGCACCCAGAAGACCAAAAACTAAAATGTGGTTGAGAATTGGATAACCACTCTGCCGTGATTTTTAGAAGCCTGATGTAAATACTTAGCCTTTTTTACAAAAGATTCTCCAGCAGAGAGGACTGATTAAAAAGCCTACTTCTGCCGATCAGTGACCATGTAGCAGAACTGTTCTGCAGACAAGGACATAGCAAAGAACAGATTTACCATGAAGCACGATGTTTGCAGCAGACTAATTACTAAGAAACTAACCTTAGGAGAAGTTTAGCTGATGTATTTTTAGCTCTCTAAAGCAAGGAGTGTTTGTACCACACAGTCATTAACAGCAAGTGTACTGCTGACCACAACTGCTGATCCAATCAGCTAAGGACAGAGAACTCCCAAAAGGGGAAAAACGTTGTCTTACTAGTTTTTGTTTCTCCTGAAGCTGGGTACTTACCAGTATAATTTAGGGATGGGGACAGAACAGGAGATATCGTTGGAGGGACCACATCAGCAGCAGCTAATTTCTGTTGGTCTATTAGCTGCAACAGTTTATCACGTGCTTCTGTACTCTGACGATTCAGCTCTGCTATTCTTTCCTCCAAGCTCTTTGATACCATGAGATGAGTCTACTTGGATAATCACTTCAAATTAAAAACTTCAAGGAGAGCATGCAATATATTTCAAGTACTTCTATGAATTTAATTTTCAAACTGAAAGTAAAAATAATCATATAGCACCTCCTGTGAAAAATCTCATTTTGTCCCTTTTGCTGTCCTGTGTCTAGGTCCTTAATTGACTAAACACAACAATATTTTAAACTGGTCTTCCTACAAGTAGAAATAAAACAGCTATTGTCTCTACCAGTTAAGGAGAAAGAAAGAAAAAAAAAAAACAAACAAAAAACCCCCAACCATCCAACAATTATTCATAATTAAGAAAATATTTAATCAGAGACACACATATTCAGGAGGGTGCAGGGAAGCAAAAGCAGATTTCTAGCAGAAGTATCCTGGAACCCATCTTTAAACCAGGTTTTCACCCACTTTGACCTCTTCCCCTCCCTCTCCATTAATTGCTTCCACAAAACCAACACTTTAAAAAGTTTCCATCATCTTGTACAACTAAATGTTACACAACATAATACAATGGGCAAAGTGACAACACTCTCAGCCTAGTTATGTGAGGAAATTTAAAACCTTTGGGATCCTTAATTGAACAGTAATTCAGCCACTGTGACAGAACAGAAGTAAAAACAGTGGCAAGGGCAGGGATTAGGCATTTCTGTATTAACTCCACTCACTGGGGTGCCACTGAATAGCTGCTTAGCTGCAGATTAAAGGTTTTCTATGTGAACCAAAGTCTTCAAGCTCTTTCCCAAAGATTTTGGGATTTTCACCACACGGCAGGACTGACAAGACAGATCCAACTAGTACATACACTATAATCAAGTACTGCAAGAGATGTACCTACACTAACTTTAATCTTATGGGCTTTTGGGTCACAGTAGCAGAAGAGATGTATGGCATGGATTTAAATATACATTTTACAAGCTTGATAAGAACCTGTGGATTGGTGCAGTGCTTTCACTGTTAATATTACCCAAGCTACAAGAGGTATACCTGATCATGTTGCAATCACACATCTTTTTGCAGCATAACCTTATCTTAAACTTATAAATGTGCTCCACACTTTTCAGCACTCATATACAAGATAGGTGCAATATGAGAACTGTTGAGCTCCTTGGGGTGCTCATACTCTCATAAGCTACTGTTGAGCTCCCTATGGAATGATAAAAATCACAAGTATCCAAGCAAATGAATGAAAAGAATATTAGGGTTGCTACTCTTTTCCTTAAAACAACTGACACCAGGAAAGAAACAGTCTTAAAACATCAGTAAGCTATGGGAAAGCAGATGAGCAGAAAGGGGAATCCGGCCTTCCTTTTCTCTTAAATTCTCACCTGTCCTTGTGAAGAGTCTGGACTACGATTTGCATTTTGTATTGGGTCTGGCTGATGTAGGCAGTCACTTGTGTCTTCAGAGAAGCCTCTGAGTTTGCTCAGTTGAGCTTTAATTAGAGAGTTCTGCCGTGTAAGCTCAGCTATCTGCCCCAGTAGATCACTGTTTTGAAATAACTCTTTAGCTGTGCTGTTTTTTCTAGCGTCACCTGAGCAGGACAGACTGATTTTCCCATGGGAATTCTCCAAGTCTTTGTCTGCAGGAGGAACTGGTTGCCTTCGAGAGATAAGACAGTTTTCCTCAGTTGTGCTCTGTGTTTGCAGGGAAGAAGGTGAGCTCCTTTCCTTGCATGGTTCTCTTTCAGTGTTTTCAGGAGACTGAGAAATGGCTGTAAACACTACAAACAAGAAATAAAGGAACAGTAAGGAAAGGGACATGTGATCTTTATCAAGGAAATTAACAGTGACTTTATTGCATCAGACTAGTAATAATCAAGCAGGAACTTGAATTTTAACACCTAGCCTGAATGATGTTATGTTACTGATCAAAATCACTCTATGCAAGACCCTGCTGCAAGAACTCACCAGGTTTAATATTTCCTATTGCAAACAGTCTTACATTTAAATGATTTATTTAGAGACGGAAAGAGAAGTCAGAGAGAGGAATATAAATTGCTTTGAATTTCTTAGCTGATAGATCAAACACTACTTTTTAGTTAAGTCTTCCATTTTCCAAAATCCAGTCACCTTACCTAATAAACTGTTAAGTTTGCATTTCAGCTCTGATATTTATACTGGGTTGATAACAAAACTTCTAGAATAATAAAACAAAATAATACAAGACTTTTGGCATAATAATAAACTACCTATTTACTCAGCCTCAAAGAAAGGGGAAGTACTCTGGCCAACAAAAGTAGTTAGGTACTTTTTGTGGTCATCATTAGCAAACAGATAACACCACATACGCATGACCAAATATGTTACGGCACTGTCAGCTGCTACATGTTAAGTCCTAGTTGGATTTTGTGATCAAACCCAGTTTTTCTATGCTTTATACACCAAATAGCCCATTCCATCCCAAGCTTTAGCTTTTGCCTCTTGAGCAGAGCATGACATTTAAAAATTTACACACAAATCTGGTTTAGGAATCACTTTTCATAAAGAAACATTCAAGAAGTTTAACATTTGTTGAGCCATTTAGCACCTTTAATGGTTTTAAAAGAGTAACAATACATTTCTCACATAGCTAAACTGTAGTGAAGTCTAGGAACACGCAGTTTTATATTCTTGTTTCAAATGACAGACATCTGACAGTTCTCAGTGGGACTGAAACCAGATGTTGCTCTTTTCCTCCTGATTTATTATGTGCCTCCTCCACACCACAGCAGCCCACCAAAAGGTTGAACTAGATATAAACTTCCAATTACCCTGCCAACTCCTTAAAAATCAAAAAGACTTTCAGGTTTTCTGACTCGGGAAAGAATTACAAAGCAACACAGCTGAAAGGGGGAAAAAAGGAGGAGGGGAGGCACAAAACCCCACCACTGTGCCCTGCTTCCTGTCAGCAACCATCAAGCTAGCCATAGATGTAATTACCTGCCTCTCAACAACAGAGGGTTACAGGGGCATTCAGTAAGATGCAGGTGGTTACAATGACAGTTGCAGGAGGAAAAGCTAATTTTGAGAGTCACAAAGGATCCTCCCTTCTGCTCACTTCATTACATTTAAATGAGAAATACCTTCCCTGATCACCCTGATGAACTTTCTTCCTTCCAACAACCACAGCTGAGCTACCGACCTATAAAACTCCTGAAGCCTATGGATATTGACACAAGACTGAGTTAATCTAGTTATCCAGCACCACATAATTTCAACAAAAACTTCTTCAGCCGCTTCCTGTGTATTGAATGAAATCCATACCGAAACCTGCTCCCACAAAGCAAGAGTATACAGCCCACAGACATCCTGGTTTGTCTGCAGCATGGGCTGTGGAGGTACAAATTTCCAGTCTTCAGTGGTCCCATCATGAAAGGTGGTGGAGGCTGGATTACAACATCAGCAGATGGAGATCTGAGATGATGTGCTGTAGGTCATACACAAACTGCTACAACAAATCATGCAGAAGTGACAATCAAAACCAGTACAAGATGGAAATGCTGATCTGGATTGCCACTGACAGGACTCAGACAGTAGATGGAGAACTGCAGGAGACAGAAAGTCTAAAGGAAATCTAACAACAGGCATAGGAAGAAAAGAAATGCATAGCTGGGGGCAGAAGCAGGATATTCCAGCTATAGGGCCAAGGTGTCTAGGCATACACATTTAAAGTTTTCATAGAAAATACATCTCTAAAGGTAACGTGAGCCTGGGAGATTGAAATAGTAACACACTAAACAGACTCTCAAGTCTACTACAATCAGAGAGATCTCACCATTCTGGAGGGGAGACAATTCCTGACTGCTCTTCTGCCGGGGAGGTGACAACAGCACAGCTGGCTGGAAGATGTGAGCTGGCAAGCTTCTACCAGCTCCGCCACCACCTGAGGCACCTGGCCTCAGGGGAAACTTGAGAGGAAGTTCTTCCTGTGGGAATTTCAGCATACCTTCCCTTTTGCATGCATCAGCACTAGGCTCAAAATAGCTCGAATCAGGTTCTTCTAAAGAAACAGACAAGGCAGAGACAGAATTAGGAAAAAAGGGGAGAAAAAAAAATTAGTTTTAGCGCAATAGGGAAAATTCTCAGTAACGACTCTTACATTCAAGTATCTGAAAAGACAGACTAGAGTATCTTCCCCACACACTGTAACTTTCTTCTGATCCCTAGATACAGAGCTCTTTCAATGGAGCATAACACAAATATTCACTGGCCTTAAGAACAAGAAGAGCTATTGTATATAGCCCCACAATTTCAGAATACTAGTAAGAGATCTGTTTGTAACTCATGCACAAGACTGGCAGACAAGTGACTTGTGAGGAACAGGTATTTCAGTGAGCTGCATTTGGTATATTCTCTTGAGAAAAGCAGACCTACGCACTTATCCTAATGAACCTATATTATAAATTTGATGGCAACAATGGTGGAGTGGAAAACAATTCAAAGCTTTGAGCTCTCTGATGATCTTTTTATGACTTAATTCAAATAAGACATCTTCAGTAAAAAAAAATAAAAAATTAAAAAATTATTCTTCTGTATTTAACTTCAACTAGTGTATGTCTATGTTGCCATCTATTTTGAACATACCAGGGAGGCACAAAATGAAAAGTGTGAAATCTTAAGTTGTAGCTAGCTGTAAGACCACAGTAATTTTAATAAGCCTACATCCACTGCTCCATCATTGCTATCTTTGAATTTTCTCCTCACAATTTTGTTCAGGACATGTTCCCAAAAGCGAGATTAGTGGAAAATTAAGCAGAACATACCTGATCCCAAAATTGTCTCTCCAAGGAAGTCCTGTGTTAGCTAGTTTTAGCACAGAAACCACGTATAAGTTATCTCAAATGTTTCACATCCAGTCAGATGCACTAAAACTAGCTATCTCAGATGTTTGACATCCAGTCATGTGCCTTAAGGGTATAAGAGATCTCCATCTGAAGGAGGAGGAAGAAATAGTTTTGCAACTTTAGGAAACTTTCCTCTCAGGAAGATGCCTTTTCCTGAGAGCAGAGACCAATAAGGAAAAAAGATTTGGAAATTTTAGTCTTGCAGAATTGTTGTATAAGAAGGTTTAGGGTTTGGGTGGGTTTTTTTGCTTGGTTGCATTTTTGTTGGGTTTTGGTTGGTTTTTTTGAGGGGTGCTTTTCTGATTGTTTGGGTTTTATATTTTGGGGTAGGATTTTTTGTTTGCTTTTACAAAGCCTGGGTAAATCACAAAAAAGGGATCTGGTGTGTGGCTTCTTCCTGAGAACCCCACAGAAGCAGTCAGGAAGAAAGTTTTTGACCAAAAAAATGTCCAGAAAACCAACATTAACTAAGGAATAGCTCCAAGGAATCTTGGGATTCACAAGGAGTTACTGATCTTGAGAACAAAAATAGTGCATTTAAGCAACCAATCATGGATGACAGGTCAGGAAAACTCCATGGTGAAAGAATGTAAAAAGTACAACGTGAATCATGATTAGTTAGTTTGGCCATCAATGCTACTGGCATAACTTAGTCTGTGGCTATGTTATGTATCACTCAACTGGTCATTCACCTCTGATACAGAGTTGTAAGTGTCAGACTTCTGCCTGGTTAGTTACCAGGACTCACCAGCTGCTGTTTCTGGTCAGCAGCGACCTCCAGTGCCTCATGGAAGAACCAATCTCATACTGTCAGGCTGCCTCAGCAACAGGAAGGTGAGATCCTGATTCAGTTGGTGGTTTGTTTGGGTTTTTTTAGGATCCTCAAAATAAACTTGACTTTGTAAGCCATCTTAACAGGTGAAGGCTACTCCCCCCCCCCCCTTTTTTTTTTTTTTTTTTTAATATAACGTATTATGTATCACTTAAAGCTCAAGCCCAGGACTTGGCTAAAAGGTTAATCTTGAAGTCCTGATCCACATAAAAGGATGCCAGTAGGGATGGAATACAACCTATAATGTTAAAAAATAATCTGTAGCAAACTGCTTGTGCTCACAGCAGAACCCACGGCCTATGAATTTCCAGAAGTGAGATTCATGCTCAGGCAAGAGGTATTTATTCAAGTAGACATCTATTAAACACCAAATTTTCCATTACAGGGATAAACTACCCACAACTCCCATTTCATCCTTCACACATGCATGCACCCACCTTGCCCGTTCACTGGGCCTTTGCTTGCAATTCCAAAATTGTTTGGACTTTGTTCTCTTCTAGGTTCTACCAAAGGGAGGCCTTTAAATGCTTGTGTGAGAGAGATCAGCTGTTCATCTGTTACCATCATGTATTGCTGAAGCTTCTTCTAAAGGATGAAGGAAAAACAGAAGGAGATACAGAAATTTGTATTCTAGCAACAGGAATTAGATTATATACCACAGGCAGCTCTGAGAAGAAGTTTGGTCTCTTATTACCACTGCATGAATCTGTGGGATTCCAGTGAGGTATTAAATATTGATGTCTCCATGTTTCTCATTTATTTTCTCTCCTGCCTCAAAAAAATTCTTTGGTTTTCCCTTTTCCTAACTCATCACCCCATTTCCTCTCTAATGCAGCTTTATTCCTTCATTCCCAAATGTAACCGTTGAACAATCTACCTCCATTGCAAACTGAAAAAAAGAAAAATTTATTATATCTAGTCTACTCTGTTGCTCCAGTAGTGTTAACAGTATAGAAGTGTGGAAGCAGATGCTTAAACCTTTACATTGATAAAGCAAAGCTCAGTTTAATGGAACTATCATTTTCTCAGGCTTTAAAGTTAAACATGAAACAGGAAGATAAAATGTTGACTTTCCAAACATTCCTTCCCCCCCTCCATGCCTGCTATTGTCACTGTCAGACTCCTCATTCAGTTTTGTCATTTTCTTCCTGTTTATTATTAAAATCTCCCGAACATACAACAATGCATCTCAGCACACATTTGCAACACAACTCGGCATTCTAACAAGTCATTCTGAGGGGGATGGGGGCTCAGTACCTGGATAGTAGTGTTTTCTTCCCTCACTAGAAGTATTTCTGCAGTCAGAGCATCAATCAGTTCTCTGTGTTCATTCAACACCTCCTCATGCTGCTGTCTCATCACCTCTTTCTCACGCAGCTGCATTTCACTCTAAAGAGGGAGAAAAAGTTAAAAACCTACTATAACCAATACAGATTCATATTTGGAAACAGGAACAGGTCCATATCACATCATACTGTAGCAGCTCTTCCCCCTTTTGCTAAACTGACTTCATTACTTTAATGACAAAATCCAATTTTCAGGGCTTGAGAACTGTCAGAAAGCTTACTGTTCCTTCTTTGTTACTCCAGAATCCTGTAAGGAATCCTATACATCCTTGTTCTTCTACCTTTACAACTTTTACAGGCTGTAACTGCAAGCATTGTCTCTCTGCACGGATACTGTTTTGTAAGTCACTGTATCTTCATGCAGTAATCGAATAACTCCCAGGTGTGCTGGTGCTTGTCAGTATCCTGTGCTACTTGTGTCTATTCTTTAGTTGCCTTAATTCATTAATGAAGACAAATTTGACTAAATGAAGGAGAAAGTAGTTCCTTTCTAATGTTTTGCCCCAGAGAGAGAAAAAGTTCTTAGAGGGTTTAATTTATTTTATTTTTTTAAAGAAGACAAAAAGGTTTATTTTTAAGTAATCCACTTGAGCATGAGGCAAAAGGCCTTACTGTAGAACCTCTTGCCCTTAAAAGATATTATCAATCTGTTATCTTAAGATAGACCACTGCAGTAGCCAGGCGTGCTGTACAAGATGCAAAAGAGTCCCTTCCACCTCTAATGGGTAAATGGAATACACGACTGCCACTTTTTGGACCATCACAGATGAAAGAGCAGAGGCTACCAAGTCCCATAAACATGTCAGAATTAGCAGATGGAGCCCTTCTCTAGATGATTGCCTGCATTTACTCAAGGGAATCCCTGAATAAGAGAAATACATCCTATCTCCAAAACACAAGAGATCCTGAAAAGCAATTGGGGTACTCTTTTCTGCTGCCAGCCAAAATTAGAGCATGAGCTGCCCATAACATACCGTAGATTATTTTCTGCTGGCATTGGGACCAGAAGTGAAAAACCACCAAGGAAGAAGTGTTAAGACAAAACAGCTCTGCAGCCACATAAAATGAATGAATAAATAAATAAATGATTTTGAGAATAAACCACAGATACTGTCAGTAGACACAAAGACAGACAGATAAACCTCCTTTAAGCGTATCAGAGACAAACCATCCATTTTCTGGTTTCCTTTCACCTAGACAGAACAGCTTTTCTGTATTGATCCAAGTGAAGCAGGCTGGCACAGAAAATGGAGAAAATGTAGACAGTTCTATCTTTTTAGAAACAGAAAACAGGGCAAAACAAGAACTTTAACCCTGGTATCAGTGGTGAAGCCTACTGATGCCTTAGATCATCTGGATGAGCTATTGTATCTACTCATCCTACACAGTGTTAACCCAGTCTCAGAGGAAAAGCTTCCAAGCAGCTGTGTGTCTTACATTTATGCATGGGGAGAGCATCAGGGTTAACAGCTGTATACATCCATTCCTACCATCCTGTAGGATTTGGGTCTGGTATACCCTGGAAGAAGTATCTTCATTCCAGCCCATTGCCAGGTGGCAGCTTTGTTTTAACACTGCATCAGAATATGCAGAAGGAGAGATAGAGAACATAGCAACAGAAAGTATGCATATATTCTAACTTTTTCACCCTATGAGTCTGGCAAAGAAATAGCATTCTTAGTAGAACGGGGAAAAAAATTTTCTAACATCTGGCAGATGATACTGAAATTCATTTAGGAACCAAGTCAGGTTGATCCACTTCCCTTTAAGAATTTCGTATAGCTTGGCAAACATTTCAGAAGTTTCTTTTTCCCCTTCTCTCTAGCCTTTTTTATATTCACTAGCTGCTTCTTGTAGGAGTTGATTTTTTTTAATTACTTATTATTGCAACTGTCATGAAAGATTCAGTAATTCAAGTTTCTCTTCCCACTTTTTATATGTAACTTTGAGAATAAATTAAGCAACATCCTTTATCGTAATTCTTCTGCATTCAGCTTTTCTGCAGCAAAGCTGGAAAATATTTTTTTCTTCCCAGAAGAGGAAGGAAATCTTTCTAGAAGCTTCAAAACCTCTTGAAGGCTGGTTGTTTACCTGAAATCAGAGGCTTTTTAAATATCTGCTGCAAAGTCACTTTCTTGAAATGCATTGCCAGCTATAATTCAGGCATTGGAAATTTGCTAACTCTCCTGGCTAAGCAAAACAGATGGTGCACACGAGCACTTGATTTATTCCTAGCATCACAGGGACCAGGTTTTAGGAAATACTCAGACAAGCTGTGTTTCTTCATGGCAAATGCTCAAATCCTAATTGTAAATAAAGCTCCATGAAAAGCAGAAAAGTCACTGAAGGTTATGGATGCACACTGTCTATCTCAAGCAACTCTGAATACAATTAACCACACTTTGTAGCTTGAGCAAGTTCTGCATATTTCTACTCATGAATTTAGGTAGTAAATCTAAAAAAGTTGCAGACAATTTTGCAAGCAACAATCAACTCATGGAAGGAAGGAAGGAATGATAACACATCTATTAAAGTAGAAACAACATCACAGAGGTGCTCAGTAAAAATAGGGAATACAAGTAAGAGTCAGCATACATCTTTCAAGATAAGTACTCTCCTTAAACACTCAGACTCCTTGGCCTTCTGTCTGAATAGGATTAAAGCTCGTAACATACATTGAATGTTACATTCATAAAGAGAAAGTAGCAACTAAGAAAGAAAAAAAAGACAATCTGGAGTAGTTTTTGAGGAAGCTTGAGAGTCAAGAATAACTCGTTTCTGTGGAACACAAATTAAAGACAATCTAAATAGGGTTATAATTGCAATTATATTTATAATATTAATTTGATGCTATTAAATTGATTTTTTCCTAACAAATTGAAAACATTCTATTGGAAGTCCAGAAGATCCTTCCCCATAACTGCAAAAGAAACAAATTTAATAACCTGCTTTGATATTACAACTTTAACAGAAAACAAGCATTCTTAACTTCTTTTAAAACATAAGATGCCCTCAGCCAAAGTCCATCTTCTAATGGTAGTCGCTTTTCACTCTTGAACTGATTATTTAACATTTGTTTCCGAGACAGGACTTAAAGTAAATTCTTCCGTATAGATTACATGCAAGGTAATACAAGGAATAAGTTGCTATATATCCAGACAGAATTAAAAGAAAAAATTCAAATTTTAAAATAAGGTAATTTTTCTCCCCCCAGTTATTATACACGCTGAAAAGGAACCAAAATGGGACAGTTCCACATTCATTATGGATCTATTGCCTTTGCTATGAAATGGGGCATTGGGATTTAGATAACATATTCTGCTGCATCTGTTAAGAGTGCAGGAACAGCCATAATCTGGTTCAAAATTTCACACAGGCCCAATGAAACTGTGAGCCACTGCTGCATCTTGAATAGCTCTGGGTTAGAGATAAAATAAAACATGCTTCTTTTTCTTCTTTCTTTTTTTTTAAAAAGAAGTTCTACAGGTAGCCTTCTCTACGGAATTCCATTGTTCTCCAGCTGTGCACTGCTATAGTGAACACTTCAGGTCATTCTTGCTTAAGGTGAAGTTGCTGCTATGGATAGAAAAAGAAAGCTAAGGAATGCCTCCAAGAAAATTAGAAGATTTGAGTCCACTGCTTTAGTGACAACAGCATTGCCTTTGGGAGTCAAAGGAAGAAAAAGAATTTGTAAACAAGGCTGCTACATCTCTGAACATATTTAAATAACACATTTAAAATTATTTCAAATGGTATTTTCTGCTAATAGTCACCGAGAGACTTCCACTGCAGTCAACACCTCCCTTTTCACTAGGGGTACCTGTTTCTAACAAACTAAAAGTTTTAACCCCTAATTGCATCCAATACAAATAATAAGCATGATAATCAGACTTCAAAGTAAACTGATTGGGAGCCAGGAAAAAACAAAATTTACATCTGTAAAGTAACTTTATACCCTTTTTCATTCACTCTGCAGAAGCAATTAAAAATCTTCTCACCTCTTTGAGGTAGCGCATCAAACGACACAGAGCATTCACCAGTGACAAGGTAAACCCGGTGAGACCTTCACTTCTCTCAGTTTTTTGAACCTCACGACCTGTACATCGCTCATACTCCTCCAATTCATGCTCCACTTCACGTATCATGTGGTTGAGAATATCTAGGCTGGATTTGTTGTCCCTCCGAAGGTCAGTGGGGATTGAATCAGCTGGAGAATCGTCTCTACTCTGTCTTGCAGAGTTCTGTGCAGTTTGTTTTCTTTTCACTGGAAGGGGCGGGGGGGGGGAAGAAAGCATCATTGGAATTTCAAGGTGTATAGAAAGCTTTGCAGTACCAATGAAATTACATTTTTTATTGATGTAAATTAAAGGAGAGGCCCTCTCTTGTCCGGAGCTGAAAAGGACCATCAAAGAATGTCCCCAGTCATTCCAGTTGTTTTCGGATCATCAAAAACCCACATTTTCTCTCACAACATTAGTATCTCTCAAGTATGATTGTTTGGTGCTTTTATCTTAGATACCTGTTCCTGCATTTCTCCTTCTCAGAAGCATGGAAACAGTTTGCCAGTGAACAGCCAGTGAAAAATATCAGCTGCTTTCAGGTCTCATATTTAGTGAGCAACTCTTTTACAACAATCCTTTCATGTTAGAGTTTGTATCATCTGATGTCAGTCCCCACATACAAATGCGTGTAGAATATGGGGACTGAAATGCATCGTAATTGTGCAGCATAGACTAGAAAGCTTTATCAGACATAGAAAAGCCCTGCACAGCAGAGAACTCCACAGCTAGCCAGGTAATGTGTAGCATCAAAGGGCCATATTTGTGGTTCCTAGACCCCCATGGACTTTGCTTTGCCAACAAACATGCAGAATACAGGGCAATACACTACACACAGGGCTGTGGAATATCCATCCATAGAGATGCTCAAGACTCGGCTGGACAAGGCCCCCTCAATCAAACTTTGCAGTTAGCCCCACGATGATGTCCAAAGATCCCTTTTAACCTACTTTTTCTTATGATATTAAGGACCCTGGTCAAAGGGACGTATGTTATTTTTAAAAGTACTGAACTTTTTGCTGCAATTTGCTTTTGTTTCCTCAAGTTTGGGTTCAGCACTTGTCTCACAGTGTAAGTGGAGTCTACAGCCTCTTCTTCGTCTTTATTCTGAAGTCTTGAATGGATTCTCTTGACTACATTTGTAGCATTGAGGGCTGATTTAAACACAAAACAAAAAAACCACACATTAAATATTTCAGGTATGTTCTAAATGGTAATTTGTTCTAAAGTAATTTTATTAGAAGAGCTGGCTTTTTAGTCTGGAAATTCATCTGAGCCACATTAGTATGTCTCTATCTCTCACCCCCACCCAGAAAAGGGATTCCAGACAGGATCCTGTGAACAGCCTAACGACCCTTGAGAGGCTGTGATTAGGCAAATCCAACCTGACTGATCCAATGATGGAGAAACAGTTGTTGGAGTCAAAGGCATATTTGATTCCTGTGATAAGGTAGTTTTTCTCATATCCTTTTCAGCCCACAACTGAGAATTCACCAAGGAATTTTCTTCTCTCAATAACCGAAGTAGCCTACATTCAAAAAAGGCATAACAGTGAATTGTAATAGGATAATAGCATGATTCTAGATTATCTGTACAGTCTAAAAAGAGCTTTTTAAAATATCTATAACTGCTCAAGTGAGTTCCTTGCTCACATTCAATCCCAGTCTGAATGTTACAACAAGGGGTTTCCCTAGAATTCCGAGGTCAGGAATGGAGGGGGGGGCGGGGCGGAAACAGAAAAAGTAACTTAACTATTCCTATGCAACACACAATTTTAACTCTGTCTATTTCCAGTGTTGACAAAGTAGAAACATGAACAGATACATTTGTATTGACCTGTCAGAATTGATGCTGGATTTGAAATTCAGAAAGTCCTGGCGTCCATCTTCTGACTGATAGATTGATAATGCTTCCTCTTCCACTTCATTAAGAACCTGTTTAGGAGACAAAGAAAACAAAAGGGACTTCAGAGCAATTTCAATTTGTCTTCAGGAAGAAGTGAGAGACAAATTTTCTGAAATTGTTTCAAGAAAAAAACAAAAACATTTGTTTCATTCTCCACCTCCAAAACAAAATTTTAAAAATTAAGAAAACAAACACAAACCTCTGTGGGAAGTTTTGGGGGATTTTAGTACCTAAGAAATACTGATACTGACAATTGTCTCTGAAAATAACACAGCAAGTGATTAATTCAATATCCAATGTTTTATTTGGATGATTTATATTAAGTAAGAAAAGACACACACTGTAGGATAAAAAAAAAGCTTTAAAGACTGTACCAAAACAAATATAGAGATATAGCAGGCAGAAGATGGAAAAAGCAATCTAAACTATAGCATTTTTAAAGTTTCAGTCATTTGACATTACAAGCTAAACAACCTTGTAATGAGATTTGCAAAACTACATTTTTATTCTATGTGTAAAACGCAACCAGAACAAAATACAATCCTACGTACCACGTTCATAGCAAAACTTAAGCAATCAAATTTGGAATTAGGATTCCTCAAACTGTCAGGTTTCTGCATTTCTGGGTAGGCTTCACCAAGTAGCCTTTAACTATGATTTTCATAGGCACATAAGGAAAAGAAAATCTCACAGAAGCTCAGCAGACAACTATCAGTATGCATTTCTTTTAAAAATGTAAGCCTATCCTGCAGGATGCATCCAATGATACAGTTTACAAAGATGCTATAGTTAACTCTTAGTAGTAAAAAAGAAAACCCAAACCAAATACCACATCAAAATACATGACAGAGCAGTACTGCAACTCAAATTGCAGATATTTGTGCAAGATAGTAAGAAACAGGATTAGAGAACCATGAGAATATGGCACCACCACTTTCACTCCCACAGCCCTTTTGGTCTTCATCAGTGAGCTGCTTTCTGGGAGTGTCATATGCCTGTTCTCAAACCACAGTGAGCATTCCTGGTACCACCCACATTATGCAAAGAAAACAGAACACTAAGGCAATCGAAATAGAATTTTAAGCAAATTTAAATAATTTTTAAACCTTTTAAAGTAATCTAAATAATTGTAAAAGAATGCGAAGTATTGAAAGTTAAACTTGTAGGACTAATCAAGGCTGTGGCATTAAGTGGGGTATATTTACATGTGTGTTATCAGAAATAAATTGGAGCCCAACTGGCTATGTCCCCATATATGCAGACATAATTAGAAAATCACAGGCATATTTCAATATGTAGCAATTTAAGTGACACAAGAGTTGTCTTCTTAGTCTGTAATTACTTTGTTCTCTTGCTTATAATTCCAGAATTCAAAAGGGAGAGCATGCTAATATGAGAGAGCTTGTACGAGATATGTTTGTTTCTCATATTCAAATGTTAAGGAAAAAAAAAAAAATCATGGTTCCCAGAGTCTCACAAAACAAACCCACCTTTATTTAACACCATTTTCTATGCATGTTATCAACATGGTATATAATACACAAAAGACAGGGTTAGGTCTGCTTAGAAACTCTACCTCTAAATATTTTTATTTTGTGCAAACAAAAAAGCCACAGGACATGCATGGAACAGAACATACATTACCTGGGAATCCATGACAGATTCACTAAGGATGGAAAGCTGAGTGGAAGGATCACATTTTTGTACAATGGGTCCTTGAGATGATTCTAGGTCACAGTTAGGAGCCATTGTTACATTAGGGAAACCTAGAGGAATCAGACACAACAGGGAAGAACAGAGGACTCAGTCTATAGTATATTCACAGGGCTTTGTACCAAAAAGCAAGTTCCCGTACTTTGCACAAAAAGGATCAAAGGGATGTATGTCGCTTTAAACAACTGCCAAAGCCCAACCACAAAGTTATCTTGAAACATTCGGCCATGTATCAGGCTTTTGTCCTTCTGCACAAGTTTATTTAAACTGGTGAGAAGAAGCAAGTAGGATGAAACGGTCATTGTAAGCAAGAGAATGGCAGTCTACAGAGAAAAGAACCTAAGTTTAAGATTTCACATGCAAACAGCCAGTCCTGCCTTCCAGTAGTGTTAAGGACCCACAAACCAGGGTAAGAGATGGAAAAGCCTTGTTCACAAATCGCTGATAAATCTTCAACAATATCCAAGAGCAAGCAGTCAACCCATGTAGCAATGGCAATCAAAACTACTGAAGTGGTTTGAACTGGTTCTCTGTATAAGCCAGAAGCTTGGCTGTGGAAATGGTAAGCGTGAGATATTTCACAGTAAGTACCCCAAAATTCCACAATGGACAGATACAGTAGAATAACCAGCTATGGGTCGCTCTCCCCTGCCATAGGAGGTGTTATCCTCATTTGTGTTTCATCCAACATGAACAGGATCAATCATACTGCATTAGATGACGAGATGAAAACAGTTAAAAAGAACACTGTGCAAAGCAAGGCTATTTATGAAAAGCAAGGAGATAACCTTAAATGTACTACCACAGATAAATGAGACGGTCTACCTGTTCGCGTGCGAGGAGCATCCCCAAATAAGTCTTTTGCCACAGCCATAACCTGATCAGATCGTTCCAATACATCTTGCAAATGGTATTGATCAGACAAAATCTGAAAGTATAGTGTATGAGGAAATATTTCATACTGAGAAGACCGATTTTTCCTTTTTTTTTTTTTTTTGTATTGTTCTTCTAAACAGTTAGCAAGAGAACAGCCAACAAGACAATGTTTGCAAAGTTGGTACTGTGCAATTAGATCCTAATTAAGGTAGATCAGAAAACCATACTTCATTCTGAGTGACTAGAATTCATCTTGTTTTTCTGAAAAATGAAACAGTTATTACTTCTGGAGGCCCCATCAGCACTGACTTTTTTTTTTCTTTACAGCCAATCCTCTCACTCCCTTCTCCTCCCAGCCTGACACAAACAAGAAGCTGGGCGTTTATGACACACTCATCAAAACAAAGACACATATCTGGCAGTAAAAAAAAGTCAGTAGGCATCCCCAAATCATTTGATCTCAATGTTGTCCAGTCAAAGAACACTTATCTAAATCTGACAGACACCCAAAAGCTGCACCAAACCAATTCAGGCAAACTTGTTTCATTCAGCCTTGACTACAGAAAATTTTGCCTAAAAATTAAGCCGCCTACCACCATAAAAGTTTCAACAGACATAAATACAGCTGGCTACATCTGGCACCAGAAGACGTTTTGGGAATCTCCACATATTTGTCACAAGGCACTGCTTCTGTATTCAAGGTCTCTCTCTCCCAGTATTTAAAGTCCATCACTGGCACCACAATGGCTGCCTCCTAAGGAGGGAGATCTCGGAGAGCAAACCAAGAGGAATTCAGCTACCGTGAGCTGAATGGAGCTGACTGGAGACATGGCTTCGTGGACAGAAGGCAATCCAAAACTCCTCACTGACTTGTGGTTTCATTCACAAAGGTGGAAATGGGAAACTAGTAAAATTATCCCACAAACTGGGAAGAAGTTAGTTATTCTTAAACATCTGAGATGCAACTAGATATGTAAGTCACCTCCACTTCATCGTAGTTAATCAAACTTAGTCAGAGAGACTGCAAGTACTTCAGAAGATCCCAGAGAAAAGATGGGCTCACATATGCTCTCCTACTCAAAATTTGAGAACTGAGTGACAATTTTTGCTCCCCCAGGAATCATAAGAGGGACTGGTTTGCAGCAGCTTCAGAGCATTGTATGACATTATCTCCAGAGAGTTTCTTTCAGTGTCCATTGACAAGTTGGCTGGTTTATATTCAGCCTCATTCAAAAAATTCTAGGCAGTGGCATTTCACCCGTTTTGCCCCCACCCCCAATTTTACTGTTATGTCAGGAGGTTTCCCCATATACCTAGTTGTCATGACTTTCTAGTCTTTTGGGCCTGAATTACACCGCAGTATATTACACTTCTCCTCACAACTAATTCAGCAAATCAGTGAATATTCATTTTTCAATCACCTCATATATTTACTTTTCCAAATCACTATTCAGCTTTCACTCTTGATACTAACTAAATCTACTCTTCCCATTTAGCCATCTGACATCAAAACAATGCAGGTTTTCAATCAAAGTTATGCCAGATCTGCAGAAGAAAAAAAAAAAAAAAGAAAAAAAAAAGAAAACAAAAAATAAGTTTACCTGTCCCAAAACATGATTCCTTTCCCTAACGCAATTAAAATGAAGGTGACGTGTTTAATCAGACAAAAATTATCCTGATTAATTTGTTTTCACCCTCCCTACTAGATCCCTTTCAGCACCAGCAGGTTCCTAAGCTTCACCCTCCTGCTGAACATGTTATGAACATTTTTAGAGCATTGTTCCCAAGGTAGGTCAGCTCACAATTGCTTGTGATCACCAGAAAACAAAGTGATACCAGCTTCTAACCCCTCTAGGCCCATTTACATGCCCTCAACAAATTCACCAAGTGCTATACCTTGTCCCAGTTTAGTATCACCTACAAATTTCATTAAAATTCATCTTCCCTCCTGATTCAGATTGTCACTACAGATAATTAAACAGGACTTATCCTAAAACCTTCCCACTAGAATAATTCAGCCACCACCTACCCTTCAGTGCAATACACTAACGTTATTTTAAAAATAAGTTGTTACAGGACCAATCAGTGTGGTACCTACACATTCACAATCCACAGTTAGAGACACACTCATATTAATTTTTCACTCAGATTTTTTAGGCAGACAAATCCCCAAGAGATTAAAATTTTGCTCATCCATTTTATAACTTTTGCTCTCTTCAACATACAACTACAAGAAAAAACACACTAGTAGCAGCATCTTCCTAGTTTTAGTCTCTTGAGTCTTTGCAGTTGAGAAGGATTCAAGGGGCTTAGGAAGCTACACTCTCACAGCAGTACATAAGGAAAAAAGGTCACCAAGGTAACAGAGACAAGGAAATAATCCACAGTGATTGTGCTGTACTGGGAGACACAGACTGAAGAGTCTCCCCAGTTACTCTGAACAACAGGACCTAGCAATTAACAAGATTTAAGCTAGGGACAGGCGAAAATGGTGACTCTCCTCCATCTATTTTTTTTTTTTTCTCTACACACAAGAAGATGCCAGCATTTCAAACAGCAATAGCCAGATGGGTTTCATCTTGCCTGGCATAATCTCCTTTTGTCTTCCTATCTGGTAGCATCTTTTCTCTGATTCAGGTGTAGACATAGGGCATGTTGAATAAAGTCATCTCTCTAAATATGAAGGGGAAAGCCACTCAGGAGGAATTTTTTGTGCACTGTCATTAGAAATGGCAACAAATATGAGAGACTATTTCCTAACCATGAGTTTCACATCTGCAAAATAACAAGGTCACATAATAGGTAGTCTAATCTACCTTCGTATACACAATTTATTTCTCCATGGAAGTCTTACTGAAACTAGCCTGCTATTACATCAGGGAAATTTGTATAAAAGCCCACAGCTTCTTTGACCACTCCACTAAAATGCACTTGGCAGAAAAGTATGAAAGTAACAAAGGTCAAAATTAAAGCTTGAGGTTTGATTAGCACAAAATCCTTAATACAAAAATTCTACTGTGATTGCAGAAAAACAGGCGTCAAATAGGAAACTAGGTGAACTTCAATTCCAAGTACTTTCATTTGTTTCTGTCTACGCTTGAATGTTCTCAGAGATCAGAAAAAGACTTCTGAAAATTTACAAAAGACGAAAGAGAGAGGACGTCTGTGATAGTCAATCCACTGCACATTTACAGGACTACTAAATCATGTTTATTTTAACTGCTAGGTGAACATTGTTCATCATCATTCCTTACCAACAAGAACAAGTCTCAGTTTGTCCAAGTGCTGATGAGGTCTGAAAGCTAATGACTATGGTTCGAGATTAGTTTTCATAACATATGGCAAGGAGCTGCCTGCCATGTGAAACAAAAGGATGTCTACCACTGAAATCCCCTTTCAGACACTGACAGCTACTGTCTCTGTTAGCTAAGCCTAGGTTTGCTGCTACAGTTCAATATTCAAAAGCTAATTAAGCAACATATTTTTAGTCAGCGTGCTTGAGAATGCTTACAGCTTTTCAGTCCCCAGCTGACAAGCTTGTCTGCTAGCAGCCGCAGCTCCTCAACCTTTGTTGGGTCAATTTTCCTTCAAGTTTTTCCTTACCAACTTCTTGCCTCACCCTTTCAGCCCCTATGACTCTGCATTTTCCTCTGTTTAAATAAGCAGATAAGGATGTCCCTCCCAGAAAGAGAAATGTTCACGTTACCATCAAAGAAAAATACTAGACAAGAGAAGGAAAAGGCAAGATAGCAATAAGAACATAAAGAATGCACATACTTTTCACAACACATAGTTTAACTCTGCAAACAGTTCCTGTTCAGACACAAAGAGGCCTGCAGAATTACAGAGGGCATAGCTAGGCAACAAGGATCAAATCCACAACCGTATAGATCAGTTAATATGTTAGCCTATTCCAATCATTGCATACACTCAACACACATAGGAGAGTGCATGCATATACAAACTCAAATTATCTAACAAGAGGAGCAAATGTTGACCTATGTGCAAGAGCAGTTTTCCACTACTGCTGCAAATCATCTGCAGCAGGCTGAAAGTACAGATTTAGCTCTCACCTCACGCATCAGAGTCAACTTCCTTTTCTCCAAGGAATCACCAGCCAGTTGTTTTTGCTTCTTCCATTTTCTTTTCAGTGCTTTCTCTTGCAGTTCTAGATGGGCCAGTGCTTTGTTTTTTGATTTGTGCATTTCATGGCGACGCAGCTATGTAAACATGAAGGAAACCATTTCAAAATTGAGGGACAATCTAAAGCAAACTCTGCAGGGTAACACTAACAAGCTCTTCTTGATCTTCTCATTCATGTGCTGAATACTATTTATGTTAACTTCATGGTAGTACCAGTGACAGTGTCACAAACATCCAGAAGTGTAAAATGCCATCAGTACCATCCAAATTTAAAGCGGCTCCAAAGGTGAACAGGGCAAGTCTCACAGTTTCCATCTGCCCTACACCACTGACTCAGCAAGAGTTTTTTCAGCTGTAAAGGGAGGAAAAAACCAAACACTACCACCGATAATATGCATAAAAAGACATAACGAATTTTCCTGATTTAACAGTCAGTCACCAGAGATATTCTCTCTCTTCAGAGAGAGAGAGAGAGAGATATTCAGTTTAAATACAAATTAAACAAAGTAAATGTGAGGTGCTTGCTAAAGTGTCTGGAAGCTATCAAGCCAACCATTTATAGAATGAAGTGTCTCTCTTCTATTGTGCCCATCTGTCTTGACTAACTTGTCAAAATTTATAAGCAACGATAGTTCATACTGCCTATTCCATCCTGATAAGCAGTGCTACCAGGTAAAATGACATGGAGTTCACATATTTTGTAACAAACAGGTCATTCGGTATAAAGAAATTATGTTAAATCGTTTAAACAAAGATTGAGTATCGTCAGAATTAGAGAGATTCCTAAAATAAAGCATGTCTTTCAGTCCTTCCAGCAGAGATGAGACTTGACTTGAACTAATCCACCAAGTTTTTATGTATTTATGTTTTTATGCTGGTATACAGTTTATTGAAATAAAAACTATGGCTACTGCTTCCCAATGGAAACAGAAAACTGAAAACCACCAACTGCCAGAGCTGAGGATGCATGATATCATTAACAAAGAACCAACAACAAAGAGCCAGTATCTTCATAAGCTTAAAAAGGGAGATTAAACATTGGCAGAAAATATACCCCATAAGTATGGTAAACACTTATGCTAGATCACCAGCTACATCTCCTTGCTACAGCAAAGTGACTGCTATTAAACTTACAATATCCTCAGGAGTTGCACGATGGACTGACAAATCATGGACGGTACTCTGCAAACAGGAGCCAGAGAACACATCAAAAGCCAGAACTGAGGACGGACTGGATTTTTTTTTTTCAAGTTTCTTTAAAAAAAAACTCTAAAATACAATATAATTAGCATAAAACCATAGAATGGTACATTTTTATGGTACTATAAAGCATTCCACCCTCAGTGAGGCAGCCAGTCAGTAAAAATGATACCCCGACCAAGGCTGGGCGGGCTCTTCAGCCTGAGGAGAGGGCTGCCAGCTGGGAGGCCTCACCTCAAGCAGCACCAAGGAAGCGAGAGGGGTCATGCCCACGCCACGCACACTCAACTCCCCGTCACGGTATGCCTCCCCGCCCAAATCCACACACAAACCGGGTATCTCCAAACGTGAGCCCCCACACAGGACGGTGACCTCTAGAGCCTTCCCCCCACCCCTCACCTCAGCCGTGCCAGCCCTTCCCCAGCCGGTAAAAGGCCACACCGCCATCTGCGTATCACCCAGCAAAAGCAACCCGCCGCCGGGCCCGCCTTGCCGCCCGCAAACCTGAGGAGGAGCGGGAAAACCCACCAAGGCCGAAGCAGGCTCAGGAGACCCGTCTCGGCACCCGGGAAGGGGAAGCACTTACGTCCCAGTCCCGCTTAACCGTCGCCGCCTTTCTGGAGCCCTTCTTACCGGGGCCGCGGGGCCGCGGTCCCCTCAGCAGCGACATGGCCGCCCCCCCGGCGGGGCGGCGGGAAGAAGGCGGAAGCTCGAGCGGGCCGCGCGCGCCTCCCCGCCCACCCGCCGTTGCCATGGGGACGGAGCCGTTTCTCCCTTCCCGCCCTAAGGGCAGTGAGGCGGTAACGGCTCTTCCCGCCCCGGTTTCCCCCCTCAGAGCACCCCAAATTACCACCGCCGCCCTCCGTGGTGAAACATCCCCGCCTGGTTTACCCTCACCTCACGCCGGGTTTCCCTTTCACGGGGGTAGGTTACGCCTGTGCCTTGCGGCTCCTTCTCTCTCTTGGGTGTTCTGTCAGGGTGCAGCCCCTCTGCCCCTGCCCACCCCCGGGTGGCACCTCAGGGGTGCAAAGAACAACAGCCCCCCTCCCCGCCCCCAAGAAGGGCAGTGCCTTGGCGGCTCCAGCCTTGTGTGGAGGGGGCTCTTTATACTTCACAGGGAAAATCCACACGAGCTGCCCCTAGCAATGTCACTCTACCATGTCTTCCACCTCTCACCTTAATTTTCCTACTCGCTCATTTCACTAATATCCGTCCTTGCTGCAAATACCCTCCCAAGCTATGTCTCAATGTCCCTCTGAGGAAGCTTTGCGAATTTCCCCATGCAATAATGTATTTCAGATCCTATTATGGGTGATTAAGAGCAGAATGTCACGCAAATTATTACATTAAGGTGACATCAAATCAAAGAGTTGGCCCTTGACTGTGTTTCAACAAACAGATCTCATTAGCTGTGCCACTGAGGAAGGGTATACTTCCCTACCCACTAGGAATTTCTAGCTTCCACAAAGCAACAGGCTGTTCTCAAACAAGTCATTTAGCTTACACAGGAGTGCAATATATTTCTTAGAGACTTGCTCCACGAATATGCCACTTCCCTATCACACACACAGAGGGCAAGATGTAAACTACTCTGAAGGGTTAGCGTTAATATTTTATATTACAGTGTGAGCTTAGTATTTTGTCAGTGGGAGCTGGAAAGTGAAGACATAGGGTTTATCAGCCTTTCATTCAAAACTCCTTCCTTTCTTAAAGAGAAAAATTCCTATTGACCAAGATTTCCTGGTGCTTAAGGTCCTCACGAATCTAATTCTGGCTTTACCAACATCACTGTAAAAAGATTCATGTGAAGGTGCAGATGGTAATGGTTAATGTGCTGAGGGAAGGAATTGTGTTGCATGTGATACAAAAAGAAAAAGAAGATTGAAATTATGAGGGGAGGAAAAAAGTGACAGAGAAATACTATCAGCAATTGCCTCTGCTGAAGTGCTGCAAATGTGGCTAAGTCTTTTTTTTCGTACTGGAGGTTGCATCTGAACTTGAGTTTCCATCTAGGCACTAAACATAGATACCATACGCAACCTGAAACTGAACATCAGATTTCAGCCTGTGGTAAAACAAATTCTTTATCCTAGGCACATGGGCAAGTTTTGCATCCAAAAGTATAAATCAAGGGTGCATCTGGAATTTTCTCCTAACATGGCTTTAAATTGTCTTAAAGAACACAGTCTACTGAAGAATAAAGAGATAAAGGCACAATTAGATCAATACGTCATCCACTGTGAAACCTCCTAAACCTCTCTACTGTTATTAATTACAATCAAATATAAATGTTAAATACCTAATACAAGCAAATATAATACAAGCCAGAGACACTTCTCATTCAACCAGCCTATTCTCAAACACTTCACCCCCCTACAAGAAAATGGGGGGCAGGTTCTATCAGACGCCTTAAAAGCCTGTCTACCTTGCAGTTCTTGTTGTTCTTCACACTGCGTTTACAGCAGAGTCTGAAAATGTTGCGTTATCTCTGCAGAAGCCAGCTGAGCATCTACAGCATCTATTAACTCACAGTGGAGCTTACATAAGATGGAGACTACATATTCCAACAGCAGTGATTTAAACCATCAGGCTTCCAAACAATTTGGTTTGTTATACATTTATACTCTTTCCCCTTCCAAGCTAGTATGATTTGGGGAATTCATTTGTAATTAAGATCTTTCCTCTATCCTAGATGTTTTTGCAGCCCTGGTTACTAGGAGAAATGTCATTTCTTTACTGTGTTTTTTTCCCAATAGCAATGAGATTTTCTACCTCTGTGCTATAGCAAAAAAAACCAAAACCAAAAACAAAAACGAACCCCCAAAGAAACCCAAACCAAAAAAACCCCAAACCTAAAACCAAAACCAAAAAAAGCCCCAAAACCTTAGGGAGCAGCTGGGCCCTCACTGGCCCCTGATGCTAGAGTACTGTGGCTCATACAAGAATATCAGACCACTTCCACTGACCCAGACCCATGGTCTGTCTGGATCAGCATCTTGTCTCTTACAGGGACTAATTCTTTCTTCCAAAACACATGCTGCCATTCAAGAACCAGATCCAGGTGGAAGTGAAAAGGGGCCACCCTTCTTTATCAAAGGGGCTGAGTGATGAGTTATAAATCAGCCAACCCCCATTTGTTATCTGGAAAGATAATGAAACAAGTTGTTCGGCAATCAGTGTGCAAGCAACTAAATAACAATAAAGTGATGAGAAACAGACAGTGTGCATTTGTCCAGAACAAATCATGTCAAAGTAACCTAATTTATCTCCTTGCCGAGATAACGGACTTAGCAGGTGCTGAAAGGAATAGATGAAACATATTTTGACTTTGGTAGGGCTTTTGACATTGTCTTGAACACCACTCTCATAAAGGCAAATAAGCCTCAGCTTGTATTAACATGAGAGGGGGGAACAGAAAGCAATTCCCAGACTGTAGCTGTGGATATTTTCCTGTCAATAGGAAGTTATACCAAATTAAGAGATCTGATCTGTCTGCTAGGATTGATTAATTAGTGGCTTGAATGGTGGAATTGACCTTTGTCTTCAAACTTCTGCAAATAACACCAAGTTGGACAGTACCACACTTCACAGGCAAAGATTTGAACAGAGGTTTAACTTTGCTAAATAGCCTCAAAACAGTGAGGTGAAATTCAATGAAGACAAGAACAAAGCATTACAGTTTGAAAGGAAAACTTGAATTCTCAAATTCAAAACAAGGAAAAAACGTGTAGTCTTTGGTAAGACACCAAAACGTACGTCCACTCAGGGAAAGTACTTTAAGAAATCCATAATTCTGCATTGGAAAGTGTGGATTATATGAAGAGCCACTTCTTTGTCACGAAGACAACACAACTAGGGAGGGACAACGCACTGACACCGCACTGATCTCCCAATTTGAAACATGTACAGCACCAAATGACACAAAAATTATTTTCAGCTGCCAGATCTACCTTGGTTTGCAGAATACTGGCCTTGTGCCATCTGTCACATTGCTCTGAGCAACCTGGCATGGCCCTGTCGCATCCCAAGGCTGGAGCGACTCAGGTTCGTGGATTTCCTTTGTCAGAATTAAGGTGAAACAACACCAGGGAGTTTAAACAACAACCAACATTTATTCAACCAAGCTAACCTTGCCCAAGTACAAGTGAACTTATCAATGTGAACCTTGCATCATGTCATTAAGCCGCTGTTTGAAAGGAGAAGGGAGGTATAGAAAAAGAAACAGAAAAAGGAACATGAAACTATGTCAGTAAACTGTACAACGTGTGCTAACCGTATATGAGCCTTACTTATTTGGGGATCAGTTCAGGGAAGACAATAAAGAGAGCCCTCCCATTGAGTTACAAGGTTCAGAGTGGACCCCCTTGCTTTCTAGACTCCTTCTCAAAGAGGAGCCCAGGGGTGGCTAGATCCACTCCTAGTCCCAGACTTGGTCAACAGTTTATGTCTAAAGGGACGAGGTGTAGGGACTGGGTGGGGGGGCAGAGAGAAAAGAGGAAGAAAGAGAGAAGAAAGGGATTTCACCGGTCCTGGGTCCAGCGTTGGTCCAGCCAGTCTAGAGATCTAGTTCTGGAGGGTGCCCTGAGAACTCGTCCTCCCTTCTTTTATACCTAAAGCATCCGCCCCTGCAGGTGGGGATTTGCCATCATTGAGCAAGCGCAGTGTGAGCTCAGGAATGTTCCAGAAATGAGTCGGTGGTCTTGACCTGTGCAGTTCACATTCCCGGGACTCTCTGGAAATGGTTTGGTGGGCTTGGGGAGTCATTGGGGAGTTGCTTCTCCCTCCCTGCAGGCATGACTGCTATCTGGCCTTCCCTTCAGGCGCATACTTTGTGCTGCTTCTCGTGGTTGCTGAAGATAAGGAATTGCGGCTTTGGAGAAGCATGGTCCCACCCTCTGTGGGGCCTTCTCCTCCAGCCACATTTTCCTGTTGACACCACTCCAGTGCTTTTACAGAGGCCATCTTCTCCACCAAAGTTCTTTAACAAATGTTTGAGACATTGGCTATAATTTGCTAGACCGTCACGGGCCCTGACATGCTTTTGCTTTGCTGTACCTCCTCCTGTCACCTGAAGCCTCTCCTCTCTGGGAGAAGATGTGCTCCCCAGTCTCCTCCCTCTGGCACATGCTAAAGGGATCTGTGGGTCTGCAGAGGGTAGTGGGTGAAAAGGGAGCTGTAGGGTTCAGGAGCCCTGGGCTCTACAGGCTGGGGAGGGGAAGCCACAAGTCTCCCAGTGCCACCACTGCTTGAAGGTCCCCAGGACAGGTCACACCATGTCCTGGTAAGAGGCAAGACAGAGGCACAAGAGCTCAGAGGTGACAGTGCACAGGTCTCCTGGTCTCCACAGCATGATACTCAAGGCTGAAAGGCAAAGTCTTTGTGTTGGAGTGTCCATCTTCCAGCAGATCTTAAATGGGTTTTTTTTGCCCTTAATGCTACTTCTTGGGACTCTGACAAAAGGCAGGGTGACTTGAATGGCAGCCTGCATCAAGACAAACACAGAAATCACTGACAATTGTTTTGTTTTTCTCTTTTGGCAGAGATCACACAAAGGCCTGAAGATCAAAATGACGGCATTAATGCACGCTGGCTCGTTTTGCTGAGCTTTGCAACTTTTCCTCCAAAGACGACGAGTGACTCCCCAGGAAATCTCTCAGTCTTGAAAACAAAACCCACAACCTGGAAAGCTTCTGTGGCCAGAGTCACCGCAGTTGGAGACTGCAGGCTGGCTTTATAAAACCGCAGTTCCTACAAGCTCATCCTCAGTCTGAAAAACCTTTCTGGTTGCTTTCTAGTAACACTCTATCTTCTCTGCCTTGTCAGTGCATCCCTCTACCATGGGATCTGACACATTTCCCAGACGTGTTTTCAACAGAAGAATGTAGGAGGGTTAAGCCATCCGAGAGAGACCCCTGGCCCTTTCACAGCCCAACAGCATCGCCCTCATCTTGCTGAAAAGGTTGAGAGTATCACAGTATTGTTTGTAGCAGTTTCATGAACGACTCAAAGAACATAAGATGCATCAAGCCATGCTTGAATTAACAAAATGACATTTGGCTGCAGCCTTCCACACCTTTGGACTGAACTAAAAGACGAGGGCGTTTATCCCAAACTTACAAGCAGCCAAAAATAAAGGTTGGGGATGGCCCTATGGAAGATGCATTGCAGGTGCAAGCCGCCGCTTCCACAAGCCGGCAGAGTGCGGGGCGAGGAGGCCCCTGACTCGATGGGCTGGGGGTGTTGAAGCCCTGCGGATGCTGCTGCCGTGGCCCTGACGATGCCGGCGTGCCCCTAAGCTCCCAGCACAGCTCCCCAAGGGGAAAAGCTCCCTGACAACGCTCTGCCAAGGCCGGCTCAGAATTTGGGGCCGGGCACAGTAAGGAGACCCTCCTCCCCGGGGCCGGCCGGCCAGCCCGCCGGCCTCCCTTTCCCTTCCTTTCCTTTCCCCTCCCCGCCGGCCGGTCTATTCCCTCGGGAAAGTTGCTCGACGCCCCCCCGGTCGAGGGGCGGGGGTATCCGGGGCTACCTCCCCGCCTCCTGTGCGTGTCGCCGAGCTATTTATTTAAATTGCAAATAAAACGCCTGGGCGCCCGCCTTACCGCGGAGAGACAGTCCGGGTGCCGCACCGGCCGGCCGGCGGACGTGAAGGCTGCCCAGCGGGGCCGGTTCAGCGGCAGGGACGAGCTCATGGCCTCGGGAGGGGCCCCGGTCTCCGGGGCTCTGCTCTGCGCCCTGCTCTGGGCTGTGGCTGCGGCGGCGGCGGACGACGGCCCCGGGGGCAGCCCCTTGCCCGGCACCTTCGGCCGCGTCTACCGGGGCACCGTGAACATCAACGCGGAGCGGGTCTACGCCTTCGCTTACAGCAGCGAGCCCGGGCAGGTAGGAGCGTCCCCCGGAGCACCGGCTACCCCGGCCCGGTGTGGCCGGGGAGGAGGAGAAGGAGAAGGAAGGGGGGCGGGCTCCGGCGCCGCTGCGGCTCCGCTGCTGTGCGGGAGCGGGCCGGGCTCCCCCCTCCGCGCCCCCGGTCCTGTCCGCATCCTGGGGCCGGGAACCGCGGTGCACCTGTGGGCTTCCCCGGTACGGCCGGGGCACCCCGGGGCTGCGGGGAGAGAGGGTGGCGGTGTCCCGGAGGGCACGGGGTGGGCTGGGGGTGTGGTGCACCCCCCAGACTGGGGCTTGGTATCCAGCGCTTCTAGCAGCAAAATGGGCTTAAAAGTCTAGAAGGGAATTACGAGGATAATACCTTAAAAAAAAACAACCACAACTATGTATGCACTCTATAAGCCTTTTTAAATACCATTTTTTCACACTTGAGTGCTTCTGTAGGATCAGGGTGCTCTCCCCTGGGAGCCCGGGAGGTGAGACAGGGCTGCGCGGGTGAGGTGTGATGTGGGGAGGCTGCGGGGCAGCACTGCTAAAGCCGTGGCTGTTTGATGTGTGAAGGAAACCTGTCATTTATGTATGCCTAGCTATTGCTAGTTTCCTCCCTTCCCCCTGTTTAACGTCGTGTTTATCTCAAGTAGCTAAGTGGTACCTTGGAAACTCTACCCCCCCACCCCCCCCCCGTTGTTTGGATTGAGCGTTAATTGCTGGGTAAGATGGTCTGATATACCAAAAGATGGTGAACTGGGCTACTGAATCTTCTTTCCTGTCCTCAGCTGCACAGGACAAGAGAAAATGGAACACAATGCTTTTTCCACACTATATTTCTAATGCTTCACTATGAAGGGAGTTGCTAAAGAGCATGATGAAGGGGGGGAAGCAATGGGAGGTGGTGTTAATCATCCTTTGCTTTACTCTGAAATTCCAAAAAGATCCAACCCTTTAAAGACTCGCCTTTCTTCTGTGTGTTACTGTGTAATAAAATGCACCTGGTATTTATGGGGCAGGAGTTCTGTGTAGGAACTATGATGCAACTGAGCCCAGCAATACTTACCTGTTGGGTGTCACCACTAAACCCAGGAGGCCAGAAGCATACTTTGGGCCTGAGCCTCCTTGTAGAAGCTGGTGGTGATGTAAGTTAGGCTTCTTCAGGTGTTAAAGATATTGGGTATTATGATGAGGGCCTGTTGACAGACCAGATGTTGTCTGGGGCTTGTTAGTGAAGACAGCGTGCATACTGACTTCAGTTAAAATGAATCTAGTTCCTTCGATTTAATGTGCTCTTTGAAGCTGTGTGTTTTGATGGGCACCTTCCACAAAGAAGTTTTCTCTCCTGGATAACTAGGGTGATAGTGGAGTGGGTGGAGGTGGGGAGGGAGTATGGGGCTGCTCAGTGGTGTTTGCAGGTATCTAAATGCATCTTCTGCTCGATGGCTACTTTCAGACACTAGCCCATTCCCACAGCTGTGAAGAGCCACCCAGTCCAGACTACTGCTGCATTTAATTTAAGTGGAAGCTTTAGTGGACTAATCTCCATATTCCTGTATGCTGGAACATGAAATCTCTGCAGATACTGAGCTGGTCAAGAGCATATTCAAGACGGAAAACTTCAGGTTTGAGGCTTAATACTTTTTTTAACACAGAACTTTCCAAGCACTGCCATGAATATGCTTGAAGAGGGCCATGCAACCAGCTCCTGCTATGAAAACTAATTTGGAAGAGAAAAACCCCTTAAAGATGGACTGTCCTAGGAAGCTTTCTGGTGAGGGCTGCCCAGAACAGATTCTGAGAATAGAGAAGGTACTAGAGAAGAGAAAGCTCCAGGGAGACCTTATTGTGGCCTTTCAATTTATAAGGGGGGAGTTACAAGAAAGATGAAGAGAAGCTTTTTTGCAATGGTCTATAGTGACAGGAGAAGGGGCAACAGTTTTAAACTGAAAGAGAGTAGATTTGCATTGGATAAAAGGAAGAAATTTTTTTATGATGAGGGTAGTGAGACACTGGAACGGGTTGCCCAGAGAATTTGTGGGAGCATTCAAAGTCAGGGCAGATGGGGCTTTGAGCAACCTGATCTAGTTGAAGATGTCAGGGCAGGGCAAATCCCCATGGCAGGGGATTTGGACTAGATGATCTTTAAAGGTCCCTCCCAACTCAAACCATTCTATGATTCCTCACAGAGAAGCCCTACAGATGCCATTCCTGAGCTGAACCAGCAGAAGCCTGTAAGGTGCCTGGCCTAATTGGGATAATTTGTTGTGAGTGTGTGCAGCCCCTTCCCCAGCTGCAGCCCTCACTTGATGAGAGGCAAACCTGGCTGGGTGTCCTCTTGCCAGCCTGGTCAGAGGCAGAAGTTGATGTGTTCTGGTGGTCCTGCATCTCGCTGTTGATGAGGATTGCTCAAGGTTTAGAAGCTTGGTAGTGGAAATGTTGACTTTAATCTGGGACTGTGCTCCTGTGGGCAGGTTTTTCTTGTGCAAGAGTTGTGAAGATACTTAGGGGCATGCTGTCCTCTGGGTAGTTGTTGGATCTTCTGGAGGAATGCAAGTTCTGCAAAAATTCAGTGTACAAGTCCTTACCTTTCAAGGTAATCTTTAGTCTTGAACTCTTAGCGAGTGGAGTGTCAGCCAGTGTTTGCCAGTTGCCTGCCACTTGTGAGCTCCTCTGCTCTTTCTGGTGTTTTCAGTCTCCTCCTGTCTCTCTGCTGATGGCAGGTCAGCCAGGAGCCTCTGATACCTTGAGGCAGATACCATGTGGACCATTAACCTTAGTTACAGGAAATTTAATTGAATAAAAAGAGCATATTCCATGTGGAAGGGCTGCAGTGGGTGACTTTAATGGCTTTCCCTCTGAAGCAAAGCCAGGTCTGAAGTGGTCTGGCTCTGAAACAGGGATTTTTTTTCCGATGCTGTGAATTCTGCTGTTTTCCCCTCTCTGCTGCTCTCTCTTATGAGGACAGGCCTACAAAGCAAGGGACAAATTGGAGCCAAGGACAAGGCATGAGGGCTGGCTTGTGACACGTCAGTCCTCTGTAAATGTTCTGTTTGCTCACATGCCATGGGTGCCAGGGCACATCTGAAAATGCAGCTGAATAGAGCAATGCTTGAATGATGGATGAGAGAAAGGAGGGAACGAGACCGTTAGTCCTGTTTGGTGCTTTAGAGACCTACCACTTTCTGGAAAGTGTTGTGCTTGCCTGATCTCAGAGGATATTCTTCATCCACATCATCTTCCTTACTCCTTGGGATACAAGTATGTGTGTACAAGGGAAGGGAAAAAGGAAGTCCTATGCCATTATTCATGAGCAGTTGTATACAAGGTGAAGAAAGCACAACTCGGGGCTCTGGACCAGAGCTGCTTTGAGACAGGCAAGTGACTTCCCTTCTGTGCAGCTCCTGAGAGTATAAAATGACATGCTGACCAAGTCACCTAGCTGAAACTCTTATGCATGTATACATTACAGTGTCTCTTCTCTGTGTGTGTGGAGGGGGAAAAACCCTCCTATGTGCTGTGCAGAAACACTTCACCTTGTGTCTTGAGGCAGGAGAGCTGTCAGGCTTTTTTGTACTTGGCAACTAGGATTTAGGCCTTAATTCCTAAGGTGGAGCTGTAAAAGTAAAGCTGTGCTGAAGAGAAGCACAGCCATCTCTGCTGCAAGGGTCTTCTAGAGTTGGCCTGTGAACAGAGGGACATGACAAACTCCTTCATGGTGGAAAGTCTTCATTTGTTATGTGGTAGTCTTACTGCTTTTCTAGTTAACCTTTTCCTCCTCCTAGCTGCACTTTGAAATTTTACCCTCTGCACAGATGTTTGTTTAATGTTTAACTGTGAGTGTAAAAAATACAATAATAAAACCAGCTGTTGCACCTGTCACTATGCACCCATGTTCTAACAGCAAAGGCAGATGTGCACCATTAGAAGTCTGGTGAACAATTAGTTGGGCAAACAGGATTATCTTATTTTAGGAATTTTTAAACTGGAGACATCCAGGATGGGGGAAAAAAATGGGCACACTCATGAGCATCTCCAATTCCACATATTCAACATGTCCCTACTTGGGAGGGAGGAAGGAAGGAGAACTGACTTGCTGGACCTGCCTGTGCCATATGCTCCTGCCCAGAAGATTGAACAAGAGTTGTAAAATGTTTCTGCTTGATTTACCATTGACTGGAGAAGGCTTTATGTGATCAGTGAGAGAACCTGCTTAGTTCCATGATTGCAAAAATATGAGGGCTTCCAAAAAGAAAAAAAGGGTGTGTGTGTGAGTACAGAGGTAATAAAAAGTGAATGATTCTTTCCACCACTGTAAGCTCTGGCAGTTGCTAATGGTTAATTTGCTGAAAATATGTATGCCACTAATTGTGCATGTGGGTATTTCCTCTATCAGGTCTTAAGTGGTGCAGGAGAGTATCATGAGGAAGAAGACTGTTGGAGACAACAAAAATTCTTCTTCCTAATCAGAGTTCAGGTCAGCTGAATGCAAGATTTGGGAGATACCTGGATGATATTTAGAAAACCAAGTATCTCTCAGGAGAACAAGTTTCCAACTTTCCCTTTGTAGGCAAAGCTGCTGTAATCCAGACACAGCTCTTGGACATTCATGCAGTGCATCTTGGTTGCAATGAACCCAAAAGCTGAGCAGTGGGCCGCACCTATATGATGAGCTCAAAAGCTGAGCAGTGGGCTGCACCTATTTTAAGAGAAAGAGTGGATGATATTTTCCTCCTCCTCCTCCTCCTCCCTTGCGGGGACTGGGAACAGAGCCCCAGTCTCAGATCCCATATGGCCCAGCCTTACTGTAAGCTGTGATTGGCAGCAGATTAAGATGTGCCTTCTCTGCTGAGCAGTTGTGCCATGTGAGGATGTGTAGCACTGGAGTGACTTTCCTATGTGGAGTCTATCTGAGGGGTGATGAGTAAAAAAAAATTGCCCTCAGTGAATGAGTGAGAGGCTGTGTGCCACCATGGAGGGTTGCTGACAACATTGCAGATGGGGAAAAAGTTGATTGACCTAAGGGAAGAGGGGAATCAGTACTAGTAAGAAAAACAGAAGTCTTTCAGTTGGATGCCTTAAACTTTGTGACCCTCTAGTAGAGACCAAGTGCCTTTTCCAACCCAAATTGCATGATGCATTTGGGTTCCTCTGTCCTCTACTGAATGGGTCTCATATCCGAGGTGTGGATGGCAGTTGCACATGTTTTGCTCTAGGCAAGAAGCCAGAACTGGAATTCACCAATATGTTCTTCTGGGACAGTGTGATGAGTCACTTGCTCAGACCAAAGCCATCTGTTGTAGCTGCAGGGAAACTCCTTGATCTGCTACACAGGGCAACCTGGTTTAATAAGTGGCAGTGATCAAATCTGTGTTTACTGTTCTCTGCTGTTTCACGTGTGAATGTAGGTTCCACTCCAGCAGCACCCATGTCTGTTTTAACAACTCTAGGAGCAATTTTTTCACCATTTGTTTCTGAGCTGGTTTTGGGCTTCATGTGTAGGACTCTTCAGGCTGGAACTAAACTACCTCAGAGTATTTCCTTGCTATCTTGCTTGTCTTCCCCATAATGTTAGTCCTGGCTCCAGCCCAAGTTTCAGTCCACAGCTATACCATGCATGCAATAAAACTTTAGTCTCCTGTTTGGAGATGGGCAAACCTGAGTTATGATGGGGGGAGGCGGGGGGCGGGGAACAGGTTAGGTTCTGTCTTATCTTAATGCTGAGTGGAAGCCCACCATTTTAGCCACAAAAATGCAGGTAAAAAAACAAATAAATTGGGAAGATTACAAATGCGTGAACAAGAAGATCTCCTAAGGTCAGTAGAGGTCCTGTTATTGCAGGATCTCTGGGGCCTGAACACTGTTGGTTTTTGGTTTCTGGCTCTAGTGTGTTCACCACAGGACGCTGGAGGGGCCTCAGCACACCATTTCTGGAGCCTAATATTAAATTCCTTATGAGGCAGAAATGTAGGCAAAATGTCAAATCCAGAAAAATCAAAGCAAGGTATAGTATATGATGTCTGAAGCTAAGCACAGTTCAACAGAATCCTTTTGGAGTAACTTTTGTATATATAATTTATCTTTTTTTAAAGAAAACAACCAACCCTAGGAGGTGGCAGTGTAGGCACTGTAGAGCACACAGCACTTGGAATGCTCTTGCTGTTTCTCAGTGGGGTCTCTTGGTCAATCCTTACCCTGCCCAGAGTCACGTGAAAAGCTCTTGCTTACAGGAGAAAGCAAAAGTCAACTGTGGGAGAAATGGTGTGGGGATTGGCTGAAAACATGAGCATGACTGTTCTTTCCTGCAGCAGAAAATATAGTGTTGAAAAGTTTGGCTCTGGCAAAAATAGGATATCCTAAATGAAAGAATGGAGTGGGAGGTGGCTTTGCTTTGAGCTGGGGATGGGATCATGTGCCCACCTGAGATCCCTTCAAACTTTAATTATTCTTTGGCTTTCTAGGATGTTGTTCTTTGTGGGTTTCCCTACCTAGAGGGGGAAAAGGGAGTACAACTTGAAGGAGGCTATCAGTTTGCAGGCTTTAGGGAAAAAAAGCCTGAGAGGCCTGCTCTGGTTTCTTGCAGGGTGGCCTGCAGACCTTCAGATGGTGACTTCGGTGCTGGCAAGAATTTTTATTTTTATTTCTAATGTGTAACCTAATGCTGTCAAGCCCAATAACTTATTGAACTAAAGCATATCTTTTGAATTTGGATGCCATTCTAAATCTTAAAATCGTTCTCTTCTTGTTGGGCTGTCCTGTTGTTTAAAATCAAAGCTGATCAGGTTTTCTTGTTCCCCCTGCTGCCCCCTCCTGACCCCTCAAGATGTTTAGATTAAAAAAGAAAAATTTTCTGAAGAAGAGTAACTTCATCAAAATGTCTCTCCTCAGTTTGAACTCTTTCCAAGAACAGGGCAGCAATTTATAATACAAACATTTGCGTTGTAAGTGGAGGCTGAAATGTCCTTAAATAACCTGTGCAGAAGTTGCTGGGTAGGAAGGTATGCTTTTCCTATACAGACCTCATCTGCTATTTCGTGGGATATTTAGGGAATGAAAGTGCAGGCTGTAAAAGCTGTATTGCAAGGGTGTGCCATCTGCTCAGTTTGAGAATACAGTTTAGTACAGTTATTTCCTGCTGTGTATACTTAGAGAAACCCAGATGATTTCAGAAACAGCCTTCCTTACTTTCTTTATGCTGATGTTTTTCTTTGGGCATAGAAATAGCTACTTCAGTGTGGTTTAAAACAAACAAACAATGGCTTGTTGGTTTTTTGTTTTTTGTTTTTTGTTTTTTTTTTTAAAAAGACAGCATGTAGGATATGTAATTCAATCCACATCTGAAGTGTCACTGAGGTGAAGAACTTGGGAGCCAAGAAAGAACCAGATATTTGTGATGTGACAGTAAACCCTGGAGTTATTACTGTGAGCTTGGGGTGGCGGCAAATCTGGAAAGGTTATAAACCCTTTTGTTTCAAGGGTTGCTCTAGCCCAGAGTTCCAGCTGCTGTGGGTTAGGAAGACGCTGTTTATTAGAGGGTAGTTTGTTCCTTAACTGGCTGTTAAAAAAAGGATTTGTTTGTTTAATTTTAATGTCTTCCTGAAATCTGAGGGTGGTCAGAAACAGGTACCTACTTATCCAGCATGGCAACTCTTAGTTTTTCTTGCTGGCTGTACTGGAGACTCCCTAGTGACACTGGTTAGAGGACAAAATTTCTAAAAAGGTAAATATTAACATGCTTTCTATTTGTCTTTCATGCATTTATGCTGCACAGATACTGTTGCAAACAAGTGGACTCATGGGAATGTCTGTAGCAGACTGTAAGTCCACACAGCATATTTGCACAAAGTGGAACTTCTAAATGAAAAAATATTAATCCTGGAACAATTACGTTAATGTGACTGAGGCTGTGCTTGACATACCCAGAGTCTGTCACTTAGTTTATGCTGCTTTGGATATTTAATACTCCTGGCAGAAATGCTGGAAGAAAACTGTGGGCCAAGGTTATTTGACAGATTGCTTTTGGCATTTAAGACTTATTGACATTAGGGCACAAAGTCAGATAGAGAAAGGCTGAAAGGAAATGCTCCTCTGAGCTCTGCTTGTTTTGTTGTCAGACAGGAGTGGTGCTCATACCTCATAAGAGAGCAGGAAAGGGGTTCTGTAACGCCTGTCACTGTCTCAACTATTTTCCTTCAGGGTCTCAACTTCCCCCTGTTGCGTTGTCAGTGGGAAGAGCAGCCGAGTTTGGTGCTGGCAGGTTATGTGCTTCATTAACTGCCTCAATTGCTTTAGCCCATCCAGCTGAATCCTATTTCACTTAATATCAGGGTTCATATAAAAATGAAGCACCTTTTTCTTGTGCAACAGCAGATAGCAGCAATTCAGTGGCTTTTGTAGATGTATCCTGTGCTGATACCTTCCATTGTAACTAGCAGCCTGTGTGTTTGCTTGCCGGATGTGTTCCCTGCCCACTGGCTTGGCTTGGTGCCTTGTCAGGCCCACGACCAAGTGCTGTCACAGCGTGGACCGATAATCCCAAATGGTCTTGAAAGGAGCTGCTTGTGTGTAGGTGTGGTGGGGAATGTGGTAAAGCCCCAGTGTGATTTGAAGGTTTTTCTTAGTGTGAGGTGGTGGAAAGGAATCCACAAGTAAAGCTCTTGAAAATCTTTGCTTGCAGCAGAAACTGTTGTTGCAACCTCCCGCCTGCCCTTAAATTCACATCCCTGCAGTCTTCAGCTGATGTGTAATCCCTGTGGGAAATGCAGACTTAATCAGTTGAAGGACTCTTTTGTGTCAACAAGAGCCTGGTTTATTTTGCTTAATGTTTGCAGCCATGTTGGTCCTGTTCAGCTTGAATTTGGGACCGGCTCCTTCTGCCTGTTTCTGTCTAGAGAATGGAATTCAGATGCACTTTTTTCTTTCTTTCTTTTTTTTCTCCCCCTATCTCCAGGGTGGTGAACTGAAGGACAAATATTTGTCTTTCCTGGTCTAACACGTTTTTATATAGTGCTGAGAGCTCTCTCTTTATTCAGCTGTGTAACTGCTCTGTCTACCTTAAAATACAGAAAAAAGCTCAAGGTCAGTCATCTGAGAAACAGAACTGTTATGAGCTTGGCTGGTGAATAGAGATGCACATGGCAGAGGCTTGGCAATGGGAAGAAATGTGAGGAGAAGTCTCTAAAGCAGTCCTGACCCTGCCTCAGCCCTGCAATGCAAAAGGCAGCAGTATGGTTATTGCTGACAAACATTAGTGCAGGGCCTGGCTGTCAAAGGGACCATTTGGTACATGAGGTTGTTTTCCAAGATCCAGCCTGGAGTGACCTACCTCAAACCTAACTGAGTATCTGCAGGAGGTGAGGATTTCCCAAGTGAAGTCCCTCAGCAAGTGGTGGTGGTGCAGGAGTGATGGCAGCCTGCTTGACCCTGTTACTGCCCAGGCAACACTCCCTCCTCATCTCACCAATGCTAAGTGAGTAGGGGTGGATGCAGAGGAGTCCCATAGTCTTTTGTTCTAGTGTGTGTGATTATTATTGTTTTAAATAAAAGCTGTGCTTTTTAGCTGGAGTTCCTCTTGCCTCTGCATGCAACATAGTTAGCATCTTATTTCTGTGTTGGAAGGGAGGGGTGTATGTGATGGGAGCAGTGGTTCTGTAGCAGGGAGGGGTTCTCATGTCAGAACTGCTTGTTCTTAAATAATCTTTGGAAAGGTGTGGAGGAAGAATGAAGTTTGAACTAAATAAATCACCCTTTTCTCCTTTAGGTCCTGCTTTTTTTCCCCCACTCTTCCAAAAATATTTTGCTGGAGATGATGCCCTTGAGGCAAATGCCAAATGCTGACTTTCAAAGGGAAGGACAGTACTACTAGCACTGGCTCAGTGGTGGATTTGTTAAATCTGTTGCATGAAAATGTGTGTATTGTCTTTTGTATAGACAACAGAATCTAGAAGCAAAACATGGATGAAAAGTTTAAGGTAGGTTAATTGGAAGAAGGCCTGAAAAAGCACAAACATCAGTTCATAGGTGCTACATTGTTATCACTGTCCCTTGTGATGCTTTCTCCTAGACAGTTCACCCTGCTAGGCAAAATGTCTTTCTCCAAGACACTAATTAGGGTTCCTTCCACTCTGTAGCACAAAATCAGAGAGTGATTGACAGCAAATGAGAGAAGCCCTGCTTGCAGTTAAATGTTAATCCTTCCTCCACTTTCCCAAGCTTCCTTATAACTGTACCTAGGTTCTGCTGAACTTAGTTGTTCTGATATCCCCAAGTTCATTTGCAAGTGGTGGGGAGCATCTGGAGGGACTGTTAGTTGGGCAGGTTTGGCCCACGGGCAAATCCCACCTGTTTTATTGCTGTGTTTTGGAGGAATAGCTGTTATGTCAGGCAGAGGCCCATCAACCAAAGCTTTGTGCTGCTGGGAGCTGCTGCTGTATCCCTGAGACCTGTGAGGGGGAGAGTGGAGCTGCATCCTGGGGCTGGGATCTGGCTGCTGCACTGGAGGTGCAGGATCTGCCCACAAGAGGCCCTGTGTTACTGTGGTGATGGTGACAGGGTAAATAACTAGACGGGCTGGAACCTCAATTGCCATCTGTCCAACTTCTTAATCACTCTGGTTTTTTTTCCTGGGCTTTTATTATAAAGTTTTTGATGGGCTTAGGTGGTGTGATGCTCCTGGTTGATCTGGGCTATGTGCAAACAGAGGAAGAGTAGACGTATGCACCCCAAGTACTTGCAAATGAGGCAGCTTCTTGGCCATTCAGTACTGCAGCAGGAGAGTGACAGCTGTGTGCTGTAGGCTTTATGACACCATCCCTCTTAACCTGATGTTTCTGAAGGTCATGCACTAGAAACTGTACAGGGAGGAGATCTCAGGCTTTGAATATCTCAGTCACTGTTTGTCCCCAGTTAAGCTCCAAACATGTTGCTTGCACCCCTCTGCCTCTTTTTGAACACTTGTGTTTCAGCATCTGTAAAATGGAGATGATTACTGCTGTGGTCATATAGGATGCAATTGCAAAATCAAAAGACCTTTCAGTAGTTGTATATTAACTATATGGGGGAAGCTAGAACTCGCAAAAGTCTTTGGTTACCTGAGCAGGCCCTGCAGGCATCCGGAGCAGCAGTTGCCACAACAGCAGGGCTGCCTGAAAATAGATAATCAGTCCTTAACAGAATGAATTAATCTTGGCATTGCTTATTGTTAGTAAAGTAAACATCCAATAGCCTTGTATTCATAAGCAGGTGTCTCTTTTTTTTTCCTTCCCCCCTCTGCCCTCCCTTCTTAAAGGAAACTTGTCTGCTCAGACTAGTAAAACATCTAATCTGGAAAAGCCTTGAGATCTCAAAAAAGATATGCTCAGTGTATTCACCTATAGGTTAAGGAGAGAAAAGCAAGTATCAGTGTTGACAGCAAAGAGGAGGCAATTTGTAACCCTGTGCATGTAAGGGCAGTAGCTCTTGCTCAGGGACATTGCAGCCACCCTGGGTGAGGAGCAGCAGGAGCTCAAACTGGGATGTGGAGTAGCAGCAGCAGGTCTGTGCTGAGTACGGTGTTGACTGGATCCAGCTTGCAAAATTCTTCAGCTGCATTATTGCACCTGCAAGCCATGGTCTTAATTAGCTTTTCTTTCACAGGAAATGAAAATGCTAAATCTTTTGGCTAGATTCAGCAATGGGCTTTAAGGCTAGCAGGAGGGTGTCAGGGTAAAAATGTGTGTGAATGGAGCGCTAATGAGTCACTGTATGAGAAGTTTAACTGTTGGGCTTGTCCAGGAAGCTCTTACAGAGGTGGCTTTGTCTTGTAAAGGATGGGGGAGTAATGCTCTACGGATTTGCCTTGGGCAGTTACAAAGCTGCAAAACTTTCACACCTGGACTACTGTGTCCAGTTCTAGTCTCCCCAGTACAAGAAAGGTGTGAATTTACTGGAGCGAGTCCAGTGCAGAGCCACAAAGATGATGAAGGGACCGGAGCATCTCTCCTATGAGGAGAAGCTGAGAGGGTTGGGACTGTTCAGCCTGCAACAGAGAAGGATGCTCAGGTGGATCTCATCAATGTGTTTAAAAACCTGGTGGGAGGGAATGAAGGGGGAGCTGGGTTCTTCTCAGTGGGTGCTTGGGCAAGAGTGACAGAACAAGAGGCAATGGGCACAAGCTGAAACACTGGAAATTCCATCTGAACTTTTTTTTCCCCCCTCTAATTGTAAAGGGCAGTCAAAGACAAACAGGTTGCTTTAGAGGTTGTGGAGTTTACATCTGCAGAGATATCCAGAACCTGACTGAGCCCTGAGCCAGATATGGTAGGGTTACAAAGGGTGAGAATGGGATGCTTATGTCCTGTTACTGCAAGTTACTGTCTCATGCAAGGGCAGGAATTGCCATTTCAAATTGCATTCTTAATAGAGGCTCCCAAAGGAAATAGGCTCCAAGACTTGCCTATCCTCTTTGGATTTAAGGGCCTGCCTTGTCCAGTGGTGAGCTACGCTGTGCAGGTACTTGGTGCTCCCCGGTTCTGGGCTGCATTGGCAGAACACAATGTAGGAGTTGAGGTCAAGATGGAGGCATAGCACAGTTATGAAAGTTTGTCCTCCGCTGGGATTTACAGCACCTGAGGTGGAGTCTGGGTGTAAATCTTTCAGCTGTTGCCCTGCTCCCTTTCTCCAGTCTGGTTTAGTGGGAAGGGAAGTCGAGTTAATAGTGCCGCAGCATTTGCAGCATGGGTACATCTGTAAGCCAGTCTAATTCCAGCCACAAGCTCCCAGCTGCTGTCCCCACGAGCAGCCTCGCCGGCTGGGTGATCTTGTTCACCCAAAGGCATGCTTGGGATTACATTTCCAAAAGACTCTAGCCTCTACTGCTATGTACTCCTGACTCCTGAAGTAGGTGAGGGCTGTTTTCTCATCTTTCTATTTGGGTACCAGCTGTACGAAAGAGGTAGGCGGGAGTCATTCTTGTCTGCCCATGTGATGCTTTGCTCATTTGTGAAGCAGAGCGCATTTTCCACATCTGATGCAGAGCTCCATGGGGTAATCGAGGGTCTTGCGAAGCTCCTTTGGCAGGAAGGATGCAATGCCAGATCTCAATACTTTGCAAACTGCATTAGGGTAGCTTTGGATCTATGTTTTGTGTGTGTTTGCTTAATTTTATAATACAGTTATTCATGTTGTTCCCAATTGGGTAGGTGGAAGCTACTGAACTCTCTTCCTCTTACATGTGCTACATTTGTCCACTGTGTCTTGTCTGACAGTTACCTCTGACCTGGAGACAGAGCTGTGATTCTGGATTAGGGTAGCAGCAAGGAGGCTGATTAGAGCAGCAGGCACTTCTGTAAGTGACCTCTGGATCTGAATAACCAGTCCAGTGACAAATGCTGTTGATCTCCCTGTGGATATTGTCAGCATCTAGATCAGACGGAAGAAGGGGGACAGTCTTCTCCCACCTAGACTTGGAGCTGTTTTGTTCTTTGCCTTCAGCTAACAACATCTGTACTCTCCTTTCTCTTCTCACAGGTAGATGCAGTGCGGGTGTACGTGAACAGCAGCTCTGAGAACCTCCAATATCCTGTCCTGTTTGTAGTTCGCCAACAGAAGGGAGTGCTGTCATGGCAGGTCCCACTAATTTTTCGAGGCCTGTAAGTACTGGAGTCTCTTCCTTGTAACACACTTGTTTGCCGGCTGTATCCATTATTGGCCTTCCTCGAGTGCTAGATCTTGCTACTTGTGTAGACTGCAGGGCTTGGTTGCAAAGCATGCTGGCTCACTGTCAGCTGAATGTAGGAAGACCAGGATTTGGTAGGTAACCTCTTACTTGTAGCCTGCTCTTGTCTCTTAGTTTCTCAAATATGTACACAGAGTGCCAGGAGGCTTCTCTGCTGGGGTTCTGCCTGTGTCTCTAGTCAGTGACCATAACCACAGTAATGGTGTGTGCAAGTAGTTCTTGGGCTCTAGTTTGGAGCAGGGTTTGAACAAGCACTCAGAAGAGTACTCTAACTGCTGTGTTACAGTGCATTTGTGAAATAAGGGTTCTCTTCTCTTTCTCACCCCAGGTACACCTACACTGAGTCTATTCTGGGGGGTGGTGGTTGTTTAGAGGGTGTTTTCTTTGTGAAAGTGATGCTGCTACGTATCTTCAGCAACCTCAGAGCTAGTTAGGCTGCAAGTACCGAGACTTTGCAGGCACCTTAGACCATCTGAGACGTGAAGCTTTATCCTGTGACAGAAATCTTCGTGCCGAGCAGCAGATACCCTGCAGTATCTTGCCTGATGCAGGGGATGGTTACAGCAGTGGCTGTTCTGGGCTGTCATTGCTCTCTCTGCCTCCAGAAAATGGCAGATGTGCTAGATCTGCAGATGGCACAGGCAGCCTTGAGGGAACTGCAATGTTGGGGATGGCCAGTCCCTTGTGCAGGCCACAAGAGGCAACAGAGGTAGAGTTTGAGCTCTGAATAAAAGGCTGAATGGTGTTGGCCTTTCAGATTAGTATTTCAGTTATGCAAACAGGGGAAAAATGATGTCATTCTTGGAACTGCCAAACAACTTTTTAACTGCTCTCTTTTCCATTGAACTTTCCCTTCCCTCCTTCCCCTGGCCGTTGTAGCTATCAGAGGACCTACAATTACCAAGAAGTGAGTCGGACACTCTGTCCTTCTGAGCCAACACCTGAGATGGGACCTTCTGACCAGATTATATTTGTGGATGTGGCTTCCATGGCACCATTTAATATTGGATATGAGCTGCTAGTCACCAGGCTCAAGAACTTCCAACTTGAGTAAGCTGGGATGTGAGAATACAAATGTAATTTCTTCATGTATCTTTTATACAGGGATTTGGTCCATCTGCCCCCTTTTCCCTTCTTTTTTTCCTTCCCAGAAAAAAAAAAAAAGATTATTTTTTCTTCTGCATAATCTGAAGGTGCTTTGTATGTATTCCAGCTCTGAAAGTTTTAGATTTTACAATGCTGGCATTTCTTTTCTAGGACCAACAAAGCCTTTAACTTCACTGCCAGCCCTTCCCAGCCCCAGGTAAGGAGGAGTGCTGTGTGGCATTGCTTGTATGTCTTACCACATCCAAATGGTTGATGTGATCCTTTGTTAGAGATAGCAAAAGCCTTATATGACTAGGTTGTTTCCCTCTTAGGATGCAGGGAAACTTCCTTACTGTTGAATTTTCTGTAGATACGATGGAGAGGTAGCAGTACCCCCTCTAGGGGCATGTCTGGGTCCTCTTGCAAAGCAGTTAATAGAACCAAAACGCATGACCAGAGCAAATGAATGTTATCTGCAGTTCAGGAAATTCCAGAAATGTATAGAAGTCCAGAGGCCATTGGACTGCTACACTTCATGGGAAGTAAGATGGTATGCACCAGTGTCTTGTTCCAGCCAGCGCTGGTTCAGTTGCCTGAGTGTGACTTGCCAAGATGCAGTCTTTACTGGAGAAAAATAAATACATAAATAAATAAGCTGTAAAGGTGCAGCAGAACACAGATTGCTATTCCTTGCTCAGGGCAGCAAGTCAAATTGTGAGGTGATAAATGAAATGCCTGATAAATCTAGTTATTAGTTGAGAAGAGAGCACACATGTTCAACACATCCAACTGAGTGGCCTTGTTTAGAGCCCTGCAGACACTACAAGTCCTCTCTTGAATGAAAATGCTGTTGGCAGTAACTATAGTGATACAGGAGCTCATAGAGCTGGGGAAGTATGTAATTTACCCAGGCTGTCTGGTACTCCATTTTCATTGTTGCTAATCACGGTTAGTAACACCACTTAATTTTAGGTTTCCTATTACCAGGCATCCCAGCTAATCTGTTTTGCTGTCAAATATCTTAAGCTGGTTTGCAGATACATGCAGTATTTTATACTATAGAAGCATAGGGAATGGTTGTGGCTCTTTATAAACCTTTATTACTTCGGATGTTGTAATTTGAAGATAGGGTGTTTAGGATCTGGCCTGGAATTAACTTTGTAACTCTGGTATGTTCTTTTTCACAATTAATAACATGAGGTTGGTGACTTTTAATTATAGACCAGAAGTGGAGAGTAGCAGATGAGTGCTTTTTAATTGCTATAACACTGACGTTTTTGTAAATCAAAGTATTAAGTAGTCAGGGGATGGGGAGAAAAAAAAAGGCAATTCAAAATCTAGATGGGTGTTGGAATAGCCCTAAGACTGGAAAAAGACAAGCATAGCAACTGAAGGAGTTGTCTGGAACCTAGCTCATGCCTGAGGGCAGAAGGGGAAATTAGATATGCTCGTATAGGTCAGGAGTGTTGTCTGGATATGTTTCTACCACTCGCAGTCTGTGCAGCAGAGAACTGTAGGTCTCGATGCCCCTTATGTTAATTCTGTGCTCTGGTATGAGTGTGGCTTAAAAAGAGAATTATACAAGGGTCCTCACGGGTGACTTCCTCAAGGACCTAAAGGTTTCCAAGGGTAGTGCACCTGGGAAACCAAGGAGCTCAGACCGCCAGTGTCCTTGCGTGGCGGAGATAAAACGCAGTCCACTGAAGAAACCGGCTTGGTGAGTTTTCAGTTTGTAAGGACCTGTGGTTGGAGCCAGCGCTCCCTCAGCAGTGAAGGGACCCTGCTTGGGGAGGGGTGATGGGAGTAAATGCTTTAATAGAAATGGGGAAACTTGGAAAAAGCCTGGGTGATTTATTGCTTATCCCCCCCTTCCAATTGGGGGCCCTACTTCCTGGAAAGGGGATGGGGGGAGGGAAATAGGAAGCGGCTGGCCCTTGCTCAGCACTAAGGTTTATGTGACGTAAAGGGAGCTCACCAGTTGGGAATGTCTCAGGTTATGGTTTTGGAGCAGGAGATGTGGAAGCTTCTGAGGTGGCAGCAGTGGCTGCCAGGTGGCCATAAGGAAGGGAGGAAGGTGGCTGGTGGCAGTTCTCAGCCTTGTGTCCACTCTGAGGTGGGGTGAGGTGCCCATCAGCCCCTCATGGTAGCTGTGACTGTGAGCCTGAGCTCTCAGGGTCTGGGATCCAAGCAGGACAATGGGAACCCTTGCAACAAGCCTGCCTGCTGGGGCGGGCACAGAAACCCTGCTTCTCCAGCAGCTGACTTGTGTAGTACATCAAACTTTTACTGGAAAAATATGCAAATAATGATGTGGCCTGGGTCATCTTTTGCCCAAATCTGAAAAGGCCCTTGCTGGGACAGGGCAGGGCATTTCCTGACCCCACAGACTGTCTTGTGGTCCTGCTCAAAGTACAGAAGCATAAGAAATGCCATTCCTTGCCCCCAGAGGAAAAGTAGGAATATTGGCAGATGTTAGTCTCTCCCAAATCTTTTTGGAGCTATAGCTGAATTATTTTCAAAGCTGAAGCGAGAATAGAAAAACCGTTTACCCTTTGCCCTCAAAACAAAAAAAAAACCACCACCCAACCCCTTAAATCCTACAACAATATGAGGCATTTATTTATGAAACTCTTCAGAGTTACAACCATTTGACCTAATACTTTTCAGAGTCTGTCTTTGAGGCAACCCATCCGAGATAAACTCCATGATAAGTTCCATATATAAAGTACGGCCAGCAGTATGGAAACATCTGGAAATTGCTCATAGCAACATAAAATGGAGTAAGGTATAAAATGAATTCACTTTAGCTTGATCAGGTGGAAAACAGCTTAAGGGGAGCAGAAGCTATGCCATATCTTGCATGTTGAAGATGGCTGTGTCTAACAGCATGCTGTGCAAGGGGGAGAGTTGTCCTGTGTGTATTTAATCTGTTCTTCTCTAGGTAAGGTTCGTGAAAGCCTTCCGCATCCAACCCCAAAGCCCAGCTTGGGCTGTGCAGGTACCTTAGGGAGGCTCTGAAGCTACTGGCAATGGTGATTTTTGGACTGTAACTCTCAGCACTCTGCTTTCTCCTCAGTATTTTCTGTACAAATTTCCTCAGGATGTCGATTCAGTCATTATTAAAGTCGTGTCTGATGCAGTCTACCCATGCTCGGTTGTCTCCGTCCAGGATATTGTGGTAAGTCTGAGCAGAGAAGGGTAAGGAGCTGCCTGCTGGAGCTCTGTGTCCTGCTGTAAGGGGGTCTGTGCCCCAACAGAGAGAAGAGCCCTAGGAAGGCCTTCACCCTCATGTGGTGGTGGTGGTGGTGGTAAGGGAGCTCCTGAAAGGAACGAAAATCCTGTGGGAAGGAGACAAAGACAGAGATGCTGAGTTCAAGCAGCTTATACAGAGATTTTTGCTGCAAATAGGTGAACAAGCTGTTCTTCTCCAGCCTGTCCATAGGGCATTTGTTATGCTCCTCTTGTGAGGTTTAATATCCTGCTGCCTTGTGACATGGGTCTATCTCTCCATGGAGTGGTGTTGAATGGGATGCTGGTGACAGTGGTGTTCCCTTGAGTCTCTCCTGGCTCAAGGCAGTATGGGGAGCTTCTGATTTCCAGACATGAGGTCTCTCCTTTCCAATTCAATTTCCTCTGTATGTAATTACTGTTCCCTTTTCCTGGGAAGAGGACAGCTGTTCCCTGCCATGGAGGTTGGCTGTTGCTTGCAGCTGGGAAATAGCCCCATATTTACCCTCCTTTCCCACGTCCCTGAATGATGCAGGGACCTGCAGTGTGGGAGCAGCAAGATGGTGATGGAGGTGCAAGTATCTTGGCTGCTGGTTCTGAAGTCCTGGCAGTTGCCTTTAATACCTGGGGTGAGGAGAGAAACGGGTAACACCAATTCCTGTCCGCATCTCTGTGTTTGAATGGTGGAAGGGCAGGAGGGGAGACTGTGACAGGTGATTTTCAACCCATTGGGTATTAAGAGTAGTGGGAAAGAGTGAAATGAAGGCAAGCACTTGGCATATAGTACAGACTGCAAAGTGTGTGACACAACCAGTGTACAGCTGAGTGTTTGCACTGCCCTGTGGGAATAGTGGAGTGATCAGTCTGGCTGAATCCTCTTCTGGGATTTAACTGCAGCCCTCTTAGAATGCAGAGATCGGTGAGTACAGGCCACAGCTGGTGTCTTCAGAGCAGCTTTTCTAACTTCTGAATGGATTCTGGTTGTTTTGTTCCCTTTGTCACCCCAGTGGGGGCCTTTTTTTGCTGTTCTACACTGTCTGTTATCCTGCTGGCTCCCTGCATTTGGATTTTGTCCCTGGTTTAACCCTTAGTTGTGTCTGTTTTAGTGCCCAGTGTATGACCTGGACCATAATGTGGAGTTCAATGGTGTTTACCAGTCTATGACTAAGCAGGCAGCGATAACTGTGCAGGTGAGATGCTGATTTTTGTCCCAGTGTTGGGTTTTTTTTCAGTGGCTTGTCCTATGCATTACTAGTTTTCTTTTGTTGATTCTGCTGTGAGCCTTTGCTTTTATTAGATTGGCTCATATAAGTGGAAGAAGCAATGTTACCTTTTACTACAAAACCTTGCTTATGTTTGCTTAGATAGGCGTGTTACGTTGCTGAGGCTCTAGATCAGAGTGGCTGCAGCCATGTGTCTTCTGTTTGAACCCTGGCTCTTCTACCACTGATTGGTGGTGGTAGGGCCTTTTTAATAAGCAAAGCTTAGGTAGCTGGTTTGCACTAATTAAAGTAAATAAATACATGCATTAGTATTGGTTTGCTTGTACTGGCGTACTGCTGTACTTCATACTGGTGAACTCAGCTTATTGTCAGCAAGGATAAGGGGAGCATCCCCAGAAGTCAAGCTCTGTCCAGAACAGGCTGGTGCCTGTGTAGCATCTAAAACCTGATCTGTGGTCTTTGGGAGCACCGCTTCTGTTTTGCTTGGGAGGGAGATGCTCCTTCACATCTCATGGATTCTGTCTTCTTCCATCCTCCCATGCAGAGAAAGGACTTCCCAGGTGAGCAGTTCTTCGTTGTATTTGTCATCAAGCCAGAGGATTATGCCTGTGGGGGTTCTGTGCCTTCTTCCATTCATGGTAAGTTTTGCTGGGAGGTTGATTTGGTTGCTGCATCTGGGTGACGGAGCAGCAGGAGTCCTCTGGGACCTTCCTGTGGGATGACATGGGATGGTCATATAGCTCTGTCTTACCAGGTAGCTGTGAGGAAAAGTGAAATATAAATTTGATATTTTTGGGTAGATTAAAAGTCTTGATCAATTCAGGAGGTGGCTGGCTAGTACAGAGCCTGGCTTGCTAGGTTTACATGCTTTTCAGAGGAGTTGCTGGTGTCTTGGGAGATACTGGATACACCCTGGAAATGCTGCTTACAGCTTTTTGGTTGATGTGTTGTTTTTTTGTTCTCCTACCCTGCCCCTGCTGTATTATTCTCCTGCCTGCATGGAGACCCAGATGGCAGTTCCTGCAGAGAGCATCTTCTCCCACTGCTATCTTGGGTTCTATGACAGTCCTGGACTTGGGGGAACAAGAAAAATCAGTAATTTTGGGAGAATAATTTTACAAGAGAATTGTTCTAGTGCCTTTCCTGGCAGAAAACACTGTGTCCACTTCCTGGGCAGTGGTAAAAGCAAAGCCTCCACAAGTCATGTAGTGGCTGTAACTGGAGTGGGGACATTCCTATTCTCAAAGCCAGATGGCTTCCTCGCTATAGGAGAAGCAAGACTGCAACCAACAGATATACTGGGCTCCCCCAACAGCCCTGCACTCCCCCTGCCCTCCCCCCCCCCCATTTCTCCCCTAAAAAAAGAATTGTTGCCTTCTGGGTGTCTTTCTCTTATCCTAAAGCTGTCAGCAGAGCTGTACTGGCAGGGTGTGCTAAGCCCTGCTGAAACATAGCAAGTCACTAGCATAGCATCCTGCACAGAAGTGTTTTGCCGAAAGAGCTTTGACCAAAGGCAAAAATGGTGTCCCAGTATCTGAAGTGAGAGAAACTGCGCTTTGGGGACTAGATGAATAGGAGACGAGATGCCATTAGGATTCAGGCATCCAGACTTGAGCAATGTATGGAAGGTTCAAGCAAGGATTTCTAGTCTGAAAAACAGGTTGTAGATAGGGAGGAGGGGGGAAGTGTATGGAAAAGGCTGTATATTGACAAGTCTGAGAGGTTTATAGCAAAATGACACACAGATTATAGTGAAAAGCCAGACCCTGGTGTTTTTGCAAGTGCAGAGAACTAAGATCAGGGCCAGAGATCATAAATGTTTGATTGTTTTTATATTTGCTGTACACTTTGCATCTCACAGGGAATGTCAACCGTACCTGGAACCTGCAGCGGACAAAGAACCTTCAAGTGACGATTGTGCCCTCTATAAAAAGTCAGTATCTCTGGGCAGAGCAATGCAACTTTACAGGGGGACTTGGCACTTCTGCCTAGAAGGGTATGGCTGGGCTGGCAGCCCTCTGATGGAATGTAGCAGAAAGCACCAGCAAAGGAATCAAAACCAATTGGAGCCTGGGTACCTTCCAGGAGATACCCATGGGCGCACCAGCTAGCACTGGGGGTGAAGAAATCGGGGGGAGACCTTGCAATGGATTCTGGCGATTCCTCTTTGTCCTGATATCAGCTGGCATAGAGAAGGAGATGGGTTTTGAAGGGTTGTTTGGGGCGGGGTGTTGTCTCCAGGTGGTGTTGGGAAGAGCAGGACAGGAGTGCTGGCTGTGAGAGGGGCTGTCCCTGCCCTGACTGATGCCTTCTCTTTCCTCAGAGTCTGTTTATGTCCAGGCCATGTTCTTCAGCTTCCTGAGTTTCCTCTCCTTTTACCTGGGCTCAGTGGTTGTTGCCTTTGTGCACTATATCAGGTGAGTCAAGGGGGTTTACAAGAATAACCTTTCTGTTTCTCGTCATCCTCAGAGATTCCTCACCCTGCAGCGCATTTGGGGTGAGTGAGGCAGCAAGCATCTGAACAGAGCAGCTGAAGAAGTCCATGACTACTCAGTGGGCTCCTACTGATGATCAGCCAGAAGACTTTTCTTCCTCTGCTGTGCAGATCATGGCAATGATGAAAACCTAAGGCTCTGCTCTCTAGCTTTTGTAGTGCCCCACCCCTGGGTTTCCTTATATGAGGACACTGAGTGGTAGGTGGGAATTGTGATGGGACCAGTCTGGGATATGGGGTGCTAGAGCACTGGGGAACCAAGATGCTTCCCAGAGTGCTGGACCAAGTACTGCAGTAAATGGCAGTGACCCAAATAGGGCCTTGGAGCCTCAAGTGTGCTGGTTTCCCTCTTGACCTGTCTCCTCTGCCCCAGAACTTGGTGCCTGAGCTTGTGCTGAGGAGGATATCTGCATCCAAGGTGAACTTGGGCACAGCTACCATAACAGATTCTTCTATGGCAGAAAAAAAAGGGGAAAACTTCCTAGCTGCCCCAGGGTAGTGTGACTGGTTGTCCTGCCTCTGGTGGATAGTTGAGGGTGTAAAAAAAACCCCTCTGTTGCTTTGGAAATTGGAAAGGTATACAGCAAGCAGTCATGGCTGAGCCATGTCTAGTCCAAACACTATTTTTCTTTTTTTTTGTTGTTGTTTTTTGTTTGGTTTTTTTTGTGGTTTATTTTTGTTGGGAATTTTTTGTTTGTTTTTTTAGAGCTTGCAACATAATTACCTATTGGTGTCCTAGATAATCCTGCCATGGCTGACAGGTGCTGGGGTTTGTGGCTGTCTCAAGAGTGCTGCCTGTTCTTTTTCAGGGTTCGGAGGAAGGCTTCAGCTGGGAGATTGAGTCCTGAGGATGGTAAGGTCTCTCTTCTGTTGTGTGACAGCTTTAAGTGAACAGCCCAGGCAAGGGACAGGCTGTCAGTCAAGTACCTTCTGTCCCTTCAAGCCTTTGTCCCTGTACATGTACCATATAGCCTCTGGTGCTGGTGAAAGATGTTAGAGCTTCCTCTCTGCCCTCACATGAGAGGGTGTTTGAAGCAGGCTCCCCTGAACCTGGTCCTGACCCCTACCCTGAGGTGCTGGCTTTTAGAGGGGTGGAGGAAGAGCAAGCCTTGGCTAGACCTGGCTACAGGCTAATGTTCCTGATGTCAGGTCTGTTCACTTTTAAGCAAGACACTTTGAGTTTATCAGCTCCTATGCTTTAAGATTTTCTCTGCCTGGTTTAAGCATGGGGTCTCTAATTTTTTAATTTAATTTAAATTTTAATTTGTTTTTAACTGGGAGTTGCAGACAACCAAATGAATGAATGACTAATACAGTTAGGTAGTGGTGTTTGTGTTATTTACTTTGGTATTGGATTCGGTTTACTTTATGCTGCACCCACATTTCAACGTACTGCAGACTTCTGCGTTATAAAAACATAGGTGCATGTAAGATGCTACCAGTGAAAGATGGAAATTTTTGCTGTGTGGATGGGGGGGTGGGCAGGGCACTGGGATTTTCTGCTTTCTGGAGAAGTGCGGGAAGCTGGCTGTTTCATTTGTTTAAATATTTAGTGCCTGCAAAGTAGTTCAAAGCATTGGTCTGAGGATAAAGGCATCGTCATTTGTACCTCTCTCCTGGGGAAAGTGAGGACGTTATGTTTTGGCAGCACTGAAAGGTTCTTGGTGTGTTCCCTTTTTTAATCCTCAGCTTCTTCAGTCCCTCTGGTCTGCTACATACCACCAGACAAACATACTAGTATAACTGAACTGTGCTTACAGGATCAGCAGTGGAACTTCGCTCTGACCTGGCATTACTTGGGTTAATATTTTTGCCACAGACCTAGGGGCATTTGGATTCTCAGGAGTGGCTTCTTTAGCTACTGGGATCCTCATCTGCATCTCTGTATGTGGAATGTATGTGAAAGGTTTTCTTCACAACCAAATAAGCAGGGGACTGTAAAAATGTGCTTAAAAATATTCTAATTTTAAGGCATTTGAGGTGGATCCTGCTGTGAGACAATAGTAGGTCTTAGCACACTGGAAAAATGGGAAGGGTCAAACTCCCAATGGGGACTTTGGGGAAGCTGAAGGAACCTGGCCATGGCCCTGGAAGAGCTCCAGGGTGGTGACAAGGGATCACTGTTTAAGGCATGGAGCCACAGTCTCAGCTGGGTGAGACCAGAAGCTCCAGGGAGTGCTGCTGGTGCTGTAGCTGAGGGTTCATGTGCTGAAGGCAGCTTAGAAGCTGCTTTCCAAGCTGCCCTGGCGGGAGGTGGAAGTTAAATTCTGGTGCTTGGGAAGTTCCTAAAGAGGCTGCAGGACATAGATGCTGTGCTTAGCATGGACCTGGAGGGCAGAGAACAGGGTTCCTGGTCAGGGGGGATTGCTGAACAGCATCCCTGTGAAAGGACAGAGGAACACAGTTCCTTCAGAGTTTACAGGTTTCCTCCCAGAGATACCTTCTCCTTCTGTGACCTCTCCTCTCCCTTGCACTCTATGCCGCCTTCACACGCTTGGCACTGCATGTCACAGCCATGTCCTTTCATCTGGGGAGGAACCATGTCCTACCTACATGCTGTTTCTTTATTGTGTCTCTTCAGGGTATGTGTCTGACTGATGCCTGTAAAATGGAAACTAGCATTTTCCCTGTCCTCCAGATCACCCAGGGCACACTGGCTTTCTCTCAATTTTTTTTCCCCTCTTCCCACCTACTGGAATTTATTTTCCTCCAAAGTACCTCTGGCTCTTGCCTTCTTCATCACTTCCCTTTCCTTTCCCCTTCCCCACCAAGCTCCTGTCATCTATCTATGCCTGGTTTCTGTGGTTAACTTTTTTTTAATCCTGTGGCACACCTCCCATTCCACATCATCACTATTTGGTGGAGGTGATAGCTGGAGGAACCACACCTAGTGTGGTACATTTACTTTGCTGACTCACTCGCACACTGGGAAGTGGGACTGAAATTAGTGGGTAGGCTGGGTCCAAAGCAGCTGTTAGAGACAGGACAGAGCGCCTCTTCTCCCTGGCGTCCCTGCTTTGTCCAGATTTAAATCTTTCCTTGGTAACTTGGGAGACAAGGTTGACAGGTCACTTGAGAGCATAAAGCCTGGTCTAAAATAAGGAGGGAGCATCCCCATGGGACAGGACTGATGGTAGTAGGAATTCTGTGTGTGCCTTGGTGCCATGAACATGGGGCAGTGCTGCTTTCACTCTCTTCCCAGTGATCTGAATTTCCAAATGACTTTAAAGCAACAATAAAATGCCGTGAAAGAGGGAGGGTTGCACAGCGGGTGATGATAGAAGGTGGATCTTGCTCCTGCAGAAACCTACAACAACATCCTGCTAATAACAGCTCGGGGCTCAAGGGGTATCATGTGGGGGGACTGTGGTGTGCCAAAGCCTTCCCTCTCGTGCTCAGTCCATGCCATGTTGTCCACTTCTGATGCTCCTTTGAGCTGTTTGTTGCCCTGTTAGAGGGATGGGGCAGAAGGGTAGAGAAGCTCAAATGGAGACCAAATCTTAGTCCACAGCCCAAAAAGCACAGTGAATGCGTCAAAGGAAAGCAATAATTCGTACTTGAAACATCAAATGTCATTGCTGTATGGGTGCTCCCCTGCCTAGAAATTGGGCTCAGGCAGGGAAAAGTTTGGAGGCTCTTTAGGTATGTGGCTAATGGAAATGGTATAAAAACCTGTGCAAGGTGTTACAGAAGTGTCCAGAATTGCCAGCTGGGAAGAGGAGTCTGCCTGTGCCTGTCAGTTTGGGACCAATCATGTACTGGGAAGCCAGAGGTACAGCTTGGGAAGCCAAGCCATTGCCAGGCTGCAGTAAGGTCGCTTGGCTTTAAATACTATCCCATGTCCTGTGTCCCTTTGCTGCTGACTGGCCACACAATATTGTTGCAAGGGTGAAGTTTTATAAGCAGCTGGACCTGTCTTGCTGTTTGCCACCATGGGAAGACATGGTCCTGCTCCTGCTGCTCTTGCTTCCCTCCCTTTTGGGGACATGGGTGTTTGACCCCTCAGTAAGGGGACTCAGCTGGCTGTGTTTCCTGCCATGTTTGTCTGCTGCCAGTTCAACAACTGAGCCCCACCGCAGGAGGCAAAGAGGGAATGTGGAGGCAGGAGGGGAACGTCCCAGTGCAACCTGAGTGGGAGGTGCAGTTGTCCTTGCTTCAGATGTGTGGGTGGGAGGCAGGGACTTCCCAGCCCTCAAAAGCTTGCCCTTCTTGTCATCAGCACAAGATTGTGATCGCTTTTTGCATGGAGCATTTTTTGCTTTCTCCTTGCTTGGTTAAAACTATGTACCAGCTATCTTGACAAAGGCTGCCTATGACTCTTCCAGGCGTAACTGGAGGTAGCAATATCTGAATAGAACAATGCGTGAGGAGGGGAAGAAGAAGAATTAGAAGTTCAGAAGGGTGCTCTGAATGTTGTGAGACTTGCTCTAGAATTTGTCAAGTCTTGCAGTCCCATAACGTGATCCTTACAGGGTGCTGGAGGGAGGCTTGTGCTTTTGTGAGTTAAACTGGCAGCCTGTGTGGGGAGGCTGAAGGGAATGGGTTTGCTTCACATTGCAAAGCAAGGGTTTCCTTTTGCACAGTGTGCTCTAGAGGGAGACTGCCATCTGTTTGGAGAAATGCTGCTTTTCCCAAGTCCCTCCAGCTCTTCAAGCTGTTTGCATTCACCTCAGAGTGTTTCAAAGCACTGATGTGAAACTAACTGTCCCTTTTGGGTCTGTTTCTATCGCAGGATCTGGGATCATGGCATCTTCGCACCCCATCACAGCCAGCACCCCTGAGGGAAGCAGCTATGGTGCTATTGGTACAGTGTCTTCCAGAACTGGGAGCATGGGGAGGGTTCTGCCTGGGGCAAGGAGAGGCACTTTAAGATGCTTTAAAGCCAGAAGGGAATAAAGCTGCAAGTTACTTTGAGTGGCTTGCAACTACTTGAAAAAAAATAATTGCTGCTTGGGAGGTTCAGGTTGCACTTTTGGGCAAAACACCTACATCAAAAAGGTGGCAAATCTCTGGAAGAGGTGCCCAGAGAGACTCTGTCATTGGAAATGTTTGTCTTGTCCAGACAAAACCATGGTCGCCTGGTAAGAGTTGGTGACAATGCTGCTTCAGGCAAGAGGTTGACTAGGGACCAACAAAAGTCCCTTCCAACGAACCATCTAGGGGTCTGTCATTAGCTCATCAAGCCTGCCTTTACACTAAAGCATGCCTTTCACTGGAAGACTGAAGGGTTGTGTTCTGTAAGGCAAGAGAGAATCGGAGCTTCTTGTAGTTCAGAGGTTTCACTAGGGGAGAAATAGTGTCATGCTGTCAACAGGTGAACCACACCCTGGCAGCAGAGGAGGGAAAAAACCAAACTTCCAAGGTTCCTGCTAATCTGAGATGATGTGAAATGCCTTTCTTTGCCAGAGTTTCTTAGTCTCCTTCCAACAGTTTTCCCTCCTGTGGAGGGATCGGTACTGAATAGCTCAGTGCTGTGGACTTCTGGGCATAATCCTTGAATTTGACAGTTTGGGGACCCAGATTGCACGGTGAGGTGGTGCAGGTCCAGGGCAGTGTCAGGCAGCTGCTCAAATGAGAGAGCAGAGCAACTTCGTCTAATTTTTAGTCCCTGCTTAGGATGCATTTGCTTACTGTGGTGTAAAGACAGCCCTGACACTCCAGATGTCACCCAGTTGTTGGACTGTGAAGGTGTGATATCTCTGAACATCTGACAAAGAAACACAGAACTGAGATTTTGTGAGGTTTGGGAAAAATTCAGGAGTATTTGAGTCCTGGAACAGAGTTGAGGGCTTCAGTACCACTCTACCCCCCTTTCCAAATTCCCAAGGAAATGCTTTAAAAGCATTTGGGAAATGAGGAAGAAACTTGTGTTATGCTCATGCCAGTATGGGCAATGGGCTGGCTGGGAGTTTGGCCAGCCTGTGGAAAGTGCAGGCAGGTTGTGTTGACCTGCAGGTGACCAATACTGTGGATGAAATGGGAGCAAAGCTGATGCTCTGCCTGCCTTGAAAAATCATCTTTCTTCCTCTTTGTCTTTTGTTCTACAATATTTTTAGAAAAGCTTAGATATAAAGCTTATATAAAATTGGGAGATTAACTAGGTCAGCCTATTTCTGACCCCTGAACAGTCTGATGCTTTCACTAGAGCTTTCTGACTTGTCTCAGACTTCCAGATTTCAGAGCCCAGGCTAGTGAAGAGTAGAAAATGTTAGAGATGCAAAGTAATAGACTAAAAGCAGAGGAAAAAACAAAATGCTGCAGAGGTGGGAAGATGGTCCTTGAAAGTGGTCTTACCTGATAATCAGAGACTTTCAGGAAGGCTTGTGATCATGGAAAAACTTGTTCCCTGAAATGGCCATATCAACTTGTCCCAGCAGCTTGTGTACAGTATCTGGGGCAGCTTTCTTCTTGTTGTGCATAGAGGGCTTTAGCCTTTACCCTGCCTGTTTCCTTCTCCCTGCTCTGCTCCAGACGAGTCAAGCTCCAGTGGTGGACATCAGTTGTCTTCCCCTGAGCGTGGGCCGCCTGCTGGTTCTGACACAGACAGCTCTGTAGAGGAGGAGAGTGACTTTGACACCATGCCAGAAATTGAAAGTGATAAGAACGTCATCCGCACTAAGGTATGGCTGGTGTTACAGCTGTGGCCATGATGCTGGGCCATGGACACATCTAGGCTAGGACTAGCAGTAGTCAGTTGCCAGGATTTTTAAGTTCCTTCTTTCCTTTTAGGTGGATTTAGTCTAATAAAGCAGAATGTGCTTCTCAGTGTTTTTTTCAGGGCCTAGAAAGTTTTCCTGCTGTGCTAAGTGTGTTGCTGAAATGAGTGATTTAATATGGAAAATCAGAATGTATTGGGAACTATTGAGAAAAGAGGAAGAAGCCCAGAGTGCCCCAGAAAGTCCTAGGAGGTGTGACAGCATAGGGAGAAATTAATGTGCAATAGTAGGTAGTTATGTGGTACAACTAGTGTGACTACAGTGGATGTACAGAGGGCTTTAAGCTAGCAGCCCTCAAACTGCCTCCTTTTGTTGCCTCACACTGCTCCTTGTGGTCAGTGCCATTCCTGGAGGTCAGAGGGTTTTGCAGAACTCATTTGCCATAGAAACAAGGGACACAAGAAGCTTGCTGTGTTTAAAAAAAAAAAAAAAAAAAAAAAAAAAAATAATCAATCCAAATACGTCAAGATCTTCTACTGGCTTCTGTAGTCTTCATTAGGGTTTTTTTTTCTGTTTTCTTCCCTCTTTCCCCACCCACTAATGTTTTAGGTGTTCCTTTATCTATCAGACTTGTCCAGGAAGGACCGAAGGATTGTCAGCAAAAAATACAAAATCTATTTCTGGTAAGGAGAAGACAAACTGGTAAGGCTCAAACTCTAGGTCCAGTCTCTGGTTGTAGAGTCAGTCCACATGCCCTTCTTCTGAACCACACTTCATACCTGAAGGTGTTCTTCGAGCCATCCTGTTACATTCTGAGCTTGTTCCAACCAGTAACTGCAGATCCCATTTACCTCAAATAAGGATATTTGTGGACCAGTGCACACATGATCCTAGCAATGGATTCTGGTTTGCATAATTGCTTTAAAGTGTGGTAACAACCAGTGTGCTGGAACATACTGGGGAAGGGGAGAAATTGACACTCGAACACATGAGCTTGTGGTCCACATGCTGTCTTTTCTTGTGCCCATAGCGTTTTCCTCCTGTTTGCATTAGCACGTTTGCTCTCCTGCTTCAGGAGATCATAACTAGAAGTAAAAGCTCCAGCGGGGAGAGCAGGGTCTGGGCCCTTAAGCATCGAGGTGTACACATTCCTCCACGAGCACTGTGGGGCTCTGTTCTGGGTGTGCACCAATTGTTTTGGTGTGTGTAACTGCTGCTACTGTCTCCTCTCTGCAGGAACATCATCACCATTGCAGTGTTTTATGCCCTGCCGGTCATCCAGCTCGTCATCACTTACCAGACGGTGCGTTGGGCTCTATGGCTGTCCCATGTGCTTGGGTCCTCTTGCCTTTAAACTTGCTCTGTGGTTGCTTGGTGTAAGGATGACAGTCAGCGAAACTGGGATCACCCAGGAATTCTGCTCTGTCTGAGGGGCAGTTTACCTTAGCTGGTCTCTGCACTGTTGAGTGTTGTGGCTGGCTTGGCTCCTTGAGCCTGCAGTTCTGCTATTTTTGCTTGCGAAGTGGGAGTGCAGCTGGTTTCCTGCTCATCTGATGTCTCATTTGGGCCCTGTTTCATTTTAGAGGCAGGAGGAATCTGCTGTTATTTCTAAAAGACAACGAAAGCAAGTAGGCTTTGCTGTGAAATGAGTGATTTCTCCTCCCTTCTCCCTACCCTTGCTATCCTGCTGTTATTCAGATATCTGCAAGCAGATCTATTAGCAGTGGGGTTGAGAGCATACAACGTTTCCTCTGAAGACTGTTCTCAGGTTTGTGGCCTGTGGCAACATCTTGTCCCCCGCTAAAAGCTTCACCTGCAGGTGTCAGTACTCCCCTGTGCCAGTGCTAGAGCTAGGCTGTGTCCTGGTACACCTTGTGTACATGCAGTGTTTGCATGAAGCAAACCCCCAGAACAGGGAGGATTTGCTAATATCAGGTCTCCCACCTCCTCTCTGTCCAGGTAGTGAATGTGACGGGCAATCAGGACATCTGCTACTACAACTTTCTATGTGCCCATCCCCTTGGGGTGCTGAGGTAAGTGAGCCCTACAGTCACTGTGTTATTGTCTTGTGCCTCCTGAGTGTTTGTGCTGTGCCCAGGTCAGGATTTTATCCTTGCTGGTCTCATAGTAACTGTGTTGATAATACCACTGAGAGTTTAGGACTCTGAGCTTTCTGTTTTGCTCAGCAGTGGTTTTCTGTTGCAGTGAGACACATGCACCCAGGACCATATGGCACTTGGGTTCTCCTAGCAAGCCTATGGCACAGCAATGAGGTGCTCCTGTGCTCTTTTGGACACTTTCACTTGTATCAAAGGAGCAGCAGCTCTGCAAAGAAGTTCAGCTCAGTCCTCAGTGCAGCATTTCTCTGAACTAATATGGGAGTGCAAAGAAAGCCTAGAGTTGAGAATCTCACAGAGGAAGTGTTAAATCTACTGGGGCAGGTGAACTATTCAACCTAAAATTGTCATTCAGGGTGTAAAACTGGCAGGTGTTTGGCAGCTGCTGAGGTGGAGGATGGTGGCGGGGGGAGCAAAAATGGGTTCAGCTTATCATGGCCTGGCGTTCATCCTCCTGCTGCTGTGCTCCTTTGTCTTAAAACCTTCTTTTTCCCTGCAGTGCCTTCAACAACATCCTCAGCAATGTGGGCCACATGCTGCTGGGTTTTCTTTTCCTCCTCATTGTGTTGCGCAGAGACATTCTCCACCGTCGGGCCATGGAGATAAAAGATGTCTATACCCTGGTAGGTAGGAAGTATGGTCGCTTGGGGCTGAGTGGAGGGAGGAAAGACAAGGAAAACTTGAAAACCAGAGTGATACAGGTTTCCACTTGCCTTCCTTGCTGGAGTATTGAATCCTCCTCTCTTTTCCTCCCCTGAAAAAAGGTCTAGGTGGGATGCTTATGTTCTTGTGCACCCCAGTACTTTGCTGCTTACGGTATGTAAGCCGTGGTGACCCAGTCTGGGCTTGTGAAGATAAGGAGACGAGTAGAGGAATGACTCTTGTGGCTGTGCCTTTTCCTCCAGTGCTCACTGTGGAGGAACTGGGGCAGTAGGGCTGTCCCAGGATGCTTTTGTTTATAGTAAGGTTTGATTTGTCTTAATCAAGAGTTCCTTCTTGGCACTCTTGTCAACAAGATGGAATAGAGCTGCCTACAACAACCCAGAAGAATTTAGCTGTCTCTAGCTCTGAAGCAGAGCTGCTTGTAGTCAGACCTTCTGCAGTCTCTTCAGTATCTTCTGGGAGAGGATGGAGAAATCCACAGCCCTGTGGGAAGTGGTGCTGGTACTTTCCAGAGACAAACAGCTGTGTTTTCACTGGCTTGGTAGCAAGTAAAGACCTTGGCAGTTTTAAGGGTCTGCTGCTTATGGTTTTCAGATGAGACCTCAGCCAGATTGTGATGGAGATGCCTTCTCACCTGGGCTGAGGGGCTCTGCTCCTCAAGTACTTTTAACCCCCTACTGACCACAAGAGCAAGGCTGCTATTCTGGGTCCCTAGTGCTCTCAGTTTTGGCCAGGATGTAGTATGGCACAAGGTACAGGACAGATTTTTAGTCTCAAGCTGTCAGTACCATGACACTGAGGTCTTCAGACCAGAAGCTTCTGTGTGATTAGCTTGGGTTTGCTACCTGTGGATTCACCTGGCTATGCAGCGTGGCTAAATGCAGAGCCTATGGTTGCACACAGCATGCTGTGCTGCACTGGTGACTGAAGGACACGTGTAGAGGTTAGGAGGGATGAAGTGATGGAGAGTGGAAGCTCGCTTGTCATCAGGACAATGAGGGTACTTACTATACAGCTCTGCTCTCTTCCAGGACTATGGGATCCCAAAGCATTTTGGTCTCTTTTATGCTATGGGCATTGCTCTGATGATGGAAGGGGTGCTCAGTGCCTGTTATCACGTCTGCCCCAATTACTCCAATTTCCAGTTTGGTAAGCTGAGCTTCCTTCTTCCTTTTGAGCTGGAGGTAGGATTTGCCATGCTCTATCTCCGGCTGAGTTGCTGGTATTTCCCATCCCTCTACCCTTGCAAACCTCCCTGGAGTCTGCCTGTTCCAGGGCTCAGTTAAGAGGCAGTGGGTCTTTGGATGCTGGGGACTAATGCATTTCAGCCTCCTCTCCAGACCTTGGGACTCTGGTATTGCGCTGCAGGCAAGATCTTCCATTGCTTTTGCAGCTCAGTGTTTTAAGATAGTAAGTGCACATCCTGAGTGGCAGAGAGCTCAAGCGTAGGAAGTCTGTCTGCCATCTCGGTGGAAACGTTTCTCTGTGGGCTCCTTTGCCTTCCTAGGGAAGAGAAGACTCATGCAGGATCTTGTTTATGTGTGTAAACACCCAATGAGAGGGAATGAAGATGAGTGATCCAGGCTCTTTACATTGGTTGTCAGTGACAGAACAAGAGGCAATGGGCATAAATTAGAACACAGGAAACTCCATCTGAACACAGGAGGTTTTTTTTGTTTTTGTTTTTGGTGTTTTTTTTCTCTAAGGGTGGTCAAAGACTGAACAGGTTGCCCAGAGAGGTTGTGAAGTCTTCTATGGAGGTATTCAAGGCCTGATTGGACAGGGTCCTGGACAACCCTCTCATAGCTGACCCTGCTTGAGCAGAGGGTGTTGGACCAGACAACCTCCAGAGGTCCCTTCTAACGTCAACCATTCTGTGATTCCCTGCCTGTTTCTGTGCAGCAATGTGGGCACTTATTTTCTGAGCCCCTTTAGTTTTTGTTGCCCTAGAGCATGGTAAATGTGCTGCAAGATGGCAAAGCACAAAGTGCTGTACAGTGTAGTGCAGTGTCAGGGATTTGTGCCTGCCAGCCTTGTGTTTGGCCCTGCTGCTGCACTTCCTATGCACTCGGAGCAGCTTTCTCAGCCTACTGACAGTACCTGTTTTCACGGTTTCTGTTGTGTTCCCTCCATAGACACCTCCTTCATGTACATGATCGCAGGACTGTGCATGCTCAAGCTCTACCAGACCCGCCACCCAGACATCAATGCCAGCGCCTACTCTGCATATGCCTCGTTTGCTGTGGTGATCTGTCTGGCCGTCCTTGGAGTGGTATGGCTCCCTGTTACCTACCTGCTTCTCTGGAAAGGAGATGGTGTGGCTGGGAACATAGCTGAAGTGGGCAAATGACTGGGGAGAGCAGCAGGGTAGGATAAGAGTGTTAAGCAGCTGCTAGCATTTGAATTTACAGTACTCTTGCATTTTCCTCCTCCCTTCCCCTGGCCTTGCAGGGAGGGGAGGAACAGTTTTCTCTAGGTGGGCTCCTTTTTGGGCTTTGCCCACCACATTCTCTCAAGAGGAGAAATTCATGCATCCAGATGTCTGTGACCAAGCATGCAGCTGGTCTTTTGTAGGGTTGCTCACCTTGGAGGAGAGGGGTGAGCTTTCAAGGCAGGTGTTCTCTACCTAATTGCTTCTGCTTCTTTCTCCCCTTTGGAAAACTCTGTTGCTGGGTACAGCTCCTGCAAATTGGCTTTGCTATCTTTGAAGAGGTGGAGGGCTAGAATAATGGCTGAGGGGCTCCCGGGCAAATTTCTGGAGCACCTGAAGGGCATTGGAGCAGAAGGAATTTGGAGCAGAGGATCGCTCTTGTGCAGCAGTAGTCACTGACAGGTCAGGCTTTGCCCATTTGCTCATAGCATTGCAGGTGTTGAGCTGGGTTTGCCTGAATCCCTAGCCTGTGCTTACCTTGGAGGTCTCTGCTTCTCTTTTTTAGGAGGGCATGGTTTCATTTGGCAGTAACCAGGCAAAGTCCATTGAATTCTTCCTCTGAACTAGCAGCTGGGTCCCAGCAGGCTGTCAGCCCCTCACTACCTGACATAATGCAGAATAACAATTGATTTCTGCAAATGTCTCTGTGTAGGAGACTATGGGATAAGGCATGCAGGAGCAGCTGGTGAACTTGGTACTTTCCAAGAATCTCGATAGCTGTGGTAGATCTGCACACCCAGGTTCAAAATACTGGGGTTTTATTATGGCATGCTGTATTTTTTTCTTGTGGGATGTTTTGAAGCTGTAGAGTAGAGCTTATAAACTGCATGTCTCCTTTGCTGCATTCATGCAGAGGTGGCTTTTCTGCTTGCTTTTTTTTGTTCTCCCACACAAAATGAAATGTTCAGGCATGTGCTATGCCCCAGGGGAGGGGAGTGTGGGGTCACAGCTTGATGGCAGACTAGAGTTTCTGAACTTCTTAATGTATAACTGAAAACCTAAAGTTTTAATATAGCATTAACCTGCCTTTGTAGGTCACTTCCAGGCCTTAAATAAAGTGAAAGTGTAAAATAGGTGCATTTGCCTGCAGAGCAGCTTTGTCCTTTTTTTGTCTACTGTGATGCACTCGTTAAAGTAATGGCTAGTTCCCTGACTGCCGTTGTAAAAATCCAGCTCCTGGCTAGAGACTTGCTGCCCACCTCAGCAGGGAGAGCTTGCCTGCCTGGGTTTCCCTGCATTTTTGCTCCCTGGGCCAGCTGCAGTCCTTCTAAGCTGTCATCCTTGTCTGAAGGGATGTTCAGAAAGAATGGTCTCCTTTCCAGAAGTGCTGAGCTCCTCTTGCTTCTCTGGACTTTGTCTGGATTTATAGATCTGGTTTCGGGTTAGGAGATTTGGGAGTTTATCTTCCATGTTCAGTGGGGTTGTCTAATGCCCCATGGTGACACAGGAGAGAAAAGGATCAACCTGCTGATAACAGGGCTCAGTTTGCTTTTAATATGTCTGCTTTCAGGTGTTTGGGAAAAATGACATGTGGTTTTGGATCATTTTCTCGATGATCCATGTTTTGGCCTCTCTGGCTCTCAGCACCCAGATCTACTACATGGGCCGCTTCAAGATCGGTAAGTGCTGTGACTGAACTATCTTGCTCTAGGGTGTGCAGGTGCCTCCTGTCCTCACCTGAGCGAGTCACCTATGCAGCGCATCTGTGAGCACATCCAGTCCCGTGGCCTGTGTTTGTGTTCTGGGTTATCCTGTCCTCTCATCCATCTGATACTCTTCCTGGCCTCTGAATTCCTTGTGCTGCTGCTTCCCAGACCTATGGGAATCAGCAGGACCTGTCTGCTCTGTGGTGGCAGATGAGCTGGGCTCTGAGGGAGCCTGCCCTTCAGCTACAGCTCTCCCTAATGCTGTGCTCAGAGCGGTGAGCTAGGTAAAACCCTGTCATGGGGTGAGGGGGGAGAGGGTCTGGTGGGGAACCTGGCTCTTGTTCTCTGCTTACAACCATGTTTCTCCTTCCTCTTCTGCTTCTGTCTGCCTCAGATGGCCCTGACTCAGGTAACTGTCAGCAGCTCTCATTTTTCTCTGTTGAACTGATTGAGCAGTGGCATATGCATGGATGTGTGTGGGGAGGCAGGCTTGCGTTCCACCTGGGGTCGGCTCTTGAGAAGTGAAGTCGGTTTGCCAGCACCACCGCCAGTCCTGTTTCTTGTCAGGAAGGTGGTGATATAGCACTGGAGAGCTCTGCCCTTGGCTCAGGAGCCTTTTCAAGCTCTGTTTGTGATTGAAGAGGGGCATGTTTGTGCGTGCGTGTCTGTCCATGCCCACTGCCACTGATGGCTCTGCAGTGAAGCTTCTGCAATGATTTTGAGAGCAGGTGTGTCTTGTCTTGAGTGTGCTCTGCCCCTCTAGGACCTTCTAAGGGCTGTGGGATCTGTTTCTGGTGTTTCCCTGCTCTGGCAGCTTGTTTCATGGAATGTGCTTTTCCCCCTTCCTGCACACACATCTCTTCTAGAGATGTGGTTGCAAAGCCAGTCTGTTTACGTGTACAGAGAGGGCCTATTTGACTTCTGGGTAGCGCTAGTGTGGAGGGGTTTTTCTTATTTTATTTTTTACCTGTTGTTCTGGCCAAATGCCATTCACATCCTTCTGCCCTTCTGCTCAGACTGCTCCCAAAGAGCAAGAAATGAATCTGTTGACACTCTGACCATCCACAGGCTGGGTCCTCTGTTGTCAGCTGGTGGCTGTCCACATCTTTCCCCTGTAGGCATTTTGGAGCTTAATCTGCTGGCTGTTCTGGCTTTTTATCCTCTTCTTTGACAGACTTGGGGATATTTCGACGGGCAGCGATGGTGCTGTACACGGACTGTATCCAGCAATGCAGTCGACCAATGTACATGGTAGGTGACTTCTCATCTCAGTACCTCCCTCAGCAATTGCTCACTTCCTAGGCAATGTGCAGAGGGAAGAGGTGTAGGCAATGTGCAGAGGGAAGAGGTGTAGGCAATGTGCAGAGGGAAGAGGTGTAGCTATTTGAAAAAGTGATGCTCCCTGCCTCCCTTCTGTGCCTTCCCCCAAAATGTTTGGGTAAGTGTAGATCTCTGAAGTGGTTTACCCCCACCTTCAGGCCTCCCCTGATATCAGGCTTAGTGAATAAAATATCAGAGCAAAGGTGATACAGCATGGTAGGATTTGCCTTTGCTCTTGCTCTCTGGGGGCATCTGTCCAAAGGAGTGTGTATGAGGCTCTGTGCAGTACAGTCTCTCTGGGGAAGGCAGTGACTATTTTGGCTCTGTGGCTTAAGCAACAGCTATTGCTATTTCTACAGCACCTCAGGGCAAACAGCAAAAAAGTAAGAAATGGTAGCTGTTACCTTGTGTCCCCCTGATACTTTCTTCTTGGCACAGAGTGCCAATTAGGGCTTGAAGTCAAATGAAGTTATTATCCATGAGCATCCTTCCTCCCCCCCATCTCTGAATAAGTGTCAGACCGAGTTTTGCAAGCAAACTCAGTGCACTCAGGCATAAAGTAAGCCTGGCTGGCCTGAAATAGCTTCATCGTGAAAGCAGCTGTAAGCGTAAATGCACATGCCCCACAGATGTAACCCTTCCGCCTGCTGTAGTTATAGTGCTTCCCTAGCTAATGGTGAGATGGGTGAAAAAAGGCTCTGTGGATGTGTGGGATGCTATCCAAAGCTTCCCCTGCTGCCTCTTTCAAGCACATCCTTGCTCTGTACAACAATTTTTCTGTAAAATAGTGGGACAGAATGAATCTAACTAGAAAAGCAGTGGAAATGCTCAAAGAATTTGCAGAACCTCCTGAGTCCTGAGTCTGATTCTTAAGTCCTGGGCTTGTCCTTTTTTAGATGTTTAGTCTCCTTGCAATGCTTTCCTCAAATTTGTAAGGGCCAGAGCAGTTTCCATCTGGCAAAAGCTTGTGCAGTGCAAACTTCAGAGCCAGGTGCATGTGTGTTTGCAGGAACCAGACTCCAAATCCTCACATAATGATACCCTGAATTTAAGGCAAAGGCCTCTTTTTGCATTTCTTTCTGCATTCGTATGATCATCAGTGTCTTCTCTTCAGGACAGGATGGTGCTGCTCATTGTTGGAAACCTGGTCAACTGGTCCTTGTAAGTAGTGGAGTGTTTGTCTTGCATACTTGTGCTTGTGGGCAGCAGGATTCAGTATTGACACATGCGTGGCCTGAAGTGATGGGGAAATGCAGCAGAGTCTGTGCAATAATCCTGTACTGGGGCCCTTCTGACAGGTTTTGGCAAGAAGCTTGATCTGATGAGCGCTGATGGTAGGCAGATCCATAGGACGCAGTGCAGCACTACAGAGCTATGTGAGGCATCCCTAAGCACTTCAGCTGGTGCTGTCTCATGGCTTGTGTCTGAGCCAGCTTATATAGGGCTGGCCTGGTACCGTGGTGCTGCGTTGTTCTGTACACATGCTTCCCACATAGCTGGGAGGTCTCTGGCACAGCCAAGGTGGAGGAGACTTGACAGACACTTGTTAGTCACCGTCACAGAGCCTGGCTCAGCAGTAACTGCATGGATGGGAGGGATCAGCTGTTGGATGAGACTTAAAATCATTGCCCCAAGCTCTTGCTTTTCACTAAAGCTGCTTCTCAGGGATGTGCCTTCTGCTAAACGTACAGGTCTGGGGCCAACTCCTACCAAGTGAGATGCATTGGCTGTGGGTTGGAAGCAACTCAGGGCCCTTGCCTGTCTTCTGGGGTCTCCAGTTGTGCTCAGCGGCTGACCATGGCTGAGTTTGCTCGGCAGAGAGCAGAGGCGAATGGTGCGTTTCCTCCAGGGAATTGGGAGGCTGTGGCAATGTTGCTGCGTCCTGTGGTCTGGTGGGGCAGTGGGTGGCTGTCAGTTTGGGGATGTACCGTGTCCCCAGTAAAAGAGCCTGTCTAATGTCCCTTCTTCCCCCTCTCTTAGTGCTATCTTTGGGCTGCTGTATCGGCCCAGAGACTTCGCCTCCTACATACTGGGGATCTTTATCTGTAACCTGTTGCTGTATCTGGCTTTCTACATCATCATGAAGGTAAAGGGAGGCAGCTGTAGCTGTCCCTGGGGTGCCTGTCTCCAAAGGGGAAGGGATGGGTCTCTTTTCTGGCTGCAGTTTGGGTTCCTGTGGTGCCGCAGAGGGATGTGGAGGGCCCTTTGTGGGGCTCAGGGTGGGACAAGGTGTTGGTGTTGGGGAGGGATGCTGTGTAGCCACCTCGGGGGTGGCTGGACTGTGTCTCCCTGGGGTGGGCAGCCCTTCGCAGATGCAGAGGTCCAGGCTGGTGTTTCAGCCCTATGCATGGCTTCGGCCCCTGGGAAGAACTCAGGGTGTGTTGTGAGGCTATGTCCCTGTCTGCAGCTCCGCAGCTCTGAGAAGCTCCTGCCCATCCCCATGTTCTGCATCATGGCCACAGCAGTGGTGTGGGCAGCTGCCCTCTACTTCTTCTTCCAGAACCTCAGCAGCTGGGAGGTAAAGTTACCCTTTTACTGTCCTGTCCATCTCTCATCATCTTTCCTTCCCGTTGTTTGTTTTACACAAAAAATACTCTGGGGAAGAGTCTTGGGCTGCTCATGGAGAGCTGAAAGGGTTTAACTCCTTCAGAAGACTGGGAAGGGAGCATGGGAAGCTGCGCTGAGTCAAAAATGACTGTATGTGTGCAGCCATGGAGAGACTATGGTCCAGGTGATCCAGAGATGACTGGTCCTCACCAGGGGACAGAGGAGGAGCTGGGGATCTGAAAGCAAAACTGGATAAATCCTAACCAGTGCTGGATGGAAGACTTCTCCCTGGAGCAGATGGCCAATGGGGAATAATCTGCCTGGGGTTGTGGGGGCTCCTCATGGCCTGGGAGGCTCTTTAAATCCTGACCGAATGCCTTCTAACAAGATACCGTGTCCATCTCCATGGAAGTGATAGGCTTGCTGCAGGGTGGTCTGGTGGAGGCTGTGCAGCTTGTGCTATGCCAGACCTTGGATGTGGAGACCAGAGGGTTCCCTCCAGCTGTGGGCTGTGGCCCCAGATCCATCTCCAGGTCTAAGTATAACGTTATGTTCCTGCCCTGCTCTCACCACATGTCCAGCCAGCACAGTGCTTTTTCCTGGCTCATGCATGGAGCATTAAGACAGGGTGATCTCCAGGGGGTGCAATATGGCCAGCCAGGGCCCTATATGAGTGGATATCAGGTCCTGACTGCCTGCCCACTCCCCTAGGAGACTCCAGCAGAGTCCCGGGAAAAGAACCGTCCATGCATCCTGCTGGGCTTCTTCGATGACCATGATGTCTGGCACTTCCTCTCTGCGGCTGCCTTGTTCTTCTCCTTTCTGGTAAGCCCTGCTGAGCCTCACCCTCCTTGTCCCTCTCTATCTGCATGGAGCTGCGGCTGTCCCAGGATGCCACAGAAGTGCCCCAATTCCTCTGCTTGGCTCTGCCTCCAGATATCCTTCACAGGCGGATGCTCCTTGTCAGTGGGATCAGGAATCAGGCTTTCTCCTTTGGCTTGTTGCTCCCTGTGCCTCCTGGCCTCAAATTCCCTCTGGGGCTGTGGGTCACACAGCTGTTGTGGGGAAGCTGAGGGGCTGCTGGTATGACCAGCCCTTTCATGGGCTTGTGAGGACCTCCGAGGAAAGGACTCTACTTTCTTTGACCCAGGTAGTAGGGTCACTGGTGTGGAGCTTAGCTCGCTCCTGGACTTTCTGTCACTTCCATAAATCGACTCCTGTGCTTCTCTACTTGGTACCACTTTTCAGACCTGATAGTCTGTGTGGTGGAAAAGGTGGAGGCATCCCCTGCAATGGGGTCAGAGCATAGTATTTTGGGGAAGTGGAGAGGGAGGCCTCAACCCTAGCTGTGCAAGGCGCAAACTGTTTGTGAAGGAGCTGCCTGGCCGCTTGCAATGCCTGAGCTGTGGTCAAGCAACTCCCACCCTGCTGCCTCCTGAATGGCTCTTCAGAGGCTAGTGGTGAGGGACCAGTTTACAAGCAGCCTCTCCATCATGGTTGGGGCAGGATTACCTGCACAGGTCCTTGCAGCACTGTAGGCAGAGCTGCCTGTCAGCTGGGCTGCCGGAGTGACTTGCTGGGAGCATTACAGAAACAAAGTTCATATGGCACATCTACAGGGGTTCCTGTTGTGAATTCTGTATGTGCTGGAGATGCAGCCCAGGTGGAGCCTCACCCTGTGATGCGATGCCATCAGGAGCTGGTCATTCTGCCCAGCTATGGGCTGGCCAGCAAGACCTGAAGCTGCCTCGCACTTTCCTCCTCAGGTCCTGCTGACCCTGGATGATGACCTGGACGTGGTGCGCAGGGACAAGATCCCAGTGTTCTGAGTCTTCAGGGGACAGGGGCGCAGGGACGTCTCAAATTGCTCAGCCAAAGGCACCGGGCCAACTGGTGTCTGTGGGGAATGAGCCTGCTTCCATGGCCAACAGCCCCGTGGGAGCAGGGGAGCCAGATCCCACAGCAAGCACGAAGGGGTGCTGCAGTAACTGAGGCGGGACTGGGAGGGAAGACAACACTTGCTGCTTTCCTACCGCATCCTCTGGGGCAGGCACGACCCAGGGGCCGAGGACAGTGCCCAGCCATCCAGCTTGTAGGTGCAGTGGGTGCTGGAGCCAGTGAAGAGGGAGGAAACAGGAGGTGTGTTTGAGACCTTTGCTTCCCTTCCTCCCTGCTGATGTGCTCCGCTTCCTCTCCAGTGAGCAGGCTTGACAAGCGTAATGCAGCTCCTCCTGCATCTGCAACTGGCACCTGTACCCTGCAGGCTGCTGCCCTTGGAGAGTCCCTTTGGCAGCACGGGGAGAGAATTTGGTTCCTGTCTGCAGCCGCTGAGGGAGCAAAGGACTCCAAACTGAGGTGGCAGTGGGGGGACCGTTTTCTCTTTTTTGTTGGAGAGGCTCCCTCCTCCTATAGCTGGTGGGGAGCCATCGTAACAAGAGACTGCAGTGTTGGAGGGGAAATGGTGGACTAGAGCTGCCCATGAGTGCTCTACCAGAGGCAGAACCTCCTGCCTTGCTCTTGCAGCCTCTCTCACTCACACTGAACAGCCTCACTTCACTCTGGTGACTCCTACACAGGCACTTGTCAGTGTGATGGTCTCTTTCACAGCACCAGAAGTGCTGTCCTCAAGTGACTGTAAGAGAGATGGTGCAGCGAAGCCGCTGTCTTGCGTGCTGGGCAGCTCCTTGGCAGCTCCTGCTGCGTGGCCTTGCTAAAGCGGCAAGGTGGAATGGGGAGGCTGTCCAGCAGCCTCAGACTTTCTCTTCCCACAAGCTTACTTTGGGGAAACTTGGCAAAACAGGTTTCCTTATAGGCTGGGAGTGTGGAGGAGGTTTTGGGGCGGTTGGGGTTGAGCTCTTCAGCTAAAGATCTGGACCAAACTTTTTTCCTCTCCAACTTTTCTGCATCTGAAACAAGTTTTTAAATGGCTTCTGCATTCTTCCTGAATTCTTAGTTATTTAAAAAACAAGAATAAGGTGTGAATTATTTCAGGCCTTGCATCTTAAATGTGACCTGTTTTGCTAATTTTGAATTAAAACGTATTCTTTGAGGCCTGCTGTCCTTATTCTTGTCATTGAGCACTTTTCCTCTGATGTATGTGCATGTACTCAGTGATGCAAAGGCTCCATTCCACTTGTGCTTACCAAAGCAGATGACTATGGTAATTTTCTACTCCAAGAAGCCTGTATCTCCTAGCTTTTAAGGTTTTAAACTAGCTAGTTTTTATTTTTTTCTAAGTTGGAGTTTGTCAAGATGGTCAATAAAATGAATGTTCCTAGTTCCCTGCTCTGCAGGTTGATTGGAATTCTTCTTGCTCCAGCTCTCAGCAGCAGCAGAGAGCACTTGGGGCAGAGGGGTGCCAGCTGCTGTCATCCTTAGGACCCTTGCAAACAGTTTCCTGAGCATAGGTGCAGATAACTTGCTTGTTCTCTTAACCAAATTGCCTTTGTGAGGCTAAATAGAGTAAAGAACAGACACTATTGTTTGTCACTGTAGCCCCTTCGGCAGAGTGGAAGAGGAATGACACAAGAGGCTGCCAGCCACTATATTCCTGAGCAGAGCTGCAGTGCTCCAGAGATGTAGCTGCGTTTCAGGCAGGGTGTGCCAGAACACGCAGAAGGTGGCGGTGGTCTCTGTGTGCTGTGTTGTATTACAGTGCTTTGGGCTTGACTTGCAGGTTTGCCATGCAGATAGAGTTGTGAATGTTTCGTGTTGGAAATAGGGGTAGGTTTCTCAGGCTTGTTGTGAAGCATGAGCTTCTCTTCCTTAACAGCATCACCGTGGGCTGCAGGGAAGGAGATGATACTTGCTTTTGTCAGAGTAGCACTAGCAGAGGAGTATCAAGCTGAGGATAGTCCACATTTTCCATTCAGCCACCCTGCAGCTTTGCTGTATGTTCTTGGTGTGTCTAAAATGGTAGATTCCAATATTAGCGACACAGGCTTGCCTGCAGCTTCCTTTTTCTTCTCGTAAGGAAAGACTGCCAGGAAGTCTGAGGTGCAAAAAAACCTCCCCAAATCCTTACTGCCGAGTGCAGCAAGACTGAACCACCCACATCAGGGACTCCTAGTGGGGCTGTGGTGCTTTGTCTGTGCAGACAGAAGTTGCCTGGGCTTCTGTACCCAGAGGTGTATGAATGTTTGACCTGAGAGCTTTTTTGCAACATGTACTCTGTGCTGCCCTGTCCCTCTCCCTGCAAATGCAAGGGCTACTGTATGTCCCCAGGTGCTGCACTTCCAGTTCTCTGATCAGTGAAACCAAAATTTGTTGTAATAATTATCTGGGGCGTGCAGGATGTGCTCTTTCCAGAGAGCTCTACTTGGAGGGCAGGTGGTAACATGCAGTGACAGCCCTGCTGCCAGCACCATCCATTCCCTCCCTTCTCTCTGCCTCTCTAGTCCTGGCCCTGGCAGCAGGAGCTGAGGTCTGGTGCACGGCTGCACAGATCCCTGCTGCATGGTGGCACCTGGAAGCTGCATGAAGAGCTGCAGCAGTAGATCTGTTGGGAGGTGATGTGTAATGGTCACATCATTTGCTGCTGGGTGAGGTAGGGAGCAAGTGGGGCAGTGCTTTGGGGCCAGGACTGAGGGAGGCAGCAGCAGCAGAAGGGGAGAAAATTTCCTGATGGAGTCGTCATCATGGGCCTTGCATGTACAGTATCTTGCTCTAGCAAGTGCCTGGAAAAGTTCAGGTTGAGCCCTGTGTGTGCCTTCAGGGTGGGTTACAAGGCTTTGTGCAGGGATGTGCTCACAGGACCAGCAGTGCTGCGGTGGGCCGGATAAATCCCTGGGTGCTGGGGACGTGTGGGGTTTGAACACAGCCTGCCAGCACCAGCAGGTTGAGCACAAACTCCCATGCAGTGCTAAACTGAAAGAAACCTCTACTTGAACCTTGCTCCTCTGGGACCTGGAGGGAGCTGTGTAAATCTTGTCTAAGGTGGGAGGCTATGCTGGGCTGATTAAAGGTGCTGTGGCCCTGCTGTGGCCGGAGGCTCAACAGTTGGAGTATCTGCATGCTGTAGGAACTTCACTAGCCTTTAGTCTTTCAACTGCCTGGTTTCTCTGGTGTCCATGCTGCAATCACACCTTGCAGCTACAACTGCACCATGTCAAGCATTCCAGAGCCCACTGAATATTTTTACATGAAGTGGGCAAGTCTGGCTGGAGACTCGTGTGGTTTCTTACTAGAATTAGCAAATGTTGCCTCCTTCAGTCCTCCTGAGCCAGAGAGACAGGGAGAAGAGGGTCACTAGTTCAAAAACCTGTTGATCTTGGCAGATCATCAGAACTGGTGTACAAGCAGGTATTGGGGGGGGGGGAGTGAGACTTGGAGGATCCAGTGTTGGATCCTGCCATTTGTGAGTCTAACCTGAAGTCCTCTTTGCTCACTGTGCTGCCTTCATACCCCTGCTTAGTCAGGTGCAGGATGGGCTTTCGCCTTGCAGGACTGCCCTTACCCTGTGTTTAGGTGTGGAGAAAGGTGTGAGCAGCTTTTCCTCTTGTACAAGTATGTTCTGCTTTTGATGTATTTTGTGGTGCACAGAAGTCAAGGACATAGGACGAGGTGTTGGGGTAGTAGGAACATCGCTTCTGTGGCAGACTGAAGAAGGGCTTGTGTGCCCCCAAATTTGTCCAGTTTTGGACACACATTTTCATAAAAGATATTCCTTCTCCCTGTGTCTTCCATAGTCTGTAGTTTCAGACCTTGTTCCAAGCTTGTATTTGTTTCTAGCCAGGAAGATGGTTATTTCCTCTAAATAGGAATGTGAGGAAAAAAACTAATGTTGAACAGCAGTTGGAAGACTGGAGGTAGGAGAAGAACATATGTGCTCGCTGAGCTAAGCAGAGATGAGCACAATATGCAAATGGCAAGGTGGTAGCAGTGCAGGAGAGAGAGGCTGGAGAACAGCACAGAACAAGCAGAAAAACATGAGAATTAAATTAAATACAAGGAAAGGCACCTCAAGCCTAAGAGGTGGGAGGAAGGGTTGGAATCGTTTCCCTGCTCCTTCTGTGCCTCCAGCTTGATGCATCAATTTTTAAAATTTCCTCTTAGCTTTGCTCTGCCTGCTGGTTTCTGTTCGTACTTCAATTCTCCCACCCAGTGGCCGCACGGCTCAGCCTGATGCTGTGGCTGCAGGGGTATCTCGATGGTTCTGGCTGGTGAGATGTCTGGCTGGGCACCCGGGCAGCTCTGTGTCTCCCAGCTGTCCTCATCAAGCTTGGCTATGCAGCACCCGATCTGCAGGTGTCACAGTGTTAGTTGGAGGTGTGGAGGGAGAAAAGCAAAGCAGCTGAAGTGTGGGTTGTCTTAGGAGGTGGGGGCCCTTCCGCTGCCCGTGGGCCAGTAGCGGGGTCCCTGCTTCCCCCATCAAGTGCTCATCCCTCCTACGCTCAGCACAAACTGCTGTAACAACTCTTGAAAGGGAAGCAAACGGTTCAGTTTTCTGGTGAACCCCCTCAGTGGGTTTAAATGGCTCGCTGCAGGGGTCGAGGGGCTTGAAGGAAGCAGGAACTGGCCTGTCTGGAAGGGGCAGCTGCCAGAGTAACTCCGTATGTTGTGGAAGCTGTACCTGCCCGAGAATATCCACCCTAAGCTTTCCACAGTTGGTCATTAAATACTCAGGCTTATTTGCCATGTCATGAAATATATTTGCTGTTTTTATAAGCAAAAGAGCTACCAACACTCAGCTTTGTATAACTGTTGTGTTACCTCCTGCAATGCCCTCCCCATTCCCACATTTTTCCCCAAGTTAAAGCTGGTGCAGGGCTGCGGCCGGGTCAAGCAATTCTGCAGGGCCAGAAAGCAGCTGCCAGGCAGGCTCTGCTCTACCTTCCCCGGTTGCAAAGTGACCTGCCTCTTGCCTCTGCTGTGCTCTTCTCTTCACACAGCGCCCAGGCACCCGAAGGTGTCAGGAAACGTAGGTAAAGTTGTTCTGTCCGGTACAACTCAAACTTTTTTATAATGATAATAAAAACCCCTCACCGTTTAGGGAAGCTATTAGGATCTTGTGAGCTGACAGTGTTACAGCTACCACCAAAACCTCTGGGATGGTAGAAGAGCAGCCAAGGCAGGGGGAGTATGCTGCATTTTGAAATGTGAAGGCACAGTTTTGGGAGAAATGTTAACTTGTCCACAGCTAAATGTAGATTTTTGTGCCTATTAAAACAGCAGTACCTACACTGAGCAAAAGGGTCGGGGGGTGGGGGGAGTGAGCAATGACAGCAACAGGGAGATACCGAGTTTATCCGTGACATGAACAGGCTGTATTTGAGACTGAAGTATGCTGCCTGTGGGTATGCTCCACCTCTAGCTTAAGATGGGGGGAAAAAACTCTTTGAGCCAGTTTCACTTGGTTTTTTTTGTATGTGGTTTCCCTCACGTACACACGCCTGTTGCCGCACTAAGCATTTGTATGAGCCCAGCAGACCCGAGGGCCCCCAGCAGCTTTCAGCATGGAGGACAAGCGGGACCCTCACTCCCCCAGTGCGCTGCTGGGGCCTCGGTGGAAACTACGCCAGCAGCCCTGCTCCATCTCCCACAGGTAAGCACCGCACCCGCGTCTGTTGTAGTTAGCCAGCGGTGAGGGCATCGGAAGGTATTCAGATGCCTTGTGTCCTGTTTCCCCTCCTCTCTACCATGATAGCAGGTCTCTACAGCAGGAAACTTCACCTTTATGCAGCGTGCTGGCACAACTCTGACACTGAAGCTGGGGCTGTTGCTCGTGGGTAGTGTTTGGGGCGGTTAACTAGCCCTGCCTGCCAGTTCTTGGGCCTGAGCTGCGCTCTCAAGCCAGGGAAATTGGGCTGAGAGTAGGTTACTATGACTGCTCGGAGACTGTCCTTAGTCTGGCACATGTTGTCTGGATGTTCTGAACTACAGTGATCTCTGAACACAGCCTCCTTGTTAAACTATAGATACTGGCTGTCGCTTAAGTAACAAAATAGCAGCTCATTTGTCTTAATACTAAATTTTAATTTAAAAAAAATAAAAATCCATGAGGGCATCTTCCCTGTCCATCAGAATTTTGAGGTTTACAAGCAAGGCATTGTGGAGCCCCTGAAAGCAATTGTTTCCTAGCACTTCTGTCAACTTCTTGTGTATTACGCAGCCTCCCACAAAGCCTTTACTTACTTCGCAGCCTCTCTGCACCCGTCTCATTCAAACCACATCCTTTAGATTCAAACTGTGACAAAGGAACTATCATAGAGCACTTTACAACCACTATGGCAGTGCGTGATGAGAAGCATTTTATAAAGCTGATGTTGTATCTTAACTCGGTCATCACTGTCATCGGGGTAGGGATAGCATGCTGTAGTGTCCCTACCACCCCCAAGTCCTTCTCTGCAGGACTGCTCTCGATCCACTCATCGCCCAGCCTGTATCTGTGCTTGGGCTTGCCCTGACCCACGTGCAGGACCTCCTACTTGGCCTTGTTGAACTTCATGAGCTTTGCAGAGGCCCACCTCTCAAGCCTGTCGAGGTCCCACCTCTCAAGCCTGTCAAGGTCCCTCTGGATGGCATCCCTTCCCTCCAGCATGTCGACCGCACCACACAGCTTGGTGTTGTCAGCAAACTTTCTGAGGGTGCGCTCGATCCCACTGTCCATGTTGCCAACAAAGACGTTAAACAGCGCTGGTCCCAATACCGACCCCCGAGGAACACCATTTGTCACTGCTCTCCACTTGGACATTGAGCTGTTGACCACAACTCAAATGCAACCATCCAGCCACTTGCTTATCTGCCAAGTGGTCCATCTGTCAAATCCACACCTCTCCCATTTATAGACAAGGAGGTTGTGTGGGACAGTGTCAAAGGCTTTGCACATGCATATGCGGAGTATATACATACACATATGCAGTGAATACACATCAGTGGAGAACTATGACTGTGAATTCCCAGTCTCAAAAAAAAAAAAAAAAAAAAAGCTTTTATTTTCACCTATCCTGAAGTGTGAAATGTGTGGCTTTCTAGGGGGGAAAGAAGTTGTACCAACAAGACTACAGTATTCAAAGAACATTTTTGGTTTTTTTTTAATAAAATACTATCATGTTCATATCTATACAAATAATTATTACAACTATGAAACAAAGTATTACATTTAACAATAGAAATCTCAGAACTCTGAACAAGATCATGGTTTGGGATATTTACACCTGAATGCAACACATTTGTAAAAAGATGTCAAAATAAACAGAACAAGATCTTATTTACAATTGGAAGTTGATGTTCCTGTTCATTCATTATAGATTTCTACTGCAGAGTTCCTTTTTTCCATTACAAAATAGTAAGGACTTTCCACCGAAGCTGTATCCAAGTAATTTACAGCTGTATAAAACAGAAGCACAGCAGAAAACTCTGGACTGAATATAAATAATTTACACCATGGAGGGCAACAGCATCTTTGATTAATCTCCTGTGGCAAAATCTGTATTAACTGCCCTTCTCGCAGTGAGCGGGCGAGAACAGGGGTACAGCCCACCGCGGGCTTGGTTGTTTCATATTTATGATTGCCGAAACAGCAGCGCATATTGCAAACTTGGAAACCTACTTGTAAAAATACTTTTGGTGAGGCAGAAAGAAATGCTTTTCTTTTAAAAATTTATCTCATAAAAACCGGTATCAGCAAATAATAAATGGCTCCTGTGTAACGAAGCAGGGCTTGTTGGGTATTGTCATGACCAAAAACCTCTGCTAAATCTTTCACTGGTTCACAGAATAACTTGCTCTCAGTATAACTAGTGGGAATAAAGTGTTGGTGCTCTGAGGTTTTAGATTTACTCTAGGGATCGCAGAGGCAGTAGGAGGTCGAAAACACCCTCACAAACCTGTGTCTGCACTGGCGCTCCTGTCCACGTGGCTGCTACCCATGCTGGATCAGTGACAGCGGGAGAAGGGAACAGCAGTAGTAGACCACTTGGGTTAGGTGATGATAAAGAATGGAGCTCCTTATATCGCTGTATCAGAAAACAACACAAATTTTGACAGATTTGGTATAAATATATTCAAAGCTACTCTGTCTTTCCAGTTAAAGTGAGATCATTAAGAAAGTGATGAGCATGAAACTTATTTGGGGAATAGCAAAACATCATAGCTCTTAGCCCAGCTGCCTACGCTCAGTCATCCAGAAACAGCGTGAGTTTGTGACCAAGTCCTTGAGCCAGGGCTGCGCGAGTACCTCTGCATAAGGTGAGAAGAGAACAGGAGATCAGAAATAACAAAACGACCCCTTTTCTCCAGCAATGCCCTCTGCAGTTGCCCTGACACAATTTGTTTCCTGCAACAGCACTACAGTCACCAACCACAGCAGCAGCAGCGCAGCTTTAAAGTGCAGTAGGAAATCTGTGCAAAATTCAGGAGGCTCTGTACTAGCACAGCATATGTATTTTTTTTTTCAGAGAGGTGCTCTTCCACCTGGGCAGCAGCATAGTGACTGGAGCAGGGAGCAGGAGCTAGGAAACACATTCCAGTAAGGCTCAGCCACCAGCTCAAATCACTTCAGTTCTCGGTTTCCTTAGCTGTTTTTAAATGAGGTCCTTTCTCTCAATGAAAAGGTATATAAATGTTAATATGTTACTGTTTTATTACCTGCTTTCAACTTAGTCTGACTCTGCTCTTACTCTCCTAGGCTTCTTAAAGGGATTAATCAAGGACTACAGAGACAGGGGTGCAGCCCAGCCCTACACCAGTTGCTACTGTCAGAAGTCACTTAGGCCAAGCTGAAAGCCACAGCTCCACAACGCTTGTCAGCTGTGGCAGTCCCACGCTAGAGGTAGTGCTGAACCTTTCCCTTTGGCTGCTTATTTTGCTAAATTAAGCAGTACTGGGTATTTTTCTTTTCTTCAAAGCCAAAACAAAACCCCCACTTAGTGTAAGTAACCTTCAAAAAGGTATTATGGAAGAGAAAATGCCGTTCTCCGCATAACAAATTGCAATTAAAACCACAAAATCTTTTCCAAATATATCCTGAAAAAACAAAAGAACTGTTAATTGCCAGGTAATTTTTAGGAGGAAAAGATAACAAATTGTTGCAGTCGTAGATGTTTGCTGAAGAAAATGTATTTGTTTGTCAAATTGTTATTATAACAAGTAAAACAGAATTATTTGATCTGCTGAACTTACAGAAGCTCCTTTTTCAAACTTTTTTTTTTTTCCTCCCCCAAAAAACATGTATTGAAGTAAGGTGAGCCTTCCTTAAAGTCTTATCAACCTGATACCTAAACACAACAGCTTCAATGGTAGGGAAAAGGAAAAATAAAAGAAAAAAGGAAGAAAAGAAAGAATGGCAAAGATGATGCAATCATTCCTCTTCCTGAGGGCAGAGCCCAAAGCCCTGGGAAAGGGCCAGCGATCAGAAGCTGAAACACCGACCTGTCAGTGGCACAAACTTACCTACAAAACCAAAACAATTTCACAACTAAAAACTAACCAAAATTACTGAATATCTAATTTCCCCTCTTTTGATGTGAAATATCCAGTCCATCCACTGTTCTGCCTAAAGCCACATGAGCATGAACATGCGAGAAGCTGAAATCTGTGGCAAACCCACAAGCTGCTCTTAAGCCAGGGGACCTGCCCAGATTCAGCGTTCAAAGACCATCTTGGACAGTCAATTAGACCAAAAGACTGCACAATAGAGCCAATTTTTCTTCAATTAATTGATCTAAAAAGCCAGTAGGAAGTATAAACAACAGAATTTGGACAAGTGCATTTATATGAAGCTCTAGCAGATACATCTGCCTACCTTTCTTTTCACAGCAGCCTTCCTGATCTCACACCAACGCCACAGGATCATTTAGTATCACTTATGGCACATAAAAAGACTCACACTTGTATGTGGCTGAACTTCAACAGAAATTGCCGTGTTCAAGGAGGGTAATGAAATGGTATTTCTCCATCCTGGTTGCAGCAGATTTCAGAAAAAGTCCTGAGAAGGACGACAAAGTGGCATGGCAATTAATGCAGGAATCACCGTGCCCTCTCACAACAATGCGAGGTACAAGTGTCTAGAAAAGACTGACGGTCACATGGTAATTACTTTTGAGCCACATACTGCAAAACTGTGCAGTACCTGCAAAATTGCAAGTCTTTGTATGACTAAAATGCCTGTGCTGTGATTACCTGTGCTACAGGTATCCTGTGAACAAGGTCGCTATTCTTGGTTGTCTTTGTAAACAGAAAAGGGGCACGTGAAAGTTACTGACACAGTTACTGCCTCTTCAGAAAATGATGTAAAACATTTTAAAAAAAAAAAAAAAAAAAGGCCAAAATCACAGCTGACACATTCTACTGTGAATACTCAGGATCCCATTTAACCTTGATAGAACACCAGTGAAATTAACAGTGAAATCAATATGAAGGAATAAATATACAGAACAGAACAGAATAGACTATTTCAGTTGGGAGGGACCTACAACGATCATCTAATCCAACTGCCTGACCACTTCAGGACTGACCAAGAGTTAAAGCGTGTTGTTAAGAGCATTGTCCAAATGCCTCCCAAACACTGACAGGCTCGGGGCATCGACCACCTCTCCAGGAAGCCTATTCCAGTGTCTGACCACCCTCTCGGTACAGAAATGCTTCCTGATGTCCAGTCCAAACCTCCCCCGGCGCAGCTTTGAACCATTCCCACGAGTCCTACCCCTGGATCCCAGGCAGAAGAGCTCGGCACCTCCCTCTCCACTCCCCCTCCCCGGGAAGCTGTAGAGTGCCATGAGGTCACCCCTCAGCCTCCTCTCCTCCAAACTCGACAAGCCCAGAGTCCTCAGCCGCTCCTCAGAGGACATGCCTTCCAGCCCTCTCACCAGCTTTGTTGCCTTCCTCTGGACGCATTCAAGGACCTTCACGTCCTTCTTAAACTGCGCGGCCCAGAACGGCACTGAGGCCGCACCAACGCCGCATACAGCGGGATCGTCCCCTCTGGAGCGGCTGGTCGGGCTGTGGTTGATGCCCCCCAGGGTGCAGGTTGCCCTTTTGGCTCCCAGGGCACACGCTGCTGGCTCGCATTGAGCCTGCTGTTGACCAGCGCCCCCCCAGATCCCTTTCTGAAGAGCTGCTCTCCAGCCACTCCTCTCCCAATTTACACTTGTGCCCGGCGTTACACCGTCCCAGGTGCAGAATCCGGCATTTGGACTTGTTAAATTTCATTCCGTTAATGATAGCCCAATGCTGCAATCTATCTAGATCCCTCTGCGAGGCCTCTTGTCCCTCCAGAGAGTCAACAGCATCTCCCAGTTTGGTATCATCAGCAAACTTGCTAATGGTGCATTCAACTCCTCCATCCAGATCGGTGATAAATACGTTGAACAGAACTGGCCCTAGAATTGAACCCTGAGGAACACTGCTGGTGACCGGTCACCAGCCAGACGTAGCCCCGTTCACTACAACCCCTTGAGCTCTGCCCTTCGGTCAGTTCTTCACCCAGCACACCGTCAACCTGCTCATCCCACAGCTGGACAGCTTGTCCAGAAGGATGCTGTGAGGGACAGTATCAAAAGCCTTACTAAAATCCAGAAAAACTACATCCACCGCCTTCCCTTCATCCATTAGGCAGGTGACCCTAACACAGAAGGATATCAAATGAATTGAACAGGACTTTCCCTTTGTGAACCCACGTTGACTGTGCCTGACAATTGCATTGTTCTTTAAATGCCTTTCGATAGTACCCAGTATAATCTTCTCCATAATTTCTCCAGGAGCAGAGGTTAGACTAACAGGTCTGTAGCTCCCTGGGCTCTTTCCTCACATCCTTCTTGTAAATTGGAATAACACTGGCGAGCTTCCAGTCAGCAGGGACCTCACCAGACTCCCAAGACCTTTGGTAGATGATCGAGAGGGGTCTTGCCATAACATCCCCTAGCTCCTTCAGTAATCTGGGATAAATCCCATCTGTCCCCATGGACTTGTGAACGTTCAGCTGTTGCAACTGGTCTGTGTCAGTTTACAAGCTCACTCCTGTTTTCAAGGACATCATGAAGTAGCTTAGATTTCCCAGCAGAGGAAACTAATGTGGTACTATGTGAATGCCTGGAATGACAAGCAGGACTAACTTCTTATATAAGAAGTCCTTAAAGCCAGGGCTTAATTCTTCACTACTTTGTCCCGAAAGCCAAATACACCATTGTGCACACAATGCCATTTAAAGAGACCAAGAATGGTGGTTTTGCTTCCCTCCTAAAGGTCTAGACGAGTATGTAACACACAGCGCAGCTGCCGCTTCAATACCCCTGTCTTTATCGTCTGTAACCCACAGAGCCACTCATCGTTATGGAACTCATTTCACCACCTGAGGGATCTACCGAGTTAGGGAGATCAATTTGATGTTGAGGACTGACCATCATTCCTAACCCTCCTGCTCTGCACAGGCCAGTTGCTGCCACTCGGTCAGTAACTACACTTGGCGGCCCATTTCACAGTCGAACTCAAGACAAGATGCCTTGCTGTGAAGTGAATTAAATATTCAATCTATTTTTGTTAAGAAACACAGAGCACTGATGCACCACTTAGACTTAGTGTCCCAAGATAAGCTCCATCTGAATTAAAAAGTGATTCCCAATCAGAATCAGAACCGTTTCACTTAACTTTGCAGAAAAACATCAGACCCCAGGTTGCAAGAGCGGAGACACTGTCAGGATGGACTACAGACACAGCCCAATTATTTTTTATGCTAAAGCCTCTTTACTTTCCTGGATCGGCGTAAAAGGACTTAGCAAAAATGAGGCCTAGGCAGTCAAGCTGTGGAAAAGCCTTTCAGGTCCCTCTTTGTGGGTCCTGTTCTTGGAGATGAAGGAATATCTTTCTTTCTACCTTTCAAATAAAAACAAACAAACGAACAAACAAAAACCCACCAAAAAAACCTAAAAAAATCCCAGGGAGTCTGCTCCTCCCCACGCCCCCCCAGAAGAGGCATTGGGGAAGAACCTGTGACAGGTCCCAGGAGCAGCAAGACAACACACTGGTGGGCAACACACAAGTGTTTCAAGCTTGCCCTGCCCAGAGAAGAGGCTCCGGAGCAGTTTTTGCCAGTCCCTGGCTGGTAGGGGGAGGACTGCATACAAGGAAACGTGAAGTTACTCTGTTATTTGAAGAACCAAAACCAGAATGGTATTTCTAAGCACATAAAAATAAAAAAGACAAATATTTCTGCCTTGTTTGAAGAAAAAGCACACTGTAGAGCCATTAAATAAATAAAACTTACCTAGCTCTTCCCTTTTCTTTAAAAGAAACGGGACCGAAATTTGTGAAAGTACTGGAGGCTCAGCCAGCGCACGCACATTCACTCCATCTCTCACGCACATACAAGCGCATCCGCCTTCCTCATGGTGCTCAAATCACAACGTCTTCCCGGTACGCAGTGTTTCAGTCTTGACACGTTCCGTTCCTCCTTCTGCCACAATCATACGGGTTTAGACAAAAGGTGCATTCAAGTGCAGAGAACTGATATTAACGCGGGCCCCCATCCTGTCAGCAATGTTAAGTAAAAACTATGCCCCCAGGGTTCCCTGCTCATTTTGTGGGACGCTACAGGCTCAGTTCTCCTCCCATGTGCTGCCTGGTACAACAAAAGGCTGTCACTCACAGAAACCAGAAAACTGGTGTTTGAGCGTGGGCCAAAGAAAAGGGGAGGGGGGGGGGAAAGACATTAAGAAGGTGCTAAACAAGGTACAAAACCCACCCTGAGGTAACTTGCAGCATACGAACAATGAAATGGCAACAAATAGGACTGCTGTCTCTGCAGACTGCACCAGAAAGAGTCGTAGGCTACATTAAAATGTTGACCACGTTCAGCAGTAATGGGAGCCATTGTTAAAACAGATCCAAACAAAATTCTTCTTAGAAACAGTAAGTCATGGGTTAAAGAAATCTGAATTTTCTAAACCAGTATTTTTAATTGCTGACCATGGAAACACATAGTCATTTTTTGCCAGGTAAAGTCAGCCTTAAATCAAGTGCATGTGACAAGCTTCAAACAGACAAAAGCTGCACAACAAATGCCTTTATCAATTAATGCTGCGTTAACACAGACTTGACTTGTGTTGAGGCTCTGAAGATATTTTACAAAGGAAAAAGAGAAACCCAAGCCACTTCAAGTTCATCTGTAGTTTCAGGAAAACGCACCAGAAATGAAACAAAATCTGTAGCGTTTATTTCCTGTCTCCCATACGGATGCTCTCACTCCTTTCTTTACATCCACGTATTACTGAGGGTGGCCCTTACCCTGGAACAATCGGACATCAAACTTGATTGTTGGAAAATCAACAACCAGTATTTGCACAGCTCTCAATGTTGCATCCTTACTGTTTACTAGTAAGTAAGCATTGCTATAGGCACTGGTGCTTTAAAGTTAGTAAGGTGGATGGAAATACAGTGTGTATATAAATACGGAAAGTACCCATATACATACATTTAGGCAAACAAACAGTGATGCTATGAATGGTCTCTTCAGGGACGCCAGCAAGATCCACTTTTTTCTTCTTAAATATATAAACAGCGCATCAGTCTAGAAGTCAGTCTATCAGTTTTCATACAGCTGAGCTGCAGTCGTGACCTAGAATATGGCTTATATTGTGGGCAGGTCGGTTTGAGGACTGCTTGGAAGAATCGGAAGCAGATGTGTTTGCAATGGAGAGCAAAGGCGACATTGCCGAACCATCTGGAGGAAGAGCTGTGGCTATTTCTGGAAACAAAGATGTTAAGTTAAAATTGGATAAGTGCGACGTGTTGGTCATGTGCATCGGCGGCATATCTGGAAGCAAAGGAAAACTTGGCTGAGCAAAACCAACAGGCCTGGGAGGAGACAAAATGGATCCAAATCGATTGTTTAAACTTCCACTACTCGGCTTCTCCGTGCTTGGGTTAGGAAACATTTGATTGGGAAAGTAAGGGATAGAAATGTCGTTGGAAAGGGTAGGGTGGGCAGGCGAGTAAGGTGGGTAGAAGGATGGCAGCGTATTCTGAGGATCGACCGGGATTAGAGCTGGTGTTCGAGTGGCACTCGGCTGAGTGACTGGTGGGATGAAAGAGGCGTTGGCATTTATCGGTGGATTCATGCCACCCTCTGGAATAAAAGGGAATCCAAAATTCTGAGAGAGAGTATGTTGGTCAGGGGCCGCATTATCATTAGACACTTGAGGGCCATCAGACATAAATCGGACAATGCTTCCTCTTTTTTCTATCGCAGACTGCTGGCGCCCAAGGATCATACTGCCGCTGGTAGACAGGGGAAGATGGGGAAGACTAGGGTCAAAGACGTTTCCGTGTCTTTGATTTCCAGATCGATTCCTTTCGGGCTGACGTATTTTAGAACCTCCATTATCTTGCAGAGGATGCCTCGACCGCTGAGTAACTGAAGAATTTGGCTGACGAACAGAAGGTTGCCCTTGCTCACCATTTCCATGAGAAACTGCAGGGTGAGGGTGAGTTGGCCTCACGACTCCATGCATGTTGCTAGAAACAGGCGTATTCATGTGGCTCTTGGTTCCGTGACTGTCCGTCATCCTCATGGGATTGGACTTCTGCACAGAGATGTTTGGGCTCGTGTTGCGACCCTGAATATCTCCCGAGGAAGAAGAACTCGAAAAAGGAATATTCAAAGAACTGTTCCTTGTGTTAATTGCACCAATAGACATGTCACAGCTCTCCCTACTCTGGCCGTCACCATCTCTTCGGATGTGGACGCTCTCCCGTGCTGGGGGACAGTTGTACTCAATTGTGGAGGAGGCGCCACACTGCGTGTTCCTCTGATGTTCTGGGATTGATCTTTGGCTTCCACTAACTTGATCTCCAAGGTGAGGGGCAAGTAAACTCTGCATAAAACTTTGGTGGCACGTGTTTTCATTTTCCCTTGATGGCAGGGCATTTCCTGTTGGAATACCCTGTACTGGCTGGTAGGGCAATCTCTTCTGTCTCTCTATGGATGGCCCAGTATTTTGACCGATTCGAAATGCTTGCGACTGCATGCCCCTGAGGGATGACACAGAATTACCAATTTCGCTGTTCCTCGAAGCCTGTACATCAAAATTGCCCGTCGGTTGCTGATTGGGTCCAGCTGGCTTGAATGTTTGACAATCAGAAAGCCGCTGCACATCTGAGCCAACTGTATGGTCGACAGATAAGCGGCCCTGCATATTATGAATCACCAACCCTTTATTTCTAGGAACATCAAGATAGCTTCTCATTTCAAGCTGGTCAGAAACCCTAGGGCCTTGGAGAGATATTCCTATTCTCTGTTCTGAATTAGAGGGCGTCTTCCCAATGAGCGCTTCAGCAGAGTAACTGGAAACTCTATTTCTTTCCTGCCTATGAGGGGTGCACGTCATATCTGAGGGTCTGGTTACGATACTTGCCTGGGACACCATTTGCTGCTCTAAGCCCCTTGAGGTCATAAGTCTCTGCATCTGATTGTGCCCTGACACGTGTTCAGAAGCTGAACCTTGCTGTCTGCTGCTAACATCTTGCTGCTGTTGATGCATAATATCCTGATTTATATGGCTCTGAGGGTGGTTATGATGGTTTCTGCTTGTTGCAGGATTTTCACAGTTCTTTTCAGGCTGGGAAGCTCCAAAGTGCTGCTGCATCTGCTGCTGCATTTGCTGGTGGTGAGGATGAGGCTGACCACCTTTTTGCCGTGTTTGATCACTTCCGTGGTGTTTTTGCTGTAGAGAAAGTTGTGTGGCTTGTGTTCCCTGGATGAGATTTCGTTTCTTTTGCATCTGTACCTCCTGCTGTATTGTTCGCTGTTGGTGGACACTGTGGGGTTGAGAGTGGACTGAGTTTTCCCCGTGAGTGACATGGTGCTGCAGCTGATACAAGTGGTGCCTTTCTCTTAACTGACCAGCCTGCTGTTGCTTTAAGTATGGATGATTACTGTGAAGGTGAGATATGCCTGGAGCAGGAACATGTTGAATCGGCTGCAAGTGCTGCCCTCCCTGGCCTTGCTGCTCCGAAATTGAGGGCTGAGAACCACACTGAACTTCAGTTTGTCTCAAAGCTGGCGTTACAAAATTGCTGTTGGATGGGAATAACCTATTGAGGCCATCAGTGTGCCCTTGATTGCTCACTGATGCCACTGAATTGGACGAATTAGGAGGAATCTGATTGACTAGCATCTGTGTTTGATCAGCAATACTCTCTGGTGTTCGGTTCATCAGTGTCATCCCTTCGAGCCTTATGGGTGTTGTCTGGCACTGCTTTTGCCTCTTTGCCGTAGAAAGCAGAAGGTCATCTTGAACAGCCCGCTTGGCAGAGTCTTTGCGACCTTCGTGATTTTGCTGCTTTAAGTGCGATTCCTGCAGCTGGGGAGCCTGCATGGTGCTTGCCCTAATAGCATTCAGTTGTTCCTGAGCATATTCACTCATCATAGCGGGTCCCGGAGACTGATTGACATACGTGCTAGATGGGAGGGAGAGGCTCACCGTTGCAGGGACACTTGCTGGCTCTGAAGACTGGGATAAACTCGAGCAGCTCACAAGGGGATGGACAATGCGACTCTGGTGTATTAGATTATTCACGCTTAAACTGGTTATGCTTGGTGACTGGGAAGCAGAAATCTGCAAAGAAGTGTTTGAGGTTTCCGCGCCTCCTACAGAGCAGCTTGGCTTTTCAACCTGTCTATCGACGTTTGTCTGTACTGTATCTTGAGCACCGAATTTGTTTGGTGCCGCTTCCAATGGCCCTGCGTTGTTTTCTTTCACCGGTTGAGGTTTAAAAGGCTGTTGCTCTCTCTCCAAAGGTGCAACCTCAGTTGACTTAGAGACGGCATCCCTCATGTTAACCTGTATTCCTCCTCCACCTTTCTCAAGGTTTTCCTGGTCAAAAATAGCTCTCGCTGCAAGAGCTACAATGTCGGTCTGTTCTGAAAATGTGCAGCTGTTACAGGTACTGGTTGAGGTGCTGCTAGTAACGTCTTCTCTGGTGGTATCTGGCAACATAGATGCAACTGAGAATCCTCGACTGCTGCCAGAACTAGTTGACATCGGGGAGTCTGCCTGCCTGCTAGCGATAAGGGAAGCACTGACTACTTCCTGATCGGAAATGCAGGAGTGATGCTGGGAGAGAGTATCACCTTCTGTGTTCATTAGCAAGAGTTCCTGCTTCTCAGGCAAATCAACATTTGATTCTGCTGATTTAGAGTTTTCCATGGGAAAATTAGAATGCTCCCCCTGAACGGTAAACGAAGAGGTTTTTTCCACAGCTGTTCTTTCTTTCGTGAGATCAGACAGCATTTTGGTTAGACCCTGTCCTTCTAACAAGTCCGCATCTTGCATTACCACTGAGGAATCCTGCGCAACGTTGCAGGACTCCGAAATCGTTCCTGCCTTGGAAGCATGACCTGCTGTGCTGCTCTGTGCTGCTGACGTCCCGGCAACCTGAGAACGTGTCACGTGTGCTTCAGTACGAGAGGACGTTAAGGTGCCGGGGGGTTCACAGGGTTTGGGAGATTCTGACAAGGCAGGGCCGGTTGGTGGACGGTTCTGAGACCCATGGGCCTGCTGGCGAGGAGCAGCATCTTTGGCAGTCGGTGGGACGAGCGCCGGCTGCTCAGACACCACGGATGCCAGCGGCGAGGAAGCGGGTGCCTCTGCCGAGCTCGGTTCGGGGACGGAGCAGGTTTTGGCTGCCTGTTCAGAGCTCGCAGTCTCTTTGGAATGACAGTCAGAAGCACTGACGCCACTCGATGCTGCCACACTGCTCACCTGCGACGTCGTTAAAGCTTGCGGTACTGCTGGAGCGTTTTCAAGCAGCCCCTCGCCGCTTGAATGCTTTGCCGCTGTTTCCACGGGAGGACAGTCCGCCTTCCCTGCGTCTTTGCAAGGAACTGCTGGGCAGGACACTTTACTGTTGACTGCCTGGTGTTTCTTTGTACTTGGCTTTTTATTTGTCCTTTTTGATTTTGCATTGGATGGCAAGCCAGCAGCCGCTTTTTTGGGGGAAGCATTTATTGAATTAGATGCACTAGTTAATACTGAAACCTCCGCGGGTACTGACGATGCCACAGAAGTTGGTAATGACACACAGTTAACTGTGGCAATCTGGTTATTGACAGTTGTGGGATTGGTAGGGTGGCTGAGAGACAAGTGTAAGCAGCTCTGTCCAGCCATTTGCGATATGCTTTGATTGAGGTTAGCCAAAGCACCAAATGTATTGAGGGCAACATTGGTATTTGGATCTTCGCTGGTGGTGGGTTGAATAATTTGCATAGGGGCTTGATTTGAAGCTCCAGATGAAGACATTACAGGCTGCAATGCAAAAAGCTGCCCGTTTAATGAGATAGTTTGAGGATGCTGTTGATTGGACATTGTAACTGAAAACGTTTGCGTAGAACTAGAAGATGTCAAAGAAGATGGTCTCGGTAATATATGGACAAGGTGTTTCCCTCCGAAAGTCTGTGGAAGAGAGGCATTTTGTACAGAGCTGCTAGAGTTCGCGATTGCAGTCGGCCCGTTCACAGGAACTCTTACAGAAGCGGAAGGCTGAGCGGAGAGGAGAGGAAGAGGATTCTGATTAGCAGCTTGTATAATTACAATTTGCTGACTAACATTCTGGCTGGGAACTTCCGCTCTCACAATCGGAGGGCACGGAGCGGGGTTTGGAGGCTGGAGAATGATGACGTTCTGGTTAGCTGGTGCTCCTGTAACAGCGGACGCGACTGGCTGAGCCATCTGAATCACCTGCATAGCTGAATTTAATGGAAGGATATTTCCTGCAGCCTGAGTTTTAACCTGTGGCTGGCTGATTAATGGCTGCATAGGTAAGGGTGGGCAGGAGGGTAAGGTAACCACAATCTGTTCAGCTGCCTGGCCATCCCCCGGCAGAGAAGTATTCAAACTGATACTTGTAGTCAAAGGCCTGCTATGAGCAGAAGATACAGTACCAGCACCATTAACTGGCTCGTTTAATAGTGCAGTCATTATACCGGATGGCGTTTGGCTTAGTGGCTGAACAGTATTTCCCGCTAGCTGCAAAGTTGTCCACGTGGTCTGTGTGTTTCCAGCTGAAGGCATCCGTGTAAGGCTACTCATATTTTTCAAGTCTGAAGTGCCAACACCTGAAGAGCCTGAAAAAGTCCAGCAGTTCTCTAAGGGACTGGCAGGCAGAGTGCTTACTGCCGTCACAGCCTTAACTCCTTCTGCTGCAGAAGACACAGGCATTCCAGCACTACTTACTAAGTCTGTACTTTTGAGGACGTTTACAGAGGAAAAACTCTCTGCAGTAGACAGTCTCGCAGATGGCACACAAGCTGTGACCGTGGTTGAAATGACACAGCTTTCCTGAGGGTTACTCCTCGAACTGTGTGTATTTGAGCAAGTTGCATTCACCTGTTGAACTTGGGAGGCTTCTGTGGAGGCACTGGAAGGAAGGCTGATTCCCTGCAGGAGTGTTTTCTTTGTTAATTTAGTGCCCTCATCATCGTTTTTCCTTTTGGGCAGATTTTGATCATTCTGTGGTGCATTATTTGAAGAACACTGCAGTTCCTGTTCTGTTCCAGATCGAGATGCGCTCTGAGAGCTGGCAGTAGCAGCGGCAAGCACACCTCGCTCGTTCTCCGGGGTGGAAAGCTCAAGAACATTTCCTGCTGGAGCTGTCTGAGCAGATGCCAGCGGAGAAACTGTAGTTTGCGACCATGGCTTGTTTTCTGTGGGGTAAATACCAGAAATCGTCACAGGAGTCACTAGGTTGCAAGTTCTCTGGACTGGCACAACATTGGCTGTTTGCTTTTGTAAATTATGACCAACATTAAACGTTATTCCCTGGACAGATGCTCCCTGGTTATTTCCGTTGGGTTGACTCCCATTTGAATAGACAATGATGTTCTTTTGAACCTGATCACTGGGAATAACAACCGAGACTTTTGCATTCTTGAGATTTCCCTTCCAGTGGATTGTAGGGTCATCATACAGGCAAATATCATTTGCTTTCAGTAGTTCGATGTATCTCCCGTTTTCCTTCTGCAGTTCATCCAACTGTTTCCGGAGTTTTTTTATCTCTTCAGCTACAAAACAGTGAGAGCACTCCATTACATCGGCACCAACACAAATACTAAGTAATGTTCCCACATGACTTGGAGAGTAAATACTATGCAGTATTGAAATAAATTGTTAATAATGTATGCTCTCTTAAAATGGTTAACGTAACATAACTGAAGACTCTCCTCCTGATAAGCCTCTCTACTGAGCAGGAAAGTGAATGAACTTCACAGACTATTCTGTTACCAAAAGCAGGATATGTCAAATTATTTAGTTAGAAAAAACATCAGGACTAACTTAGATGAAACTGAACACCAAACTGTTTAATTACCGGAGGAAATACAAGCACATTAATTTATCTTTTTCTTTTCCCTGCTCCTTTGCAAAGACTAAAACTGTTTTTATCTAATTGATAATCTCATGGCTTTCCAGGACAATTAAGTTTCATTACATCGAAAAATGATATGCAAAATTAAATAAAGCACTTATGTAAAGCCACAAAAAATGGCAATACACTTGGAGACGGCTCACCTAACTAGGAAAATCACCTAGGTTTTTCAAACCCAATTACATCGACAAGATGAAAATAAACTATTTAGAATTCCATTCTATGGGTAGAAATAAAAATCACAAACCGCAACATTAGCTCTGAGAGTATTTCTGTCATACCTCCATCACTGTATTTTTACGCATTTGTTCAAGAAGATCTTATATGATGCATTATATTTTTATAAAATAGGCTGTTATCACTGCAGCATTTGAAAGGAGGAAAAAAAAAAGCTCTATGCACGAAGGAAACTCTGTTTTCAATGAAAAAAATCGAACACTGAAGTTTGTCAGAAATCATTCTGGTCACTACAGTAGAATAAATCAGGACGGAATCTATTAAATTGTGTCGCATCACCTATAAGCTCTGTAATTACTTTGCATCACAATGCGATTGCTTCATTATCTCGTAACTATGTGCAAGAACACTTGGGCATTCTCTTGGCTTCTTGTTTCAATATAAGCAGCTCTATTTTTCCTGTATGTGCATAATGTTTTGGGATTCCCAAGTTTGTCAATCCAGGCTTTGTTGTCAGTCAGTACTAACAGACACAGCGGAAGTGAGTGACAGAAATTCTAGAGCCTCCAGCAGCATCTGTACTTACCCTGTTCATTGTTCCCTCCATTTAACAGGAGTTCATCATTCTGTCTTTTCATTTCCGTTATATACTTAAAGGCCTGATCCAGGATCATGTTCTTGCTCTTTAAAAGAAAACATATATATAAAATTAGGAGAAAGGTCTATCATTGGTAGATCCATTAATGATGAGATTGCACTTGCTCCAAGAGGTCTCTACCTTAAAAATGTGCTAACCTGAATGATTCTCTGAATATTGTTGGGTGGTTTTTTTTTTGTTTTGGTTTGGTGTTTTTTTTTGTGTGTAGGTTTTGTTGTTTGTTTTTGGGTTTTTTTTTAGATGAACCACAGGTTTCATGAGTGATATTGACCCTAAAATGCCACCAGTTTTTACAGAATAACATTTTCAGTGCTGCAGCTGACATTTTCCGATGCCTGAAGCTAGATACTAAGGCCATGGAACCCGAACAGCAAGCATAATTTCTTGCTGAGCAGCCTAATAAACATATACATCACATGAAACCTCCAGGATACTGCCTTGTAAATATTTTATTAGGAAAGAAACAAACACGGAACAATTATCCAGGGAGGTGTATGCATAATTTTGAAAGTAACATGCTGGAGAATATGGGAAGAGAAAATATGCCATAACCCCTCCACCATCTTCCTTTTATGAAACTGTGCTTATTCTGCCTGCAAAACCCCTTGTTCACTTCCTAATTTCTTCTTCTACTGTTCTGTAGGAGCAGCCTCTGCGGTAGATTGCCCTGTCTTGAAAAAGATGCTTCTGTGCATCAACTTCAAACCATTTGTCTTGCTTCATATTTCACAAGGAGACTGTCTTAAATTACTATTATTATTTCACTTTCTGACTTGCTTTCATCCCATTATATGAAAGATGACAAAAATAAGCACGCACGCAATTTTATTTACATCTTTAGGACATTAAGTGATCACCAGCAAAGGGCTGAGAAGGGATTGGAGAATGACCTGAAAAATGATCTTGCTTAACCCATAGCTTTCCCCACTCAGGCGTCATACAGACTACATTAAACAGCATCAGTAGAAAATGACTTGGCAAACAGGAGTTGCACGACGTAACCAGCAACCCACTGGCCAGATCCAACCTAATTCTGCTTAGCCTGCCACCCCTCCTACAGAGGAGAGGGTGAACAGCTATCCATCCGCTCAACGCAACAGGGCAGGCGGCAGCCGAGACAGGATTTTTACCTTCTGTTGTTACGAACGTTCAGGCACCCTAAACGACAACTTTAGGAAGCTGTGAATCAACCGCACAGGCAGACATCAGCAACCTGACCAAATTGCTATAAGCAAATTAGTCCAGCTTATTACCTGCTCAAAAATACCGTATGTGTGAATCGAGGAGAAAATCGGTCACATGTCCGACTCGTACCATTTCATTCCTTTAGCAGTCATACGCAACACTTTCAGATAAAAAGCTCAAAATCTGTGTAATTACATTCATGTGACCCTGCACTTCCAAAAAGAAAAATTCTACTACAAATAATTTTTTAAATGCTAATAACTAGTAATATTTTCAAGCATATTAATTCAGACAGCTCTGCCTTCTTCCTAAAACAAATAGCAAAATAAGTACTTATACTTCTACAGACAAGCAAACACACAAGCATTTTATAGGAAACTTGTATGAACCTCTGAATAGACACTCACCTGCTTAAGTGCTGGAGAGCAGGGAATGAGTTCTCCAATTCTGTTTATCCCAGCATTAATCTTCTTCTTTCGATGTCTCTCCACTAAGCAAAAATAATATGTGGTGTGTCATCTGGTTGGGCAAGTCAGCACAACAGCAGCACAACTAGTACCAACATAAGGGCTCATAAAGACATTATTTCGTGACGTATTGGATCCCTTAGTAACTTGAGAGAGGAAAAAAATTCCTCTAAAGTAAACCTGAGTTACTGAATTAATACTCAGTGGAACCAAGAGCTGTAACATACACAGCAATATCTTTAAAAGGTGGGGGTGTTCTGGACCCCTTTGTGGAAAAGAGGAGTTACTGCAACTCAGAATTCGTGTTTTGATAACGCTTTCTAGCTGAGTTTTATGACACTCTCTTCACAAGGCAGATTGATTAAATTTAGGCATACAGAAAGCAAATGAACCAAGATTACGGAAAGAGTCAGTTTCAGATTTGGGAAGGAAATATGTATCTCTTAAATACTAATGTCAAGTTTAGCACCAAAAGAGAAATAAATTAGATTTTACCAGTTTTCATTCTTAATTTTAAATTTATATTGGTGGAGCAGCCAACACTGAATATAGCTGAAGCTCTAGGTATAATGGACTATCGGTTACACTTTTTTATGTTCAAAGGTGTAATTGTTCCACAAAGTCTAATTATGACTGGGAGTAAAGAAAATATTGAATGAACAGTATTTCCAGTGAATTACCTATTTTGGAGAAGGTCAGAAAATACTTTATTTACAGTCCTCTAGTGACATCATTTACCTCTTCATGAGGCCTAAACATTGGCGCAAAGGGTCTACACTACAACTCTAGCAGTGTAAATACCTTGGGGCATGTTTTTTTCAGACAGTATTGATCTCTGTTTTCCACCCACCAGTCAGCTTCTTTCAAAAATAGTTCACTCTCATGTAGCTATTTTTTTGACTGAAATGTTTTGGTGTTATATGCAAACTAAAACTATTAAATGCCTTTTTCCCAAAGAGCCTGAAAAAAAATTCTGTCGTAGCTTTGTCAAGATTCAAATCAACGTATTGTTTGTTCATTTTGCTGAGTGGTTTGCACAGCTGGGCTGCTTTTGGTGGCACACAGAAACACACAGTGATCCGCAGTTGATTGTGCTCCTTTACAAAGGATATATGGATTTAATTTAAGGAATTTTATTTCAATAGTCTGTCACTTCAATCTACATTTCTCAAACTACTAAATTATTTTTTGTATTTCAGGACAGACTGGTGGTGTTGACAGACAGGCCTAAATACACTAAACGCAGCAAGATAAAGTCTCTTCTGCAAGAAATTTACCATATAAATCAGAGCAGCTGTACAAACTTTAAAACACGTGATCCTTGGGACTTAATTTTTTATGTATCTTACTAATACATACAGGTATCACGGTGGTTATTACAGTTAGTGTAGTGCTATTCCTTTGTTTTGATAAGATTTTCCACGCTCTACTCAGCTTGTCAGATATTAATGACTAAGCACGCTACAGGGCTGCAGGGAGCTTGTCCCCACATCTTGCAGAGTTCAACCCAGTAGATGAAGACTTTGGAAAGCTATGGGCATGTAAAACAGGAACTGCGGCAATCTTAGCAGTAAACTTGGTAAGACTATTTCCTGATACTTCTTAATCCTTAAGAAATTGGCCACAACCTGGGCACAGCCTGACAAGCACTATATTCCACAGCCTTCACATGGAAACTACTCGGTGTTTTTTTCCAGTTGAGTTTGTGAGGACCACACAATAGTGCTGTTTAATAAAAGAACTGGAGTCAATTTCTTAGGTTAAACCAGGCCAAAAACCTGTCAGACTCTTCCCCAGCCCATCTTTCTGCTGCTACTTGTAGAAGATGCCACTGGAGCTAGACACTAGTCGCTGCCCGAGGGATGCGACTCCTGCAACATACAGCCGGTATTTGCACAGGATTTCTGGGATGGCAACATCCAGGTGGGTGCCTCAGGGACAAGCTACAGGAATATTTCTCATCCAGGGAACCTCTAAAGCTCTGTAATCTTGTACTGCGGAAAACAGTAAACTAGAAACAATCAAGAAGCCCTTCTGCACAGATATTCTATACAAGGTCACAGAAAAGTGTTTGGTAGGGTAGGGTATTTAAAGTGTAGTAAATTCCTACAGAGGAACCTTCTCCATGCAAAATACGTTTTACTAGTTCAAAGCATCTGTGCTTATTTCCAGACCGAACAACAAAGCATAATGTTCCTACCTGCATTATGTGTCTCCCGGTTTTTCTTTCTGTGAAGCATAAAGGGAAAACAGTGATGTGAAACAGAAGGAAAAAAATCTGCATACAAACAAATATTTTATTATTTCCATTACAGCTAAAAATACTAAATATTATATTCTGCTCTGTGAACAGGAACATAGTAGAAAGCACACTCACAAGAACTAGTCTTAGATATTGGTATTAAATAGTTTCTAACAAAAATCCATTTGTGTCCAGACTTAAATCAATTTCAGTGTAACAAGGCACAGCATAATACTCCATTTGATTATTGTTACATATTTATAAGGCAGAGCTGGATTTTTATGTTTCTGTTCAGCGACAACTATTACACTATTTCCAGTGTTCAATAAGGCCAAATATTAAAAAAAGTGAGTTCCATTTCTGACCAACAAGGTAGTTAAGCCTTTGTTTGAAATGTTGCTTTTACATTCACTGGATCAGTGAAACAGGAAAAAATGTTACCATGCAAATTGATTTTTCCAGACACGTTACCTTCAAACACCATACCTTCTGGTATCAAACATGCTTCCTTTGTGTGAGAACACAGAATTACCATTCCTCTGCAGTTGTTGTTCTTTACTGCCTCAAAATTTTGTCTAGGTATAATTTGGGCATGTGGAGGTTGTCTTTGTTTTCAGATGTTCACCTGGGATTTCTGGACTGATGACAACCAGGTCAGAATCACTGTGCAATGCCTCAAATTGCTTTGCTGAAAGTCAATAAATCCCAAATGTGTACTCTACATATATAAATCAGATATGTACTGTATACATGCAGTAAGCCAAATACTTTCAGGAAGTACAGTAAAGCAAAGCACATGTTTTCTGGAAAAAGAAATACTCTGGGGTGGGGGGGCGGGGAAATCCTTCAAAATATTTATGTCCAGCAACGCACTCTCAGTCTAGGCATTTGGCTAGAGTATGCAAAAAGCAGAGTAGCATCTTCTGCTCTCCTTTCCCACTGTTACAGCACAGTCCAGATGTAACAAGGGATCTGAAGTGAGAACGCAAGATACATGTGGATGAGGTGTGATTACTATGGGGCATGTATCCTTTATGCTTTGTGTTGATAAACATTTATTTCTGGTAACTCACCAGAAGTAGTCTGCATCTAGAGTAACTTAGATGACAATTACAAGAGAGCAATGTTACTGCAGATGGTCAGACCTTTGGAGACATTTGCTAAAAAATAAGGCCTAAAGATTAACATCTTCAAGTCAAACAAATGCTAACTGAAGCCTGCACATCTGTTCTACAACTATTCAAGAAGTGATGAATCTTCTGTTCATTGAAAACTTGTGCCACCAGAACAGGAATGCATTTAAACTATCATTTAAAATGGTTTCTTATTTTACAGTAAACAACAGTTCTCCCACTTACACCCTAAACAATCTTCTGCCAGTCAGAATTGATCATATATCCTAAATATGCACAGGAATATAAAGGCTGGGGAGACCCAGCTGCACTTTGATTCCCACTACCAATACAGAATCCAAAATACTCTACTAGTGAGGTAAGAAAGTCACAAAATCCATGAAGACTGAAAAAATTTCTGTAGGACAAATCAATGCTCTCTCTGAGCTTTTCTTATCATAAATCATATCCTACATGGCCACCTAGCCTTAAGATGAAAGCTGTATTTAACTAGGGACTGAAGGATTCCCCTACCAATCAGGCATTAGATCAACATGCTACTACAAAGGAATGAAAACCTGGAAAAGTTGTAATGAGCTCTGAGTCACTTTGTTACAAATTTTGGTCATAGTGTTGCTGTTCAACCTCAAAATGTATTTTGAGCTCCAGCAGAGATTTGAGATTTTAAGATCCAGATTCCACTGGGAGTTGAGGAAGAGATTTAAATTACTCTGTCAAAATGAGTATAGTGACCCCCCAATATCTACCGGGAGTCACCGCAATAACACAGGCTGCACTCTAACCGAGGTGGTGACACAGTTTTTACACATTGGAGTAGTCGGTGTAATAATCAAAGCATCTCCGTTGCCCAGGTAGACGTGTCTTCAACAAATAATTTGGCATAGACAGGGAAAGAGAGAAAGGGAGTTTTGCAGCCACAGTTCCCTAACTTTTGGATCAACCCTGGTCAACCCTCAGAACTTCTTGTCAATACCCTTACTGCCAAACTTTTAGCTAGAAACTTCATAACTGCGACATGACCGCAAACTACAGAACCACAAAATAGTCATTTTCCCACAGAAACTCACCGATGTTGCTTCTTAGTAGGTGTCTCATTTTCTGTCATCTCTGGCATGGTTTCGGAGAAGAGAGCCTGAAGAAAATTGTGGAAGGAATTAACAACTCCTGCACTCTTCTGAATTCTTAGCATACGACATTCATTACATTGTTCTGCCTTTGACCACAAGAACAGGGCCACACTACGATGTACGCACAAGTCCATCACCTTGATGTAGAGCAGCTGGTCATATGAGCATTAAAAATGAAGTATGTTACCTATCAGGGTGTGTTGTGAACCCCTGCCGCCTATGACAAATAGGTTTCCACTTCCTCAAGTACTTTAAATATAAAACTAGGTATAATCCCAACTACTTTAAGGGAGCAAGAAAGAAAATTAGAGTATATGATTGTTTTTTGAATGGGAGGAGGTACAGCTGAACTCTCTTTCATCAGCCCTTCCTAACTGAATATGCATTCAATGCCCAGTTCTACATAAATCAACAATGCTAAACAAAAAACAAGCTACAATGAGGACATTTTATTAAATACAAATTTAGAGTGCTATTAATGTAGCAAATCACAAAACTTGCTATGGGATTAATGTACAGCTTAAAATGGCTAAAAGTGACACTCTATGCTCTCAGATATATAAAATTCAGTTAAAAATAAAGTTATGAAATAGTTATACACACAGCCTAATAAATTGTACCTAACTTGTCCTCAGCTTGAACATACCAGTAGCCTGTATTTAGACAAACAAAAACATTACAAAAAAAATAAACAAAAGATGAGATTAAGACAATGATGGTCAAATGTGTATCTACCAGAGGAATGAATTTTAGAGAGCAAGTAACATGAAGTATAGTGTAGAAGACAACAGGAAAAAAAAATAATCTGTTTTTTGATAAGGCTGAGCTCTGTATTTAGTTTCATGCTTCTGCTCATTCTCTCACCAACCAACCTGTTGTTCCAACTCTTCCCATGGGCCCTCAGACTCCTCGTGGCTTCACCTCTCCCTGGCTCCTCCTGGAAAGCTCATCAGCTTCTTTTAACAGGCTTCGTATCTTTAGGGTATGTTTTTGTTTGTTTGTTTGTACTGTAAGGAAGTGGGGGTGGCTTTTAATATAACTTTCAACACCAAGCAGTTCTTAATGTAAACCGAGCCTACTGTTACTGACACTGACATCAAAAAAAAGGAAAAAAAAAAAAATCATTATGAACTAGAAAACCAGCCATCTATAGAGCTCCCAAAGCACTGAAGCATACACTTTGGAAATGGCTGCGCGTGCACGTGCCTGTGCATATGTGTGCGTGAAGTTAACAGAAATAATCTTTATTGTGCCAGAACAGAACTCGGATGTGTTCTCCAGTCTTTATACTCTAAAAGGTTAATTGAATGTAGCGCTCTCGTTCAGTAAAGATTAACTGAGGAGAAACATTAGGGCTGATGCTGTTGACCACTCTACCCCTTCTTTAAGTACTTTGCCTATTCCTGTGAAGGCACAGGAAATGTTGGCAAACCATGAAGTAAAGCAAACAGGTGATATCCTGCAAATAGATCCAGCTTGGGGAACTTGAAGTGCCTGAAGTTTTCAGGAACCTAATTCAACACCTCCACCTACACAACAATGTTCACACCATCACAAAATTAGATGCAATCCCCCAAGACAAATTACAGCATTCCACCGCTCCACTGGGCGTTACATACAGCCTACATAAAACACAATCACCAAAGATTTCCCTAGCATCGCTTTCTATTTATATTTCTCCACAGGTTTTGCTTTCTCCATTCTCACTGACCATGCTCTGCATAAGTTATCTAAAAACCTGACAGAGCCAACGGAGTCCTTTACTGTGGGAGAAAGTAGTGGTGCAACTTCAGCCCTTTCATTCAGTCTCTTACAAATTACCTTGTGTTACTTCAACTTAAAAACAGATTCCTTCTCCTTTAAATCCATTTTGCTTAATTCGCTAACAATTTTATTTTTGTTTATACGTAGTAAGACTAGTCCAGTTGTTATCTCAGGTCCTGCAAGTTAGCGAACATTCACAACTCTGAAAGCCAGGAAATCCAGTTTTCCACCCAAATATAACAAATATAACTGTAACTTATCCCTCCTGTGTGTAGCTGGTGATGGTCAGTAGTACTTAACTCACTTACTCTAGATGCATTCATTGTATCAGGTGATGATGAAGGGGCTAGCTGGGAGAGTTTAGCAGGCATGCGATTCTGATTAAAAAAAAAAAAAAAAAGTAAATCTGGTTAGAGCCCAGCCATCTTTTACAGTATTGGCAACCAGAGAGATGCTCACACATACATACATTGAGAGACTGAGGTCAGCACACCTTGTTTCAGTGGGGTTTTTTCAGTTGTGTCAAAGCAGCCCAGCAGAATCTATATCCATTAAGGCTACCAGCAAAGACAGGAGAAACAGAGCAGCTAGCCAATAATGCTACGCTCTCATATATCCATCATTAAGACAATACCTTGTGTATCAGGTAAAATAGCTATTCAGGGTGTCATTTAACAGTATACAGTACTGTTTCTGTTTAGTAGGTAAGGATGTGAGCACAGAGTATGTGGATATAGTTCTGCTACAGCAAAGCTCACAAACATCATGCATATAAAAAGGAAGATGATGGATTGCATCGTGTGGCAGTCACGTACCCTGTTTCTTGACTTTTCTGCACCATCTGTAAGGACAGAGTTGATGTACCTGTTATTGGGCAGTACTAGACCACAGCAAGTATGCTAGCAATCAGAGCAAAAAGATTAAAGAGGTCATAATTTTGATGAACTTAGCATTTTTGAAAGACTAATGCATTCACCAAGCAACCATATTTTTTTTAATCCTGCAAATTTATACAATTTCAGAACCAAAGGAGTATTTCTGTATTACAGTGTATTTAATACAGAAAGCATTAATGTGAATTTAGATGGCTAGCTACCATGCAAGGCTAGATAAAGCACAACTGTATGAAGGTAAAGGGTGTAAAGCAGCACCCACCCACAAATAACCTTCCCTTAGCACAGACCCAGCTGTTCTGACTACACCTGCTTCTCCCTGCAGGATGTGTCCGGGTCACATCCACAACCCCATCTTCCCCCTGCCCTGAGTCAGAGCACCATTTCTCCCTCCCAACACGGGCTCTCCGTACTCCTATATTCAAGCTTCTTCTGCCCAGGGTCCACATCCCCTCAGCAAAATTCTTATTCCCGATAGCAGCATCCCTATCTCCCAAAGTCAATCTACGCAATTTTCCAATTGTCTTATTTCTTCCTCCTGAGCAGATGCCTTAAATGATTCAGCAATACATTGTATATGGTATTTGGGAAGATAGGCAAGGCCTTAGTGGAAGTTTGTGCTAAAATTTATTAATACAGCCTCTAACCAGTTTTCAATCCTGAGAAAATGGAAAGTCTTTATTACAACGTGTCAAAGACTCCCCATTTCTTTCTTCTGCCCCTGCACCCCCTTTTTTTTTTAATGATGCCACTAAGCTTCTTCTGAGTGATGCATTCCCTGCACATTTCAAGCCTGATGCTACCACATTGAGCGTATAAACCTCACAAACATAAACAGCTTTAAGTTTGTATTGGATATGCTTCAGCTCTACTGGGATATTCAGCCCATTTCATAAAGAAGGCAGGGCATAGGAATGCAATGAATATTATTCTAACTTTGCTTTACTGTGGAATTACTTTAAGTCAAGTTTATCAAAGTTTACCATTCAACGAATGTTTCCCCAAAAGTTTCAAAGAAGTTTTGTGGGACCAATAAGGAAAATCAAGGTTGTACACTTCATCTAATTAACCGGTTAATTTCAAGTTCTGGTTTTCTAGCTGAAAAGAGGTGCTTGAGTTTGTTAAACAGCACTTGTATACAACTCTGGGGTTTCTACTGATAGATTGTACTGTAAGAAACATGGTGAACCGAAGCCGTGTTTTCTCCTATTCTTATTCCGTAAGGACAAAACCTTTGCATTTTACTTGATACACCCCAAAGCAGTTAGAGCTGGCCATACAAGGGAGGTGGTATTCTTGAGAGCTGCTGAAAACAGGGGCTCTGTGAATGAAAAAAACCAAAACCCAAAAACCTGCCTAGGTGGACACTTCTGCGGGCTGAGGAACAATGTTTACAGTCTCCATTTCTTCCTCGCAGCTGTGGTTTCTCTTTACCTCTTCCATGTCAAGTAATACTTCTTCATGGAGAGATTCTTTCACCGATTCTTTAAAGCAGAAGACATGTATTTGCTTTATAAACTCAGGGGCAAATGTATTTTAAGTTCACTCATGAAATACACACACTTGACTCAGCTGAATATCTTCTGCAGAGAGAATGTAGCAAATTCCAAATTCTTTAGCCAGATGAAGGAGAAGCAATTCAACATTTGTATTTATTTAGTACCAAGGTTCCCTCGAGTTTTATATAGTTTATAGCTCTTACAATGTCAACCCGAAATAACCGATTTTAATTTAAATGCAATGTCATCCCCAAAAATGAAAAGATATTTTGTGTTCTAAAGACTTAAGTTTAACATAATTTAATCTCTTCCATAGTTCTAAAAAAGTAGGGTAGAAAACTCAAAACCAAGTTGTTTCAAAGTGTCTTCTTGTCTACCACCCATCTTTGCAGCTATTATTCAGCAACTTATTTTATGAAACCTTTTCTTCAATACATATGCACTCAGCAGATTTAACTTTCTAAGAAAAAGTTAGTTTGGATTATTTTATTTGACATTAAGTTTTCACTCTTTATTTAGGAAGTGTTTCCAAACTTAATACTCATTTGAAAAAGAAAATAATCCTTCCGATCTGTTATCTTTGGCTGTACAAAACAATCTTCCTCAAATTAGTAAAGGTAATCTATTCTTCTGCATGATGCAGAAAGAATCTTTTTAATATGCAGCTACACATATTCTGTAAAACTACCAGCAGTCCAAATCTTTCTTCTTCTTAAAATACTTCAGCAAGCTTATGCAGTTACATTGCTACAATCTCACATTTCTTACCGGTTTTGTACACCTCATGTAGTTAGCTGTGATTTACAGCTAATATCAATTCCAAGGCATAAATAATAACTACTCAAATGCTGTATTTTTTTTTCCTGCAAGACAGTGTCCTCTTCATTCAAGTGATTGCCGGAGCTCTCTTTTGCAGTCTTCCATGCATGTTTTGCAACAAGGCTAGCTTCAACCAGGGACTTAATCCAAGCTTTTAATCACAAGCAAGGTGCCCTTGAGATAAAATGACACAATTTACTGCCCTTTCTTTATTCTCCCTTGAAACAATTCTATTCTAGTTTTGCATTTACCTAATAAAATGATTGCAGGAAACAAAACTCGAAAGCTTACCTTTGTGATTGTTACCTATGTATACCAACTACTTTCGCCTACAGAACCTGTTAAAACTACTGTACAGGAAGTTGAAAAGGACTGTTTTTCCTGGTAAGAGTAAAAATCCCTTTGATATCTTTCAGTTTGGTTTCTGAAGAAACCAAGGTTTCCTTGTTACTGCACCGTGTCTCTTTATCCACCCACTCACAACAACAGCTGGGGCCACCGACCAAACTAAATGCAACCTCTCAAAAGACACGAAGTTCCCAGATGTTTACAAAAACCTGAGACTGAGCAGAGAAGGAGAAGTGCTGACACCGCAGGTAAGCGTCAGGATACCGCTCGGGTCTGTGACCAGCTCAGTAGCAGGTATGCACTGGCTGACCAGCTGGCGTCAGACTGGTCACAACATACACCACCTTTTGCCAAGGAAGATGTACGAGGGATAAAAGGGCAGGAGAGAGCTACCTTGACTTTTCACAGAATACACATTCCCAATGCAAACCAGCTGACGGTTTCCTAGGGCAGCCAGACTGTTCCCAGAGCTTCTGCAAAAGAAAAGAAAACCCAATGCCAATAAGCTAAAACTTGTTACACAAGCCACTTCTTTTTAAGGTGTCTGCAAATAACAACGGGTGGAAAACAAACTTCACTGCTTTTAGAGTTTTTTCTTTACCTCTTTTGTTTGTACTACTTAAGCTCAAATACATCAGTATTTTTCCTCCTGCTGACTTAAAGCAATAGAGTTTCAGTAAGGCTATTATACAAGAACATGCAGGAGAACTAGAAAGAAAACTTCCTCTTTTTTTTTTAATAACAGCATTGGAGGAAGAAGCAGGGTCATCACTCAAGTGATATTCCCTCTTATCTACATTATTTTTTGTTTTCGTTTATAAATTTTGTAATATTAAAGACATAATTGCTCGTGACCTTTTACTAACATGCAGTTTCAGGACAGCATAGTTGTAGGGTCATTTTGAGAAATCCTGACCAGATCTGCTTAAGAAACTTCAGGAAAAAAAAGAAACTTGCCTATTAATCACCTAAAGATCCACCTCTCATATTTATTCTTCTTGCTCTACCACTGTTGCCCCTCAAATCTTCCTAGGTTAGTACAGCCTCATTTATTTTTAAACCTTAGAGGAGGGGCAGAGAGAGAGAGATCATGTCTACTGAACCAAGTCTCTTACTTGCTGATGATGTTCTGAAAACTATTTAAGGACAGGTATCTCTGGACGTTTTGCATCCAGATGTGAGCTGCTGCCACCCTCACAGATTGTGCAGACAACCTTGGTACTACAGACTGAAGTGCCACACAGTGCTAGTAAAGGAAGATGCCTACACGAACTATCTCCTGGATGAATTGTTAAGTGGAAGCAGGCATTTTGGAGGTGAAGTGCTGTAGTTACACAATCAGTCCACAAGCTAGAATCACCAAGACCAGAGCTGTCACCCCAAAGAGTGTCCTCAGCAACTTCAGATCAAAATAAGGGAAGCATCACTGTTTTCTTTAGGAAATCAGAAAGCAATGACCAGGGAAATCCTCATGATCCCCATGCTCTTCATATATTTTGTTAAGATTCACAAGTTACCACATACCAATTTCATGAAGGAAGTGAGAAAGTATGAGGAACGTCTCTTAGTTGCAAGACAGTGCTCATCTCCCTGGTTTTCAATGCCCAGTGATCTGCAGTACACTTCAAAACAGAAAATTATTTTCAAATAGAAGATACGTATCTAATTATTTTATGCTTGACAAAGGAGTCAAGAAGTCCGTTCTGATGATGAAAGCTAAGTGGATACAAAGGGGACTGCAGACAACTGCCTCCTATAAATAGGTTGTCATCTCTATGTGGGTTAGGCTTCCTGTAGAATCACAGAATGGTTTGGGTTGGAAGGGACCTTAAAGCCCATCTAGTTCCAACCCCCCTGCCATGGGCAGGGACACCTTCCACCAGACCAGGTTGCTCAAAGCCCCATTCAACCTGGCCTTGAACACTGCCAGGGATGGGGAGTCCACTTCTCTGGGCAACCTGTTCCAGTGCCTCCCCACCCTCACAGTAAAGAACTTCTTCCTTACATCTAACCTAAATCTACCCTCTTTCTGTTTAAAGCCATCACCCCTTGTCCTATCACTACATGCCCTTGTAAAAAGTCCCTCTCCATGTTTCTCATAGGGCCCCTTTAGGTGCTGGAAGGCTGCTCTAAGGTCCATTAGATGACAAAGATTGCCTGTACTGTGGTTGAGGCTAAGCGTGCTACCACTCCGGTGCAAGAGCATCTGTTGGTGAGCCAAACCTTGCTGGCAGCACATTGCCTAAAAAAGAAATAATTTCTTTTTCCTGAAAAAAGCTGTAACATGTAAGTCATTGTCGTCTCTGAATACTGGGACCAAGATGATTATTTGGAACTCAGGAAGCCATCCACGTACAAAAGCTGTACTTGAAACACCACAGACCAACTGGACAAATGTAGAAGGTACAGCTTCATCAAGAGCCAGTCTAATTCTGCTTTCTGACATGACCTTATCTCCAAATAAAATCTCTATTCAAAGAACAGTACTTCATCACAGGGCTTGATAACCAATTTAGAATCAAAACATAAAAGCTTTCATTTTGGCCACAATGACGTGGTCAGAATACTATTCTCTGTTTCATTTTTTGCTTTTAACCTGAGCTCTTTTTTGTTCTGCAACTACAAAGGATCCTCACATAGTCTGTTTAATAAAACTGTGTATGGTCTCGAGGAGGTATCAAGTGATTCTCTGATAGCTACGCCAGACACACAGACACATGCTAAACTGAGTTGCTGCTCTCTCCTTAAGACCCTAACTAACAAGTAGCGCAAAATATCCTAGAACTGAAATGTGCAGGGCATCCAGAGAGTTTACGTGACAATTTTTTTAATTCATCTTTTCAGATGTAAGTCATTAAGTACAAATTAAGGTCATCTGGTCCAACCTCTCCCTGCCTAAGCCAGGCCACCTACAGCCAGTTGCCCAGGACCACATCCAGACGGCTTCCGAGTATCTCCAAGGATGGAGACTCCACAACCTCCCTGTGCAACCTGCTTTGGTGCTGGGTCACCTTCACAGTAAGAAAGTGTTTCCTGATGTTCAGATGGAGGCTCCTGCATTCCAGTTTGTGCCCATTGCCTCTGGTCCTGTCACCGGGCACCACTGAAAAGAGCCTGGCTCTTTGCATTCTTCCTTCAGGTGTTTATACACATTGATGAGATCCCCCTGAGCCTTCTCTTCCCCAGACTAAACAGTCCCAGATCCATCAGCCTCTCCTAAGATAAGAGATGCTCCAGTACCTTAATCATCTTTGAGGCCCTTCACTGGACTCTCTCCAGTATGTCCATCTCTCTTGTACTGGGGGACCCAGAACTGGCCACAGGACTCCTGGTGTGGCCTCACCAGTGCCGAGTACAGTGGAAGGATCACCTCCCTTGACCTGCTGTCAATACTTTGTCTAATGCAGCCCAGGATACTGTTCACCACCTTTGCCACAAGGGCACATTGTTGGTTCATGTTTAACCTGGTGTCCACTGGGACCCTCAGGTCCTTTTCTACCAAGCTGCTTCCCAGCTGGGTGACCCCCAGCATATATTGGTGCATTGAGTTTTTCTTCCCCAGGCAGAGGACTTTACCCTTGCCCTTGTTGAACTGCATGAGTTTCCTTCCTGTCAGCCCATTTCTCCAGCCTGTCGAGGTCCCTCTGGATGGCAGCACGACCTTCTGGTGTACCAGCCGCTCCTCCCAGTTTGGTGTCATCAGCAAACTTGCTGATGGCCCACCTGTCCCACCATCCAGATCACTAATGAAGATGTTAAACAGGACTGGACCCAGAATTGATCCCTGAGGTACACCGCTGGCCTCCAGCTAGGCTTCATGCCACTGATCGCCATCCTCCGGGCCCAGACATTCAACCTGTTTTCAACCCAGCTTTCCTTACGTTGAGATGTAAGCACATCAGCGTTCTGAAAGGCAACTAACAGTTGAAACCTGATGCACTGCAAAAGAAATTTTTTTCCTTGTATTAACTGCTTTATCAAATCTGAATGCTAACAGAGTTGATGAGTTACACTGCAACATATGCTAAACTAGCTACCTACATTTCCTTAGTTAACAAATTGCCCTTATAGCAATATAGGAAAATCTGTAAGATGGTTACCCTTCCCTACCATCCCACCTACTCCAAAATAATGCTGAAAGATGTCACCTCTCCCCCACTTCACTGGCACTCACACAGGAAGCCAGACAAGAACATTACTTCGACTTAAAATTTACTCTGCAAAAGGATCACAAAGAGACCCCCCACCCCCAAACAAGTACACTGAAACTGCTTTTGTTGGTACAAGGGTGCTTCGTGCAGTGGCAGTGCTGGCTTAATGTTTGTGGAAGTATGACCCGAGATGATGCCAAAACTAGTTAAACTTCTCCAACCACACAGGAAGCCTCAGAATTTACAGCAAGCAAGAGTCTTACGTAGAAGGATCAAGCATTTAAACTACAGATACATAATATTTAAGCAGCATTTCTGAATATCATGGATCCTCCAACAGTGAAAAAATGAACTGGTGTTCCTTCTCTTGTTGCTGATTTGGAATTGCTCACTGTTGGGCTAGCACCATTTTACCATTGTAGTAAATGAATAAGAAGGGTTGTAGGACAGAGCAAAAGGCAATTTCCAGCCCATCCAAGATTTGTGTTCAATCAATTTCTAGCTAACAACTTCACTGATGCATGAAAGCAAAGCAGAGTCCAACTTCAAAGGTCGAAGGCTGGCATGAATTAAGTGTCCCTTAAGCCAACCACTCATTACAGACGACGGATGCAGGCAGACACCCCAAATGGACAACGTTATTTTCACTTTAATCTTCAGTGATTTGCAGAAGAAACAAAACTTTAAAGTTAAGCTCTCCTCCCATAATACCTTTACACTGCTTTTAATAGTATCCGCAGCCTAAAGAACAATGTGTTCAATAACCTCCTCATGGCGCTGCCCACCACAACAACGACTTTCAGATCACAAGATCTGAGAAACCTGCATTTAGACCTAAAAGTTAATACATACATACTCTGATCATTCCAGCCTCACTAGAGATGGACCACAAAGGACTCATTTTGGTATCAGAGTACCGGCATGACTGAGATGTGCTTTTAGATGGCATTGATCTCACTTCATGGTCTTCATCTCGGTCAATTAACCTGACAGAAGTGCAGGTAACTGGGTCAGAAAGGCACTTGTTAACAGGAAGCATGAAACATTTGTAGCAGTCTGGTACTTTGTTCTTATCTGAATCACAATGGCACACAGCACAGCTGATGTAAAAGATTGCTGTCATATGTCATGGTTGCAGACGTAACTAATTCACTTTCAAAGCCTAATGCCATAGCTTTTCATACAGGAAACAAACCGAGTTTACAAACAAACTGAGTTTACACAAAATTTGTCAATCCTGTGCACACAGTAGAATTGCTTTTGTGCTTATTCAGAGCATGACAACAGTGCTACACTTGTGAGGTAAAATCAAAGTAAACTTTGGACACACAATATGCACATATAAAAGCTGGAACTGTATTTTAACCAGCAAGTTAGGTTAGCATTACACAAACCAGGCACTGCACAATGTTTCTTAATCAGGGAGTTGTGACTTTACACGTATTACTGCAATCCGAAACAAAGGAAGCCCTACTGCTCAACCGTTCAACCTGAGATGTTTTCACTCCACTTTCCAGAACACACACACACCACTCGCGTTATGATTGATACCCTTCAGAATAGGAGAACGTGTTCCTGAGGGATTTAACTTGAATAAAGGAGTCACAAAAATGACAGAGATGAAGAATGCTAGCACAGGAACTAAGTTATAAAGTGACCGGCAATACTACGGGTGAGCAGCCCTTCAGGCTGGAGACAAGTATAACCCTTCTTCAGAAGCCCGAGAATTATAACTAGACCCATTACGAAATGATTAGGAACATCAAAGCTGTCAGATGCTATGCATACACACGTTTTACATATCCATTTTCACTTGAACACCTGGTTTGTACACACAGCTAGCCACACCGCTGGCACTTTGATAATCAGGGCCAATGTTCAATATTGTTATTTAATTGAAAACTGTCTCAGCTGAAACAACGCGCTGTGATGCTTACTCACTGTCCTTTCAAAGCGGCATAGACTTCGTGATATTTTTTACAAGTTCTTACGATGCAAACAATGATGATTCACTGAGCATCCCTTTGTATTAAATGCTACGCTAGTTATACCTCCCCCCAGTCATGTGTCATTTACAAAGTTATTTTTAAGGCCATCTTGGATCCAAACACTTATTACAAAAACGCAAGCACTACTGTACAAAAATTGAACAACAGAACGGTTCTTGTCAAATCCAGCATGTCCCAGCCCTTGACTTCCTCATGTATTTATGTCTTTCTTCTACCCTGTGCAGTATCCAGCTTCAACCCATACACGGTATTAATTCACATCCAAGCTGGACATGATTGGTTACAACATCACACACCTTATGCCAACGCACTTTGCAAATTAAAAGCATGCTTGAATATTTGGAATGGAACTATTCCAAATCTCTTTGTCGCCTAATTCGTTATAGTTCAATATCTGGAAGCCGGAGGCGTTCTTATGATTTCAGCATATGGGGTGGGGGGGAATAACCACCACCACCACCAAAACAACCCACATAAAAGTAGCTCTTTAATTCCTCCCTTTTAAAAAAGAAGGAAGTGTCCTCTATGTTCACCCAAGAAGAGACCAGGTGAAAAGCAGCTGGAGTAGCTCGGCCAGTGGTGCAAGCGGAACACGTTTACTGAATTTTTGCCGCCTTTCTCATAAGATGTCTTTGGAATTTCAGACTACAGCTAAACTTCAGGTACAAACGCAGAGTCCGTGATACACACAGCAGGCAAGTGCCAGGCACACATCATGGCGCCACTTGAGTGACAGTCACTTCAGTCCGTCCCTGGTCAGCTCTTGGGAACACTACTTGGAAAACCAGGAATTAAAGCAGCAAAGCCACTATCAAGCACTTACATCCTAATTATCGCTTTGCAGCTGTCAGGCTCCTCCAGGATCCACCACCATTTTTCACCTACTCCATTAAAATCTTCCCATGTGTCCATAACCTAAGGGAATAAGTAAGTCTCTAAGGGAATAAGTAATATCCAAATACTTCAAAGTTTGCAACATTCTCATACTGCTTCATATACCCGATACGTTATTTTGAATACACGCATCTCAAAATCATGCTCACAACATGAGCATTTTCTAGGCTTATTTCCCATTCAATGACAAACGTATTTTCAGTTGTCAAATCTATTTCACCCCAAAATGTACCTATGAATTATTATTATGGCACTAATTGAAAGTTAAAATTAAAAATTCTAAATCCTTATAATAATATTTCCCCATAGGAAGTTTCTTCCTTCCTCTTTGTCCGATTACTGCACACAATTCATGACTGACAAACAATACTCTGCAGTTTGTTAAAGTGCCACACAATATAATCACGTAAATAAGATTGTCCCAATGCATTGTATATAAAAAAGCAAAGCTTAAATCATGCTTCCAAACCAAGCTATTACATTACCTGACTTCTGAATGCTTAGCTGTGCAATCATTAAGCTACCTCTGCTAAAAGTATTTAATAATTGTATGTTTGGCTGGAGTCTAATAGAAGGCCAAGCTATTATGTGAAAGGCAAAAATAAAGATGCGTGATTTTCTATGTGCTTATGGCCAGTGACTCAACACATCACTATTCCCTTCTTCTTCACCTTACTTCCACCTTTTCCCTGCAAACTTCCCTGGACAAATGACATCGTGTGCTACTGCTGTATTCAGCCACGTGTATGCTGATGGGACTCAGTTCACCCACGCTGCCTGTCACAAGGAGCAGGATTCTAGGTGCCCTGCCCTTGGTGTGAGCAATAATTGTGATCTTCTGCATTTATCAGATGTTGATTTCCACGAAACTGAAGACTTCAGTGTCTTTCTGTCGCTGGCAGATTTGACTCAAATTGGCCAGAGAGCTACAATTACTAGGTGAAGATTGGAATAGACAGAGCGTGTCCATAAGCCGCCTTTGCTTAGGAGACCAAGCTGAAAACACACCCAACAGGAAAAATCAGGTTTCCAGGGACCGAATTCTAAATAAGAAAAGCTGGACTTTTGCACTGTACTCTGAAGCTGACTAACTCCCAGGTCGAGATGTCACACAACAAGAGCACACAGAGGTGATGCACTGCACATTCTCCATCCTGCACTACGCCGAAAAGACGTTACGGTTGAGAAACCGTGCCCGCGTTTTGCTCTCTCCCAAGCTAGCTTTCAGAACGTCGATTGAGGGCCAAGGACCTCAGACCACCAAGATTTCAAAACGACAAAAACACCCCGGCTCTCCAAACCCCGACCGCCTTCACCTTTACGCTCTTCCCCGGCCACACACGCACCAGCACCTCCAGACCCCATCCACGCCGGGCAGGGAAGCTGCCAACCTTCACCACCGAAGCAACAAAACTTCTCCGGAGCAAAAAAAACAAAACCCAACAACCCGACCGCCACCACGGCGGCGGTGCCTGCAGAACACCCGAGGCGGGAAGATGGGTGGGCAGCGAGCAACCCCCACCACAAAAGGGCCGCCCGCACTCTTCCAACCGCTTCCCCTTCGCCTTATTTCAGCTCCCAAGTCCTTTCCCGGGCCGGGTCGGGCCCACACAAAGATTTCCTGACAGACAAAGGGGCCACCGGCCCAGCCCGGTGCTCCGACCGGCGGGTGAGGAGGCCCGAGGCGGCGGTCGGCGGTTCCCCCGTCCCGCCCTTCCTCCACCCCCTCGCCAGGCTCCCGCTCTGAGCCCCCCGCGGTAACGCACGGCACTCACAGGAGGGCTGGGGGGGCCGAGAGGCGGCAGCCCCACGGCGGGGACCATCCTCCGGGCGGACACCCCGTGTCACCCAGCGCTCCGCCGCTGCCTTCACTCACAGCTTCACTCCCCCCCCCCCCCCCCCCCACCTCCCTCCGCTCCCGCGCAGCCCACCCTGCTGCTCGCACGCCCGGCCGCCGGCAGCCAATCCGAGCGCACGGGTCGAGGTTTCCAAGCCAATCGAGAAGAGCGGGAGGGGGGAAGGGAGTTGCTGGCCACGACGAGGCGGGGCGGAGAGGGGCGGGGGCCAATCGCCACCACAATCATTGGCGGGGCGGTCCAATCAAAAGCCAAGAGAGGTTGAGACGGGCGTGCGAACCGTCAACAAGTTCAGGTGGCCGAAACAGGAACTGCCGGAGACCGGCACCTCAGCCGACCAATGAGAGGAGCGAGAAGGGGAGCACGGAGGGGCGAGAGGCGGGCGGAACTTCTTAAAGGGGAAGGCGGCCGCCGTTACCTCAGCGGCGCCTCAAACCGCCTCTCCCCCGGCCGGCGGGAAGGCGCCCGCTTCTTCCCTTCGGGAAGGGGAAAGGGAAACGGAAGGGAAAACGGCAGGTAAAAAAAGCGACGGCACGTGTGATTTTATTTATTTGTTTATTTTTCAGACGTGAAAATATTTTTCTGTCAGAAACGCGACTGGAGTGAGACGGCATTGAAGAGGAAAACTCTGCCAAGCGGCTGCCGGTAAAGGTTGAGTTTAGCTCCGAAAAGGAGGCCCTAACACTTATACACTGAAATACTGCTGACCCCCTTCCCCTGCAATCAAAGTTCTGGGGAGGAATTGGGATTTTAAAAACCCTTCATCCACCTTCCTCATTAATTAAATCAGAGCTTAAGAAAAGTGTTTTTTCTTCCGCTAAATTGGGGAGTCTGAATCATTAACAACTCCCCACTACCTCAGCTCGTCCTTCCTGCTAACACCTCTCTAATTCAATTCCTAGTCATAATAAGGTGGCGTCCTATTTCCAGCCTCAACCGTTTCCTTCCACAGATGTTCTGCAAGTTATTTTCTAGAACTCTTTTTAAATGTATCTTACCAGTACAAACTGCATCTTACCAGTACATCATCTCTCTGCTCATCTGTGGGCAATAGTGGAGTTGCAAAGCCTCTTCTTTCTGAGACAACCTGAAAAGTTAGAGCTGTGATGTTTAGGCTTTATGGAAAACGCAGATGCCTTTTTTCCCCAGAAAGCATCTTGTGTCCGTATACCTTCCTAAAATATTATATAATACAGAGCAGGGACAAGTTTCTGAAGCAGCTTCCAAGAACTTTGCTGCTGCTGAAATGAGTCATAGTGGCAATTAGATGTACACACCGCCCCCGCCCCCCCCCCCCCCCCAAAAAAAAAAACCAAACCCCTCACATTTCATTTTGAATAGCTGCTGCTTGCAAAATAATCTTGCAGCTGGTGTTAAGTGGATGACCCATTTGCCAGCTGTGAAGAAATTTAAAGCCCTAGCTGTTTTTGCAGAAAAATTCTAAAGTTACTGTAAATAGCAACTTCACAGGATAAAGTATAAAAGTAAGTGCACTTTTTCAGTTTTTGTGTTGTTTTTTTTAGTTCTGACACAACCAAATGGGAAGACAAATGAAATCTGAAATACCTGTGCTTTGTCAATTTATTCCAATATAAACTGAGTTACCCCCCCGCCTTTAAAGGGTAGTGTGCTTTTTCAGTGAAGATTTTCACTAAAGAGGCACCCCCTGTCCAAAGCAACAAAACCAAGTTTACGTTCTGCAACCCTGTTGTGTCCTGGAGTGTTTGAGCTTGTGAATCTTCAAGCTACTCATACAGTTTTAGATATTGGAAATACAGTAGCAAAAATCCAGCAGGAGGCAAAAATATACTGGTGAAATCATATATAATAGGAAATTGTTGAATAGCAGTAGCCTGTTTCTGGTAGTGAATATAAACCAGTAATTATATGATGACATAGCTTAAAAAACCCAAAATGCCTCAACCAACCAACCAAAAAAACACCAGAACCAAAAAACCCCAAACAGGTTTTGCACCAATATTTAGAAAAGCTTTAGACTGAGTAGATGAGATGATTTGCTGTTAGTGTGACAGGTGAAAAAGAAGAGTTTCTGCACCTTTATTTTGAATAGTCTTAACCAAGAACAACTCAAGTGCGATTTTTTTTGAATGAAGGCATAATACTCGGCTGTCATGCAGGTTTAGATTCAATCATTTAGCAAACAGTAATGGCCTAAGTCTGTATGATGTGATACAGCAGCCGACAGAAAGGCCATCAGAAGAGAGGTCAGTGCATCTCTCCCCAGGTACAGGAGTTTCTTGGACTGTGGGCCATATACACGCAAGTGAGTGGAAGAAAAAGCTGGCAACTCACTTCACAGCCTGGACAGCTTGAGATGGTGTTACCACAAAGCCTGTAGGCAAAACAGTAGTAAAACTAAGTGCTTTTGCAGTACTAAAGCACTGGGGGGAATGGAAAGAAGGCAGGATAAAAAGATATGGAAAAGGTGACTTTTCCATCATCTGGTTTGACTGATGCCTCTTTATGGCCAAGAGAAAAGCATGTAAGAACAGTGAGCAACAATCTCATGTCCCATACAAAGCAACTGGACTAGATGGGTTGAATAGATTTGGAGAACCCCTACAGGGGAAAAAGTATTGCCAGGAACAGATTACAACACTCAGCTCACAGAGACTGGTTTGGTAGATATTCAAAAAGACTTCAAATAAACGATCCCTGTCCAACAGCTCAAGTCTAGGCTACTAGACAGTATTCTCGCAGGGACAGAAAGCTGATTAAAAGACAGACATCACAGGGCATGGAAGGAAAGATCAGTTTTCACACTAGTGGGAAGTCAACAGGGGAGTCGAAGATTCATGCTGGGGTCTCTACTGCTCAACAGTATTTTAAAAAAGAAAAGTATTGAGGTGAAAATTTGCTGGAAGTTAGTCAATGAGGAATAACAGGTGATCCTTCTAATGCTGCATGACTGGGCACTGTAACAGCAAATTACATCCAGCACAGGTAAATAGGGTGATGTGCACACTGGGGAAAAAACAACAATCCCAGTTTTTCATGTGGAGTGAATGACTTACCTACTTACTTATTAGATTGTGGCATTTTAACTGTTCTTTAAATAATCATCTCAACAACAACAACAACAACAACAAAGCCAACTGTTAAAACTAAAAGACAATAACACACTGTAAGGACCCCACAAATAACCAAGTTTTGAAAACAGTGAGGGGAACAGAACTGCCAGTCCTAAGATATTAGTTAGTAGAACCAGCAAAGCTTTGGGAAAGGGCAACATGAATGATTAGGGGTTATCTACTGGTTTCCCTGTAAGGGAGTAGTAACTGAATTGTCTAAAACTGTACAGGCTCATGGGTTGAGCATGGGGAAGGAAAAAAACCCATGGGAACTCAATAAAAGCTGAGTGGTTTGGAGAACAGCTGCAGCAGTTTAAGTACAGCAAAAGTTTTCCAGCTTCTGCAGCTGCTGGTGAGGGCAGAGTGATGAAGGTTGCACTCCTGGTAGCAGTTCATCTCCAGCTGTGCCTTCCAGGCCCTCCAGCAGAGGTCAGGGGAGACAGCTGGTAGCAGCAGCTCAAGACCACAGTCAAGTTTCAGAGCCTGAGCTTTGCTTTTGCATGGTATCCTACTGACTGCAGCAACTCCATCTACTGATAAAGCAGTTTCTAGAGGAACTTAAATAAACAGATAGAATATTTATATGAACAGAATAGGGGATATTTGAGGTAACATATCTTCTTCCCCAGAAAATGTATCACAGTGCAACTTCTAACACTTCATAAATGGCACTTCAAAACAGGAGAGAAGCAGAAGGAAACTACAGACAAAAAATGGCTTTAACAGAAGGGACTGGAATAGTTAAGAAGAGATGTGAGTTTTCCTTAAATACCTTTCTGAGAAAAGTCAGCATGGAAGAGTACTCGCTGCATCTGAACACCAGTTACTTTTACAGGTACAGACCATAGTTTTTCAAAGATTGTTGTCAAGATTTGCAATAGCTAGCAATTAATTCAAATACTTTAAAATATTGAACTTACAAAGCCCAAAACACAGAGTTCTTGATGGCTGGTCTGTTTGTTTCAAGACCGCTCACTAGTCAATGCAAAAATATTCCAGGACAGTTCTTCTTCCTCTCCTGCCCACCACCCCACAAGACCGAGTATTTCTGAGAAAAGGCTCATAACTTCAGGGAAGACAAACAAACAGACCCCACTCTCCTCAGTTGTCAGACACCCATGGCATTCATCACAGCAGCAACTCACAGTTCATGTTAGAAATCTTCCAAGTTACACAGTTTATGACACATCGGAGGAATATTTTATATCTGATTTCAGAGGGAAACAGCTGGACTGCAAAAAAATACACATGACAAGTTGTAAATGACATAACTCAAATAGTGCACGTTTATTCTGAACGGTATTTCTAAAGAGTTTGAGAAAAACAAAAACATGCTCCTGATGTACAAGGGCAATGATAAAGATTAAAAATGGACCATCTTATTGTAAAGAATTTGCTCCCCCTGCAACTTAACTTGTAACATTGAGAATGCATCTGTAAACTGCATACAGCATACCTTTGCCTAAATCTTAACTCGAGACCAGGGGTGGTCTTAGCCAAATTAATCAGGAAGCAGTTGCAGATTCAAAAGAAACATCCAAGTCAGCAAACACTTTACAAAACAGACCTTGTGCATAGCAGCTGACCCTGGATTACAAGATGGGGGAGAATAAAACAATTTGGGGGAATCAAATTTTTACTAGACACAGGGCACCATCAAGATTTAACAAAATAACACATAAGTTTGTTTCAATCGTAACAGTATGTCATATTTAGTTGGCAGGTTTAACCATTAGCTGCATCATGTAAACTCAGCCAGTTTCTTATACACAAAATAAAATCTCTCCCTTCCCCCTCCCAAAAATGAGGGATATCTCTCCTGGATGATTCTTTTTCCCCTGTACCATGGTTTCCTCCAGTAGGAGTCTTTTTGTAGATAATATCTTCATACTTCAACCAATGTATCACAAAACCAGTTGCAGAGATTCAGGAATAACTTGTATATACACAATTTACACTCTAAAGCTGTTAGTCACATACATTTTTCTTGCTAGATCTTCATCCAGAACAGGAAGTGCCGGTGTTTTGTTTGGTTTTTTTTGGGTTTTTTTTCCCCACTGAAACTCCCAACTTTAAAAAAATTTAGTTGTTCATAAGCTGTTATTTTCAAGCTAAAAGGAGATCCTGCTGCAGCAACAGCCAAAGTAAGTGAAGTTACTGCCGTAAGCCCATACTTCACACAATTTCAGTGTCTCTGGATAACAGCACTAAGATACAGCATTCTCCCCCCACACTCAACACAGCTGATGTACTAATAAAATACAACTGTTTGTCATCCAGAACTACTGACCTTCACTTGCCCTTATCCATGTACAGGGAACACAGCTTTTTATGAGATTTAGATTAAACCTTGTATTCAAGATTCAACAACCGTTTTCCAGGATTAATAGCCTGGGAAAAGGAATCTTAGATTTGTGGTTACTCTCTCTTCCACCTCCTACAAAACATTTTAGCAGAAGTTACAATGAGGCAGGTTTGCTGTGGAATAGGAGCTTTACAAATTGTTTTTAGGGATACATTCATAGAATGATGGCAGCCCAAAGCAAAAAGAGACAGGAACAAAGGTTAATCCAAGTAAGTTCAGACATCAGACTCGTACTTTTAAACCTGAAAGAAAACTGTCTGTGAAACACACCGATTTGTGGAAGCCTACGACAACAGCAAATCCTAAGAGTTCATATCCCCACACCCATCTACCCAACCCAAACACTTACCACTTAGTTCTAGAAGAATGAAGAGCACTTTGCTTGGCACCAGAGGCAGCTATGGTCTGAGTTACAGCTGTGCTGCACAAACATCCTCAAATACAATACTATCTCTCGCTCTCTCTCCACATACTTCTCTTGGTTTGGTCTACAGATGGCCAGGGAAACTATGTTGGCATATGACAAGCTAATTGTGCTTCAATACATCCCCTTCTAGAAAGATGCTGGAACTGCCAACATAACCAGCGTGAGCAGGTCCTAGCAGTACTAAAAATAAGCTTGTCAAAACTAGGCTGCCTCTGGCCAAGGAAGCTGTTTGCATCTTTCTAGCCAGAGTCTGCCACCGAGTGTTGCAAACACAGGTGCTCAGGCTGTGCAGAGGGGCTTTTGTTGTTAGCGATCTGCCCATCCCCAAGACTCAATTAGTGCAAACCCAGCAATTGAAGTAGCCGTTTTCTAGCATAGGTCTGTCAAGATGCACTCCAACAAACACCACGCACCTCTGGGAAAGGAGGAGTAATTCTGGAGCAGCTTGTATAATCCCCCCTCGGGTATCAAAGACCACATAATGTGCAATGAGGGGTGCCATCCTTTGCCTCACAACTCCTGTCTTGAAATCCTTAGTTCCCAAGTCACCCTCGAGTGACCGGACAGCACCTACTAACCAGATGTATGCTGCAATGCGCACTATAGGTTGGAGGCTTTCAAAGTGGATGAATTCAAGATGCGGATTTAAACTTTAAAAAACAAACAGGAAAGGAATGCAGTTCAATATCTACTTGGGGGATGGGGCAGGTTGGTGTTGTCTCAGCTCAGTGCACTTTCCCAGGTGCTTGGAGAAGAGTCCAAGATCAAGTTGGTATTTGTATTGGCATACATAAAATTGCTGGCAACAGTGCATAGAAAGAAGCACTGATATTCACGCAAACAAAGCATGAAAGGATGCAAAGCAGAGCTTAGTAGAGTTTACTGTAGCTTTGAGGTTACAGTACTAGGAAGAAGCCAGTCAGCCTATTTTCCAAACCCATAAAATGCTCTAATATATGCCACTTTTCTCTGGTGCTCCACGAACACCCTCTCACGAGAGGGGAACTGCATTATTACCACTGAACGGGGAAAGGGGAAAATAATCTTCAAAGGGGCAAACTGCAGTTCTTCACCACCTCTTCCCAAAGGAGCACATAAACACAGCAAGCCAAGCCAATCCCAAGCAAATCCAGGAGACCCCTGCAAAGCTATGCGATTAGGGTCAGATTCATGTTTACCTTCTCAGCCTTGCTGCCTGGTTTCCTCAACCCTTGCCTCATCTCAGATGTGTCACCACAGATTTAGTAGCTGTAAAATTTATCTGGAGATGGGTGCTTGCCTTATGCTATCAAAGCTGGTAAGGTGGTCACAGTCACTTGTCCCATCCCAACAACACAGCTAAAACTAACTCTCAGTGAGCCCTACAGCAATTCACCCATTTTTAAAGCAAGGGTCTTGCCTCAGGATTCATATTTTTACAAGGTTACTCTTGCCAACAACAGATCTAGCTCTTACTCTGGCAGAAGTCTGCTGGGAGTTGGGTAAATGAAAATAAGAAAAAACCAAAGACCACTCTAAGCCCTCCTCTCAGTCAGTTAAGAAGTGTAGCACCAGCTTGGGTGAGGAGTATTTAAAAAAAGCATTCAAAAAGATCAGCCCAGGCAGAGTGAAAAGGTATGGTAAAGTAGCCTGCCCTTCTCAGCAACAGATGGAGGAAAAAGCAATACTCAAAAATATTGGGAAGAACTAAACATACTTTTTTTGAGGTGGGGGAATTCAGAGGAAGAGTGGAAAGTACTGAAGTAACATTCAAAGGTTGGGGGGGGAGTAAAGTACCCTGTAGGTTATAAAAAACACAATAATGTAGGAGTCAAAGGACAAGATATTGCTTTTCCTTTCCCCCCCCCATTGGATTTACATTCTGCTTACTGAAAGAGATAATTCTGAAGGAAACTTGTTATCAGGATAACCTGCTCAAGCCCTCCACACCTCAAACTTAAAAGATCTGCACACCTTTTCCCACCCCAAAAAAACCCAAAACAAAACCCCCAAACAAACAAAAAAACAAAAAAAAACCCAGAAAGGAGAGCTCAAAAAAAAAAACCAACCCCAAACATGATTGGACAATCCTTGGAAGAAGCATTACATTTTGTTGGAGAGAGGTCAAGAAAAAAACCCAAACAATTAAGAGGATGAAGGGATGGAGTAAAAAAAAAAGAAAAAAAAAATCAAGAGGCCTCTCTTTCCTTATTTGGCGACAAGCAAGTGCAAGAAAGTGTTCGTTGGGGTTTTGTTCAGTTGTCGGTCTTTTGCACATCTGCGTTCTGGCCAAGACAAGGGGCTTTGAGGTTTTTCTGCAGCACGTGAGCATCTGCGGGCTCTATCCTCTTGTAGTAGTTTTTCTTCGTCTCAATGATCTCAAAGCCAAACTTCCTGTAGAAGTCAATTGCGGACTCATTGCTGATCTGGACATGCCTGGGACAGAAAGGAGATAGAGAGACAGGTATCAGAACTTTCTGTAGTACAGTACTCTGCCTCCACACTCAGAACAGTCAAAGACAAGATAAGAAAAGAAGCTATCTAGATAGAGACAAGAATGATGATGTCAGTTTAGGACTGGAAATTTTGGTCCTACCAAATCAATCCTGAGCTAACACACAGCTCCTGGATGGCATGTGGCAATCATTCTGAGATGTGGCAAATGTTTCTCCTCAGTAAAGCTCTTTTAAGAACACAATACCAGAGAGGCTCTGAAGCATTACTAGCTCAGTAATTTCAATTTTTCTTAATATGGAAGCAATAGATATTTTGTGGAAATATATAACAAAGTTTCACTGCAGAGCCAATTTTAACTTCCTGTAGTGACACTTCTCAGATGACCAAAACAGTTGTTGGAGTGATTATCCCTACATGCTGCAACCAAAACTGGCAATGGTGTTTGATATGATTTTAACTCCTTGCTCACTGCTAACTACCCCTCTCTCCCCACAAAAAGCAATGGCAGCACAAAGAAGCCCTACGGACTTACAAAGTCCTTTCCCCTTTTATCTATCTCCCCCAGAGTTTTACGGATCCCGCTATCATAATCCAAGAGTTTCAAGCCCTCCAAAACAAACAGCCATCAGGTCTTCATCCTAAGCGACTAAGACATTTATTTGCATAAGTTCCATAAAAAAAGAAAAGAAAAGAAAAGAAAAAGATGTTTGGCTCAGCAAAAGGCATTCATTGAACACTCCCCAAATTCAGTGGACACTGCACAAGCTCATGAATCACTTTGTCATGACAACATGCTGCATAACCATAGAACCAAAGCAACTCTGGAAGCAACAACAGAACAGAACAAAAGATCTTAGTGTTAAGCCTAATAAGCAACAAATAGCTGAAAGGGAACTTCATAGTAACGACAAATTTAGGCCCTGATATCAAATTGGGTGCTAAGCTGCACAATACATTCAGATAGAAGATGCACAACCAACAGACATAGTAATAAAATCAATGGGCCACTAAAAGAACTTGGTTATGCCCACCTTTGGGGGCTATTTATTGTCATCCCAGAATCCTAGGATTGGAAATGGAATGGAAAAAAGGATTATGAAGGATTTGGGTTTTGCATTAAAAGCAGCAAACAGTTCCTTCACTGTGCACACAGTAACATGCAAAATCAAAAAGGAAAGCCTGTGCCAACTAGCAGGTATCAGAGAGTTCATTACCACTTCTTCTGCAGCAGGAGAGCAGGAATATAAGCCAAAAGCAGCTTTACTCAGACTCCTCTCTAAAACACCTATTCCTCTTACAGAGATGGCACAAAGCTACAACAGTAGAGGACTTGGAAGATGTTGCACCTACTTGGCAGAGGTGGACTACGCTAGGGGAGAAAGTCACTCCATCTAATGATACCAGTGTATGAAACACTCCTCACTAAGCATCTTCAACAGTCCCGGCAAGCGTTTAGGGTGCAGTTCTGTGGCAGTGCCAGTCCATCCAAACCATACCTGCTGTGGGACTACCTCTACCAGTGCACCATGCTTGTACTGGTATAAGCCGGCAGTGCTGGACAAGGAAGAAGGTGTCTCAGAGAAGCAACCTGGCCCAAAACTGCATCAGCTCACTTGGTAATCACACAGACACCAATGCACAGGAAAAAGCAGAAGCGTGCAGCCAGCAGCGAAGGGGAAGCAAAGCTTTGGCATCTATGGATTTCAGGCTCTATTTCCATGGGGATCTATTAGGATGGCGGTGCTCTTTAAAGCAGCCCTGTCCTCTACCCCAGTGCTTGTTCTCATGTCTGCAACATGCCAAGTGCTTATGCAGACATGCAATTGATTTAAAAAACCCACACAAAACAACAAGACAACCCCCCACCCCCAAACACACTAAAATAAAAAACAACACCCAGAAACAAAACTGAAAACAGCTTCCCCAGCTGGGTCAGGTCATTAACCTAGTTTACTGTGTTGCTGCACAAACAGCTGACCCAGCACAGTGCAAGAATGGGAATAAGCAGTTGGACCTTGCTAATGAATGTGAACCTAGAGTGCCTGCAAGCACCTCTGATCTGATGTTCTAACCCATATAGTACTGTCGTAAAAGACAGACAGCAAATGCATCAAAACTGCATGCAAGACTTGCAGTATTTTCTATTCTGAGGACAATACCGTATAGCAAAAAAAATTCTTTCCAGTTTTTTTTTTTTAGTCATACAGTGTAATTCTGCTATACAACATCATTTTGTAACTAAACTACTTTCAAACTCAGCAAATTTGCAGAAGCCCTTCTAAAGCAAGCAAGCTTTTGGTTTTCTCAGCATCACACAAGCAGCCCAGAATATGACCCCTAGCTTTCTTGTTGGTACTTAAAGTGTCCCCATGACCCCACTGAAACACATACTAAAAATGCTCCTGGATCTCCCTCCCTTTGCTCCTATATATGTCTCTACCATCACTCCAAAAATGCACGAGTGCAACTCATTTACTTACAGATAGATGTTGTCAAAAGTGCCATCTTTTTCACAGATGTTTAAGACATGATTCAACATTTTAGTTCCTGCCAAAAGGTAAAAAGATACTTAAGAAAACCAGAAGTGCACAATCAAGTTTGTACTTAGCTAACAGCTTTCTTGAGGAGAGGCAGGTTAACTGTAAGTAGGCTAAAATGACAGAGCTTGTGAGAACTAGGAAAGCCAAATAAAATATGGTGTGTAAGTATTTCACTATCTTTCTGACTGCTTGTAAAATTTAATTCCTTGTTTCTTTGGAGAAAAGAGACCCGACAGCCCAGAATCATACATCTAAAGCAGCTTATTTAAATACTAGCTTCAAGGGCTCAAACTCACCTCAGAATACGGTCAAAACAATTGTTGAAGCAGTGAGAGCATTGCTAAGTTTTTCTAATAAAGACTTGGTGAAATAATTTAAAATAAAGTTAGCTTTTCAATCCAGTTTGTCAAAGCAAACAGGTCACTACCAGTTCTTGATTAATATGGCCTATGGATTTGCAACATGGAGAAAAGAACTAATTGTAGTATAGACAGAAAGCAGGTACTACCTTGAGCAGCAATAATCAGTAGTGATAAAGACAAAATAAATAGAAAAAACCCCTACATTTAGAAGAGTGAAGAGATAACCCAATGAAGGAATGTTGTGTTCTACTTGTAATGACTTGCATACTGGCTGCATACCTCTAACAAATTATTTCTTATCTCTGTGCATCAATTTTCATATCTATAGAAGCAGAGTATTTACATCACAGCATGATAATATGATTAAGATTAAAATAATCTGAAATCCTGAATTAGAAAGCTCCACAAAAAGTCCATTTCTGAAAGGCAGGAAAAAAAGACCACATCATAAATCATACTCTTTACCCAAAATCCATTCCAAAGAAATCAGTGGTCTAAAAGTGCACTACCTTGGTTAAAAATCTGAAAGAGCATTTAGAAGGCTGCACAGCAATCTGCTTTCTTTGATGACTCGGATACAAAAGAACAACCTCCTTACCTATTCCTAGCCTTCGGTAGGGTGCCAGGCATCCAAGTGTCATGATGTACAGTCTCTTCTGGTTCTGGGAGTGATCCACCCTACAGCACACTGCTCCCACTGCAATATCATTGAAATAGGCTGCCAGGGAGGGAAACAAAGTGTTATCAGTCACAAGTCTCAAACTGTACATATAAGCTCCTTCATTTATGCCCTATATCTTCCTTCCTTCCCTCTTGCTAATTCTCCCATCCAGATAAAATGTACATTGTGGCTAAACTCTTGGAGTGAAGTTACCAATGGTGCTCTGACACAGTGGGTGGCTTATTACAATTCAAACCAACTAGCAATGATATCAGGAGGTAAGCTGGCAGCACACATTTCAAGTTTTCTGCTGTAACAGAAAACAGGCCTATTCCCAGTAAAATTTAATCTATTTAGAACACAAACCCTCTGAGGTTGGGACTGTGGCTTTTTGAGGTTCCCAAACAGTTATTTTTCGTTACGTAAAACAACAAAATAGAAGGATCTGCTATTCAAAACCATTATGGATAGCAATGATGAGGACTTCTGCCACCGTAGCCCACAATTACTGGCAAGAACATTTGTACCTAATTTGGCTAGTTCGCCAACCTCCAGTACATCCTTGTAGAACTTGTCATTGTAGCTGACAGGAAAAATGACCTGGTTTAGCCTCTTCAGCTGCTTAATGTTGTGTGGCGTCACATCTCCCAGCTCGATCCGGCTACTGGAACAAATCAAAACATGCTTAACATCTGACACACTACAAAATTTCTAAGGACACCAAAAATTAATTATTTTATTTATGCTTAGAGAACTGTCCCACCTAATAATCAGTTCAATACATATTTGTACTGCCATGTCCAACCCATACAACTAAATCAGCCACCAGCAGAAGACTTAACTCCCAAACCTAATTTCAGTCAGTGCCACACAGTCAGAAGTTTCTCAGGTCACACTTAACACCGATGTACCATAGCACTATTGGTTGGGAGACAGGAGAACATGAATCTCTGTAGAAGTATTAGCTTTAACTTTAACCCATTAATTTCCTTACTGATCATCAAGATCACAGGGGCCGGGAGGGGGAAAGAAAACAAAGAAAAGACGGGAGCATCGGGAGGCTAGAACAGAGAGCAAGAAAATGAAGTCCTTATCCATGCTTCAAAGACAGCCTTAAGTTTACCATCTATCAATATAAAGCTTATGCTTAGACCAAGACTAAGTCATTACTAGACACCTGTGTCTAAAAAGCAACAATACGGTGTGCAGCAAACTCATATTAAGCCTGCTGATACACAAGCATGCCACTCTGAAGGTGATATCCGCATTGATTATAATCATCACTGAAGTCAATCCTCCTGCTGAGAGCAGAATCACAACCTTAAAATGCCAGCACTGAATTATACTGAGAAGAAACAGACCAAGCTTCTCCCTTTTCCAAGACTAACTTCCTGACAGAAACACTACATACAAAGAAACAGATTAAAAAAACCCAAACCCCAACAAAACCAAAAAACCCCAAGGTACTAGTTGTTCATATTGCTCAAGCCAATTTCTTGGGTGCAGGTAGACAGGTTTAAGGAGGACTACAAGAATGGAAAACAAAAAACCAAGATAACCAAAATCTTTTCCCAAATGGTTACCAGAATACATAGGCAGGTACACAGCCAATGCATGTGAAGTTAGAAACACACACAATTCTAGGTTCATCTCAGCCTTGTTTTACCAAATACGTACAGGCAACCAGATTGTTTTCTGCCCAAACACTGGTAAAGACACCGCTTGCCTTTTTTTAAAAAAAGTCAAATTCTGTTTTCAAAAAGGCAGCTTTCTAAGATCCTCATATACCAGGCCTTCAAGTTCGTTCTAGTAATGCCACTCCCAATGTCTCTTGTGCCTTAGTAGCTTGTTTTTTCAAATAGGTTGATGTCTAGGACACAACAGCACAGATTAACTTACATAATACAGTAAAACAAAGAAGAGATAACAGCCACCAACTTTTTTCTTCAAGAACTGTACCAAACAATGCAGAGTATAATCTGTCTCTGCTTTATTAACTGACCTTCATTATATATCAAAACCCCTTAAATGATTAGTACTCCAGATATCCTATCAGTTTTAGTTGTTGCTACCAATAATGGGTGATAAATACACAATGCTTTCTAGGCATTGAACTGCAGCCTGCAAAACTATGAGAAAAAGCTAGAGGAACAGAGCCTTTAATGTTTACTTCAATAAGCATAACTTGCACTCACACCCACTTTCTCCTTTTCTTTTACAGCAAACAATAGTCTTCAGTTCTGCAAAGATATCAACGATCACCATTGCCCACTCTCTGGTACGACACAGATCAGACAATCTCCCTAGTGAGCCCTACAGAAGCTAAACAATTTTTAAGTAGGGCCTACCTTTTAGAGAACCATCTAGCATTAACTAATGGACTATTGATGATTTTGTAATTTTTCATCAGATTAATATGTTCCAGTTACTACTTAGAATTAATGGATGGCATTTACATATTGAATTTTGCTGACTTCAAAGTCTAACCTTTCGTCACACATTTACCAAAGAGATTAAAAAGCCCCCTGGTGTCAAGCGTCTCATGCCAGTATGGGTTCTTGCAAATTGTTCCAGGCAGCTCTTCATCTATCTTCCACCTACCACAATGAACACGTCGATCTTTTTCCTCTCTCTCTGCAAGGGCAATTGCTAAGCAACGAATCCTTGTAGTGTGCCCCTAAGCAATCTCAAGAGACATCTCACTAGAACTGGACAGTATGTTCACCAACAGTGATCCCAAGAACAACAGAAGAAGCAACAGTCTCCATATTCTTGCAGCTCGTCCACATCCAACAGTCTCCATATTCTTGCATCTCATCCATGTCAAGATATCCAGGTATACTACAAGCAACAGCAATGGGATGTATTTCTAAAGTTTCTAGCTATAAACCACTACATTGTGCTGAAATAGTCTGCAGTATCTCTTTCCTGTGACTCCTACCGCCACCAGCCCTTTGTTTCACAGCCTTTTCCATCCTGTAGATTATTTTTGCTCTCAACATTAAGATTCCTTTCTTCATAGATCACCACTTGTGCAAGCCCCTTTGATAATTATATTCCAACATAAAGTAACTACTGAGCTAGGAAGGATGATCTCCTAACACCACAGAAGTATTACCATTGTAAACAAGCACACGATCAAAGTTGTTAGATGGTGGGGTAACTGTAATACTTATTTTATGCCCAGCTTAGCACAGCTGTGCAGCCTAGCATGGCAGGGCTTCTACAGGCATGCAGAAGGCAAATTGTCCCCTTTTCTAACCCCAGCCAACAGTGCTGCTACCTTTTCCTCACAACAGGTAGGAATAAAACCGTGGCATGTGGATTCCCGGGTGTACTTGTGCCTGGGAGAGAGTTTTGCTGGAGTAGAGCACATCAGTAATCTCACACTAGGAGTAAAGAGAAGACCCAGCAGCCTCTTTTGCTGCAGTCTGCATTGGAGTAGAAACCAAAGGGAGCTGGTCTCAACTGCGTAGTTAGACCAGATTAGCTGCAGAGTAGGAGGTCAGTAAGGGAAGAGAAAACCCCCACATTTACACTCAGTCCCTTGAAAGCCTAGACCTCTTGTCCAAAAGATTTAGTAGTATATTAACCTTGCTCATACTTTTTTTGTATTAGTAGATCCAAGCTTCAGTAGATCAGTAACGCTAACATGAGCACTTACGATGAGCTGACGGCAAAGTCGTTCTAGAGCAAGTCCCTCTTTATACCTGACCAAAAATTCTCTGACATAGACTATTATCAGGTAGTATGTTTTCTAATATTATTTTAAAATTAATTAGTTACTAATGAAGCAAAAAGTCAGTCATTAGAAGACAGTCACTATGGAGTATTTCTGATGACAGTGCAACAGGACAAAGATATTTTGTCAGGGGCAGCCAGGACAAGATGGCTGAGAAAGGGACCATGGCCAGAAGACAGACCTTCACCAAGAAGGTTTCAGACAGGGAATAAATAAGTTCAGAAGCAGAGCCTAAGGCTGCTCATAGCTGCTGAGCCAAGACATCACCTCCAAGGCAGGCATCAGGCCAGAGAAACAAGTTCCAATAGTAGGTGGCTAAAAGGTGCTGCTGACAGATCTCCTGGAGCCCCTGGGCTCACCTCCTATCTCTCACCACTTGCCACATTCATTGCTGCCTCCTGCCATCTCCTGCCTGCCTCCTGTGCTCCATCACTAGCTGTTTCCTTGTTGCTCGAGAGTTGCACCAGGGCTGGTAATTTAGCCTGGAGGATGATACAAAAAAAGTTTGAGAAACACTGCAGGAAGCATAAATCAATATGCTAAATGAGTCTGTTTCAATAGTATGTACTCAAACCATAAATTACTTTAATGTATAGCGCTAGCTGATTAAATCAGCACCACATCTATTACACACAAAACCATTTAGTAAGTAAACTAAATGAGGACATGGAAAGGAAGACCCACATCATGAGAGTTCATCACTTTGCCCGAGGACAGCGTAGCAGAAGTGCCACTAGGGCATGGAGTGAAAACGGGAAAGCTGGCAGTCTTGCTGTCCCGGAGCCACTCATTTCCATGCTCTTGCTGGCACAGACATTTGTGCAACAATGTGGTGAACCAACCCCAATTAAAACTAACCTAGCCAAAAAAAAAAAAGGAAAGTTTAGTTTTAACCCACATCAGTCCCCTGACTGGGTTCACCACACAAGTCTTCTGCCAGCATAAAGAGGAGAAAAAAATTGCCAGAGGCAGAACCGGTTGGTTCTTGAGCAGAAGTGCCAGCCTATCCCAGTTTGAACTGGAAGTACCATGCAAGAGGAGCACAGGGATCATTCAGCATCAAGACGATTTTTGCGCTACACCTTATCATTCATGGAACAACATGCGCTTTGAAGCTAAGGACTTAAAACCATCCCAGCCTCAAAAGATCCAAGACAAGGCACCTGCAACAAAGGACACAAAATGGTCACTCCTTTCTTTTCACTGGAGTAATAGAAATAGCTTTGGGGTTTGTTTTGGTTTGTTTGTTTGTTTTTTCATAGCTATTTACAAGTAGACCTGCTTCTTCAAGTTACCTCTCAGCCAAATCAGTAACGCTAAGTTTACTGTATCAGCTAAGGTCTGACTAGGCCAGTCCTGTGCATTCCAGCTCAGTACAGGCTGTACCAGAAATACCTATCCTCTGCTGTTGCAAAGAAAAAAATTAAATCATGAGCTCAAATTAGCATATGAGAGAACATAAAGATGTATAAAGAGCCTGAAGTGCCCAGAAGGGACATGCCCTTCCTTATAGAATAAAATAATCTGTTTATTCCAGTAATATTCCTAGGAAGATACACACTTATTACCAGCATCCAGCATCTCAAACAGCACTCCATGGAGCACACAACAGTCAACTGTACTCATCTTAGGTGTCAAAGCTTCTGGACCAAGTCAGCCACCCCATCCCAAGCAACTGTTTTTAATATGGAAGAATGAGGGACTCGGCTCATCATGTCAGGCCTCTTATTACTACAGTGTTCTACAAATCCATACCCTTTCCTAGATGGCATACCAGCCCTCTGAAGCCACTTACGCATCTTCCATTGCAAGGCTGTTCCCTAGCTACCATTATTCTCATATTTGGGCTTTCTTCTGATTTCCATCCTAAACGTACTCAAGTCTACCCACACGCTGTCTTTTGTCGCTCATTAGCTTCAGTAGTTGATGGGTACCAATACAGCCTATCCTACATGCCTTTTCAGAGAGCTACCGTGACCTGTTATACTTTTCCTTCTTCTAACTAAAACCAAGCTCCTGGCCTCCTCCTTTAAGACTGGCTCTTAATTCCAACTACTGTCATACTAGCTCTTCCTTCCATTCCTTCAGATTAATTTTCCTTAAACACAAACTGCTTACAGCACCCCAAATACTTACTATTGCCTTGTACAATGGCAATACATTTCTCCTGTCTCCACCAGAAGCACTTTCCTGACATATCCTGGGACTACATTTGCATTTCTTACAACTGCAACGTACAGCAACTCAGCTACTGGGGATAAAAAAAAACCAAACACAACACACTGAGACTTAACTAGTGAAGGGAACCAGTTTCTGGTGCGTAAGGCTGCTGTTCATTAAAAGCACACAGCAACACTGCCCAGCGATGTAAGAGCGGAAGCGAAGAGTGATCCACAAAATCCAAATGGAAGTGGGACTTTAGTGAGGTGACATGCAGCAGTTGCTGAAACTGGATGCACGCCCAGAACATCAGCATTAACACTCCTGCTCTTGCATGCCAGTGCCCTAAGATCCTTCAGGCACTTGCTAGAAAAAAACCCTCACACTTTTTGTAGGACCAAATGCAATCCAATTAGTCCTGCTGCAGCTGCATTCCTCTCTATCTACAGCTTACTACAGGGCTGTGATTTGAACACTATTTTTCCTATAATGTCTTAAATTTATACTGGTGGAAGTAACACACGCTAAATGATACATTAGTGTTTGCTTACGCTAAGGCTGCCTTTTGCCTCTCGACATATACCAAAGGACAACTGCTATACAGAATGATAGCTCAAGAGGAAGCCAATTTCCAGAGTTACAGTTCAAGAGGAAACACAAATTCCGTCCCAGGGAATAGCAAGTGTTGAACGCTAGTTTAGAACCAACATCAGGGAGAAAAAGGGGGAATTCCAAGTTTCTTAATGCCGTAAGAATCTCAGTCTCATTCAACTTTAAATAGTGCAAGTCTCTCCCCAGAGGGATGTGCCTGACTGAAACAGATCTCGGCGTAACTGATAGCTGGGCTCAGGCTTATTGAAGGCATCTGGCACGCTAAATTTAGCAGAGCTCTATCTGCAACTCGCAAAACTTACTGAGGTATCATCAAACAGTCAGGAGAGGGAGCACAGGGGAGAAAAGGGCCCTAACAAATTAGAGAACTTCAGAGAAGGTTTGTCACCCACTAAGCAGCCAACTAGCTTTATTGCTTCTAGTTTGGCTTCCAAGTCAAAGCAGGAGTCTAGACAGGATAATCCACTCATAAAATAAAACCAAACCAGAGCTATGAAAGCTGTAGACCTGAAGGGTGTGGCTTTGCTTCGATTCAACTCCAAAGTCTAAAGAGCTTCTCCAGTGTTTTGGGTTTTGGGGTTGGTTTGTTTTTTTTCAAAAACAGATGAGCTGTCTTGCTAGGCACACAAGTTAGTCTAGTTCTTGTGGGCAGACTGGTATGTTTTCAATTATCTAGAAGATCTGCGGGCTGTAAATGTACTCTGCCTCACTTGTCAGAAAACCAGAAGGATAAGTGCAAGCCTAGCATGCCAAAAGTCCTACCAATTTGCTTCTGAGCCCCCCGATCTTCTTTAGCCCCACTTACTACTGAAAACATGTATTTGCATGACACCTGATACCCTGCTGGAAGTTACCCCCAGCTGTGTGCTGGACTGTAAAACGGCACAGTGATGTACAGAAGAAAGCTAACCTATTTTAGAGTCAGAATTAAGAGAAGACTTCACTCAAGCCTTGCGATTCAAATGGATCTCAGTGTGAATAGGCTTCCCTGGCATGCATCATAATTCCCCAAGACATACTTCAGACCTTCCTTGCCTCTCTCCTTTATAATGAAAAATTACGCAGCATGTTGCAGTCAAGGTTTCTTCATTATATTTGATAATTCACTCTGTTTCAACCTAGAAAACCTGACCACTGTACAAAAGACTGGCCGTTATTCACATGCAAGAGGAAGTTATGCCATGATAGCCTCACAGTTTTCCCAGCAGAAACCTGTTCTTTGAGAGTTGTACTATAGACCTCAAATTTAGGCTCAACTCTGATCTCAAAAAACAAAACCCCAAAACAAAACCCAACCCTAAAGCTAAAGTAGCAGTACAATCATGAAGTATCTCAGCTGTCTGATTACGCAAGTGCAAGGGGGAGGCAGTGAGGTAATTTCAACAAGTGTCAAATAAAAATAAACTTTCCCAAGAAAATCAGAAGCTATCTCAATCTGCAGCTGGATACAGAGAGCAGGAATCACTGTGCCTAGCTGACAGAATTTTTCAACTTAAAATATCAGGAATAAATGTAGTTGTCTAGGACAGAAAAGCAGCCATGCATCACTTAGTAGCCCGTAACACTCTGCTGCTTCAGAGCACCTCACGAGGTAAAGGTTTAGATATTATATCTGTCTATCCCAGGTGCATCAAAGTCAGGTGAAAGAGGAAACGACTTGCCTGTGATCATAGAGCAGATAAAGAGCTGCCAGAAATCCTAACTCTCCATTGCTGGTCTAACCACTTTTCCTTATTAGTCAAGCAAGCTCAGAAGAAAATTCAGATTTTGAACCATGACTGCAAAGCAGAAGTACTTCACTAGTTTGAAACAACTCAGCTCAAAATTAGTTTTGTGTCTCTATTACCGATAACCTGAGACACCTTATAAATTACTGCCCCCTTCCATACCCTCAGTGTGCCTCGATATAACAATTACAACCCTTACTTACCTCCCAGGAGATAACGAACCTTCGCTAATTAGTGTTCATGAAGTACCTGGTGATGCTTAGGTAAGAACAGAGCCTTACCTTCAAATTCAAAACAGAAGTGATGCTGGGTTCACAAATTGCCTTATTTACATAAATCTATATAGCTCAGGGGCACTTCTCATACTTAAATTAAGTCAATTCTATAGTTTGTTACCTAACAGGAGAAAGGTATTTCTCTGCTTCAGGCAAACTATTTCTATAGGTCACTGAAGCACCCTTCCTTACAAATGCCTGTGTCCATCAGATTAGTAAAGAAAAAAATGGCAGGTCATTACAGGTCTCCTGCCTATACTTTGGATTTCAGTCCCAGGGTGGTTGGGTTTTTTGTTTGGGTTTTTTTTTTTTGGTGGGTTTTTTTTATTTTTTAATTTTGAGGTGTTAAAATCATGCATTATATAAATAACTTACTGTGAAAAATTAACAGAACATGCCATCAGGTTTACGCACTTACCTTCAAATACTTCTAAGGCAACAATCATTGCAAGCACCTAACTTATCAAGCACAAAAAGGTTTTTCCACCCCCATTTCCCCTATTTTCAGTAAGAATGAATTGTTCTCAAATGAAAATTTGTGCTAAAAGAGCTAAAAACAAACAAATCTCCTTTAATTGCAATTTTCAACCTGATTTGTGATCTTTACTGACAAGAAATTCCAAGTGCCACGTAGAGAAAACTTTCACAAGCCTTCACCTGCTACCCTGGGTCTCACCCCATACTCTCAAGAGAGGATAAATACAATGTTCAGATGGTGGAAATAGGAATTTTTTTCGGGGATTGAGATTCTAGTCTGCTAAGGGCCAAAAATCACATGGAGCCTGGAAAAGAATGGGGAGAGGGAGGAAGAAGGCCAAGTGAGCTCAGGAAGTACTTCATGCATCAAGATCTTACCATGCAGCATGGTATTTTCAACCCATTTTAAAAAAAAAAAATAAATTACTCTGCCCCCAGGAAAATCCAAATATCTTCATCTTAGTCACCTAGTGACAGTGTTGTGGAAATGTTTTTGGCTCTATTTTTTATAAAGCCTCGTTTCATTTCCTCCCCATAACGAATTAATTCAATATGCTTTGACACAAATACACAGTTACCCCATTTTAATGCCGTGCTTCTCCGCTCTCAGGTCTTCAAGTCCAAGAGTCTCCAAATAACCAGCAATTCTTCTATGCATAGACAGCTTCTCTCTTCCTCCCCACTTCCGCACCTCAAATCTCCCTCCTGACAAACTGTTGCTGCTCTAAAACTCCCATATACGTAACTTCTTCCCTTCCCCTCTTTCAGCAGGGAGCAGAAAGTGATCCTAACATTGCCTGCCTCAGAGCCGAAGGGATGCAAGGAGGTACTGCACTTCTCTCTTATCAATTCCCAAACAAATATGAACATCCGACTTCTCCTGTCCTTTCCTCCTCCTCCTCTGGGTAAAAATATCTAGCGCCTTCTCAGATTATTGGTCTGAACACTTCTAAAGCTTGCCAAATAGGAAGGCTCTTCAAGCTCTGAATCATTTGCACTTGGATAAAAGTTATTTTTCTGGCTCAACCATCACCCATTATTCCCCATTTTAGAAAAGATTAATGTGGCAAAGGAGGCTGCATCATTTCTCTTGTCCTCAGGAGATGGCAGCAGAGTCTGTGGCATTTGGTGATTACTAAAGGTACTACTTCTTTCACAGAAGAAATGTCCCAACCTAGCAAGCCAAGCTATAGAGTAACAAGCCACATATATATGTAAAAAGAACCGAGTGGTCACACACCACTCAAAAGACAAGACTGGGTTCTAAAGTGCTTCAATAAAATGGCTACGATCCCTACACTACCTTCCTATCCTCCCAATCCTTCCTACTTCATGGAATGTCTTAATCTGGTTATGGAATTAAACTCAAAGTGGTAAGAGCTATAAATCAGGCTAAAGTACCTATAATAAACCACATTGAGTTTTTATAAACTAATTTAGAAGATATTAAGCCATTTGTAAGCATGCATATAGGCAAGGCCTAAATTTACTATCCATGAAGTTAAACGCAGAGAGTATAGCTTTGACATTTCTAGGTTCAGAAAAATCCTAAAACCAAACAGTGATTTTCAAGCTCAATTACCTTTTTTTGTCCCACCTCCAGTGCATATGACAATTCAGCAGTTTTCTCATAAACTTGGAACTTCCTCCCATATATGTTAAGCTTAGCACTGTGCCTTGCAAATGGAAACAAATCAACAGCTCCGCATGAACTCTGTAATGCTAACTCAGAAAAGGAGAGGAAAAAAACCTTCCCTGTTCTCATGAGAAACATGCACAGCTTCAGGACCTTGAAGGGTTTACTTTGTGAATCTGGGCAAAACAAGCAGTTATCTCAGAGCTTACCCATAACAGCTTACCGTACTTTGAAAACACTATCATTATTTTTCTGTTATGCTCGGTATTCCCCAGCTGTGATGTCTCTTCTGCAAAGGCAGCTAGAATAGCACTAGCCTGGCAAAGCCTCCGGGTTATGAAGTCCTCTGTGGCAGCAGCTACCTGTTGTGTAGCATGTAGTCTGAAGGGCTCCTCCGCAGCAAGTTAGGACCCTTAGAAACTACGAAGCATAAGACTTAACTGCAAACATGTAAAAGTTTAGAGGCAGTCTCCTGTAAGTGCACATTACTTTCTAAGACAGCAGTAGAATACACAGCACTCTGCTCCCTCTTTCAATCAGTTTTTCATCATGTGGCTCAATGCGTGCTGCCACATGACAATCCCACAGGTGTTTCCCATCAAAACTGGAGAGGGATTTGGTCAATGTGACAAAATAACACATATACACAGGATCACAGGCACCAGGCCCTGCTTGCAACATGCGATACATGCTCTATATATCTGGTATTCCCAGTCACATAGCAGGTACAAGCATATGACAGAGCATGCGTGTCCTGCATCACATCCCTTGTGTAATGTGGTTTTTAGGTAAGGGCAGCAGGGACTTATTCTCACAGGCTTCATCTGAACTGAAATGGGTCAGAAAAGCACCCTTACTGTAAAGACATCAAAAGGCTACAGACTGCAACCAGCAAATGCTCAAGAATCAATGCAAGATTTTCTGTCTTCTTTCCTTAAAACCACTTTTCTTAAAACAACTGTAACAAAAATACAAAACCACTGAGCAACAAGTGAATCAACACTGCAAAAGAAGGGAAGCACAGGGAGTATTATTTACATCTGCTCTACAAAACCAGGCAAATTACTACAGACAGTAGAACCCGAGTCCCTCCCACTGGTATTTTTCCTCGTGCAAATCCAGTTCTAAAATAGATTTTGAAATTCCAGAACTAACAATAACAACATTTAGGAATACAATAAATGAAAAAAGAAATGAATCTCTAGGGAATCATGAAGATCACTAACAGAACAGTGAACTACCTCAGTTTTTCAGCTCACATTTAAGAAAAAAAGGGAAACACAATGAGTCTCTAAACTATTAAAATCATTCAGCAGACGAGGATAGAGTGAACATAAAGCCAAGTATCACAAAAGCAGGTGGGAGGTAATAGCAATTACCAGTTCAGAAGCTGGTATTTAACTCATCAAGTAAGAGAAAACCCACAAATTTTAAGCTGCTGAGAAAGCAAAAAAATCTTTTGCTATATCTGAAACCAGAGGTCCTCTGTAAAAGTCATCACCTGATCTCAAATGCCCTGATGACAGAGACACAACAACCCCCTATGCATTATTAACACACTGCTATGTGCTATTTTGAATTCAGAGAGCTAAGAAGGAGGGCTGCAAGCAACACACCTTGACTACACAATCTCTTTTAGATCTGAAATTTCAAAATGCCAGTGAACTTGCTACGTTCTTTTTTAATTCTTTCTCTGCCAAAGTAGACTGTTCATAATTACAGCTGATGTTATGGGTCTCAGTGCTCCCAAAATTATCTCTGCACTTTGTGGTGTGGGTTACTACGCAACGCATACACTCCCAGAAAAAGTACTCAGATGGAGTCGGTTTGTTCAAAAGAACTGATCCACAATTTTGGATTCAATACTGAAGACAGATCAGATCCCTTCAAACACCACATTAGTTTCTCTCTGTTGGGAGTTGAAGCTTTAGATCTATTTTTGGACCTATCTTCTGACAGTACTTGTGTTTTAGGGATCTTCTCCGATCTTTGTAGCTTGACAAACAATTTGGTTTTGTTCCAGAGCACTCCTATGTAATTTAATATATTCCTTTTGAAATCTTCGTCTAGTCCTTTGATTCTCTCATAGTATTTAAATTGGGTTATTTTTCAATTTGAGTTCTATCGGCCTATTTGCCTCAGTCTGAATTTTTAGAGAACACCTGGATTCAATATGAAGAACTTATTCTGCACAAGAACTTGCTGCATGGTCCTAACAGTGTTCTGACAAGACAGGAATACGCTGCTCTTTGAAGAGACGAAGGAGAACCAGAAGAGCAGAAATACACAAGCACAGAACCCAAACGGATCAGTTCTGAAGTCGAATCAGTGATGAAGCTGCCTGTAAGTGAAAGTAAAGTAACAGAAATAAAGTTTGGTGCTCTGGAAGCAGAAGAGGGGTATGTGGGGTTTTTTTTCCTCCATAGCTTTTTATTTAAAAAAAAAAAAAGTTATAAAAGGTAAAAAAGCTCTCTGAAATGAGAACTCCTGAGCAGCACAAACAAAGCCAGGGCCGTAGCACGGTGGACAGCTCAGGCTGCGGCCTGCCAGGAGACCTCCACAGCTCTGGCCTGACACATCCAGACTGCTTTCCACCTCATGCATCCAGGCCCCAGTAACCCTGCCACTCAACTCACAACTGACACACGGCCAAAGCACGGCTAAGCTAGAGAAAACAGCAGAGTGGTCAACAGAGGATAAAAAGAAACCCGGTTTCGTCAGGAGCGCTGTTGAACGATGATCACGTCAACTGCCACTTCATCTTGGCTGATCAGCACTGTCTCCCTTCTTGCAAACTCTGTCATCCTCATTATAAGATGACTAAGAGGTGCAGTGCCCTGTTTCATGTAGGGTGGTGCAGGTGAACAAAGGATTGCCCGATATCCCAAAGACACCTATTTAATGTCAGCTGAGAGTCAGTTTATTTGCCATCATTGCTGAACCTCTTTCCACAGATACCTGCCAGCCCCTCACGACATTTGAGGCTGCTTCCATGCTATAAGAAACAACTGACTATCTGTTATCAAGCAGCCTTGTCATGTGACCTCACCTCAATTGCTAATAAGCTAAACCCCTTACCATTTCTTAGTAAAAGCTTAAGTGCTTCAGCTTCCATTCACCCTGCCTTAAGCTGCCAAACTGGAATAATAATACCCAGCATTGCATAACACCAGTTTCAAGGGGACTGGTTTAATACTCCTTTGTGAAACAGCCATGGAAAGCTTCCCTTGTGCGTATGAAGAAACTGAGGCAGGGAGTGGAAGAATCACGTTTTGTGGAGCACGGGTGATGCTGAAATTAATAAACATCAGGTGATTTAACCAACATTGAAAAACCTGTCCCAAAGTGACCTGTGCAAGGTCAGGCAGGTCACCCAACACCAGAGCAGAACGGTGATTCTAAAGGCCTCCTGCCTCCTGCTCAAACACTGCACCTTGCCGCCTCCACTGGGCAGGAAACCGAGTCTTTCAGCCGACCACATCCAAAATCTGTAGGTTTTCAAGAGCCGCCGAGAAGCGACGCCAGGCCCAAAGCAGCATGCTACAGAAATCGAGACACAAAACACGGCGCGTCTTCATCCATCCACGTCGTACAGCCTCCGCGTAGATAAAGACTTAAAAAGACTTAAACCAACAGAAGTGCTAAGGGGATGTTACAAACAACGGTGCCGCAAAACCACTCGTCCGAGGCCGGCAGCTTTTTCGCACAGCCCCAACGGCTCTTCTTCGCTGTCGCCAGACGAGTACGAAAAACCAGCCAGCATCCAGCATCCCCCCCCCAGCCGACTGCTTTCTCCCTCTCTTTTGCAGCTCCCTAGAGCCGGCAAGCCGACATCCCTCAGGAGCACGAAGAACCGCGGCGTTCTACCGGCTCAGCGCGGCAGGGCTGAGCACGGAGAGTTTTCGCTACGGCAGCGGAATAAATTTTACAGCGGGGTGTGTGTGGGGGGGGAGCTCTCGCTCGGCTGAAAGGCCACCACCGCGCACCGAAAGGGCTGCCGGGTTTTCTCCCCTAAAACGGGCTCCCTTGACACCCCCCCCCCGGTGGGGACGGCGGCCCCTCTCCCAAAAGGCGGGAGAGCCGCCCCGGCCCTGAGGCGACGGCACCGCTCGGCCCCCTCCGCCCTCCCGCCGAGAACGCGGCGCCGCCCGCCCCGCCTGGGCCGCTCGCCCGCCTCACCAAAAACGCTAACGACCGAAACGGGACCCTCCCCCCGCTGTCCCCCCACACCGTCCTGTCAACGACCGGACCGGGCCCGAGTTTCTACAGAGCACGCCGGGCCCGCACTCACCCCTTCATAGTGCGGCCGCGGCCTGGCCGGTACCGGCGTCGGCGCTGACTGCGTACAGGGTCCGGCGGTTACGGCTCACGGCCTTCCCCTCTCCTCGGCCCGGGCAGCGCGGACGGCTCAGCCTCCTGCTCCCGTTCCTCCCGCGCCCGCTCCACATGGGCCTCCGTCCGCCCGCCCGCCCGCCCGCCCGTCCGTCCGTCCCTCCGTCCGCCCGTCCGTCCGCCTGCTTTGCCTGACGCGCCGCCCACCGTCACCTTTCACCTCACGCCGCGCGCGCCCCCGCCCGCCGCCTCGCCGCCATGACCCCTCACACACCGACACCCCCCCTCCCCCTTCCCCCTCCTTTTTTTTTTTTTTTTTTTTTTTTTTTTTTTCCCGCCCGCGCCGCGCACGCGCCCCGCCCCTCCCCTTAGCGTGACTAGAGGGAAAGGCGGTGCCAGGGGAAAGAGGCGGGGACGACCCACATCACGTGCTACCGGACGGCCAATCTTCTGCCCGCCTCGGCTTCGACCCGCACCTAAAGGTGGTGTTGGGAGGGGGGTGGTAAAGCTCCGCCCAGAACTTAAGCGCGGAAAGACGCCGGCTTCGCTAGTGCGGGCGTTTTCCGGGTGGGAGCCTCTAGCTGCGCATGCGCGCGAGGGTGGCCGGTATCAGCTGATCCGGGTGCTGCCGGGGGAGGGAGAAGGGACTTGGGGTGCGCCGGCCGCAGGTGAGGCGTTTCGTCCTGTCCTGTCCCGTCCCGTCCCCTCTCCTCTCCCCCAGCCCTGCTCCGCTCCTTCCCTTCTCCTCCCGAGACACAGCTCCCGGGAGCTGCTTTTCCTTCTCCACCCGGTGGGTCGCGATCGTGTCCGTGTGTACCCCCCCCCCGCCCCGGGCCGTTACCCGCCCGCCAGAGGCGGCGGTCTCCTCGCGGAGCCGCTCTCTGAGGGAGCGCGCGCAGCACCCAACAGCCGTTCCCGCCTCATGGAGCCCCCCTCGGCTCTTGAGGTGTGTGGGGGGAGGGAGATGCCGGAGCCGGGTGTCGGGCCCAACCTGCCGCCTTTTCGGTTCCGACCGAAGCGAGTCAAGCGCAGCGCTGCGGGCGTTGTCCGTAGGGAGCCGTTTCCTCACGGGAGAGCCCGCTGGTGGCGGCCCTGCTTTTCCCTGTCCCCTTTCCCAGAGGGAAAAGGTCTGGAAAGCAAAGTAGCCCCCCCGCCCCCACCCCGAGTAGGGGTTTCCCGATTAAGAAATGTGCTGAAAGGTGCCCAGTAAGGCATCCAGGGGCGGGGGGTGTACGCCAGAATCCCTTGTCAAGAGAAGCGGTGACAGTGGCCGGGTTTCTCTGCCGGGTCACCCCACCATCTTGGGTGGGTGGAACTGATCCTTTCTGTGCTTTGACTGTAGCCCTGCAGTGAGCAAGCAGCAAGTCTGTGGAACAGGAATGCTGCTACTGGCTTCTGACCACAACTCTTCCTTACTAAAAGGGCTCACCGGTTGTTTTGCAGCTGAAAATACTGATGGCATATCAAATGTGTTTCCTATTCCTGTAGCCAGTGACAAAATCCTGATTTAGATGAGGCGTTCCGAACGTCGCACTTAGAATTCACTTAAAGGCAAGAAAGAAATTTTACGTGACTGGGCTCCGGATGATATTGTACGCGTTACAGGTAGCTGTGACATCGGAGTATATGACACGTATGTGTCAAGATCTATCCATTCAACGCTGTTGCCGAAAGTGATTTCTTCCTAAGATTTTACTAGCTTCCCTCAGAGAATTTGTACTCCAGCCAGGAATAAAAGCCATTTGGTGATAGTTTTATTCCTTGTAATGCAATACTTCAGCAGAGTACACTGGCTACTTGATCTAGCGTGGTATTTCAAATGCTAATACCACTTGATGAAGTGGAGAGGGGGTGGAAAAGGAGGAACACCTGCTGACAGACTGCTAAAGGTGGTTTATTAGCCCACCCATAGCATTTTTGCAAGAACGTGCTAAGTGTAGGTTGGCAACTGCAAGTGGAAGTTTGAATAACAGAGGCAGATCCTCAATATATTGTAAGTTGCTGTATTTGTGCTGACTTTGGCACTCTGCAGGTCTGCAGCAGCTGAACGTTTGGCTTCTCTGTACAGTACTTTCAAGGGCCTTTTCAATGAGCAGCAAGCATAAATATTCAGTAGTATCTACGTTTTATTATTCTCTGCTTAAGAATGTGTGAAGTGAGATCAGTGTCTATGGGTCCTCGAATTACCAAAAATATTGCAGATTATTTTTGCTGTGCTTTTCAGTTTTTTATGTTAAGTCTTCTTGAAAGCAGTTTTACTCTCTTATCTGGGGAAAAAAATAGTATTAATTCTATAACCAGGGGACAAAGCGTGGCATTCAAAAATGATAAACCACCATGGGCATCAACATGAGAGGATGGGGAAGGAGAAATTAAGACAATGCTGGAAACTTACTGCTGGCATCAGCTGACTGTTCAAATGGAGGTTGAAGTCTTGTGTTGCAATAGTAACACAAGATCTCCGTTTCCTGTAAATGCAGCCTTTCCATTTTCCAAATCAAGAACTATTTTCTACAGATAGTGCTAATATTAAAGTTCAACCATGAATGATTAGCATTACTTAATTGCTATACAGTGTGGCTTAAACTTAGCTTTTATCTGGATCTAAGTATATATTAGCTGTTGTATACCTCATTAATCCTGACTTACAAAGTCTGCAGGCTTCAGTGTGCTTCTGTTTTCTAAATTTTTCCCCCGAGTACGACTTCGTCCGTTTGTCTTCTAGACACGTGTGGCTACTGGTATTACACATTGTCATCCAAAGCCACTACAGACCAGCAGATTACTAGGTGATTCCCCTGGAGATATGTTTAGAGGCACTACACTTCACCTCTTGTGTTTTGATACCATAATACTGTCTTTCTGAGTTCCTGAGCCCTGAAAATTCCTACCAACGTTTTTCCCTTATGCTTTTAAGTTGCTTGTTTGTGAGCTAAGGCTGTGTTCCTAATTACTGCTTTAAAAAAGAGTAAAAGGTTTACAGGAAAACCTGGTTGATGTCTTTGGTTACTTTGGTGTTGACCATAAAATGTTGCATGCTATTGCTGGCCAAGTAATAGTCCCTCTTTTTCTTTCTCCAGTTTAAAAAACAAACAAACAAACAAAAACCCAAAACAAACCAAAAAAGTACACACAACAACCCAATGCTACATTGCCTAGAGCTGAAACAGATTTTATTTCCTCAATACTTGTTATCATTGGTTACAAAGAAAAGTGGGGGATTTTAGACTTGGAAATATTGAGGTATTGTTGAACAATGGTATCCACATGATTTTTTTAGACGGGAACTATACCAAGGAAAACAGACGATGTAGTCAACTGGAATATCATGCTCGTTCGGTCTTACTCACCATCTTAAAAGGTGACTTCTTTAGCCTTCCAGCTGGGCAGAGAGAAATGGGGGCCTGCTCCAGCAGAGGAAGTGGAATGAATCTAAACTTTTCAACCTTTTGTTCCTGTACAGATTAAGCTGGTGATCACCTAAAGGTCCAACATGCAAAGCTGGCTTAGACTGGATCTTCTGGTTGTCCTTGTTGTACCTTCTTTTATGTTCTGAAAAGGGTTGGGGTTTTTTTGGTCTTTTTGTGTTTGCTCCCTCCTCCCCTTTGAAAGTGGGCAGCTAAGCTTATATTAAATTCTTGGGTTTGGTCATATCTCATGGCAGTAAGTTCTACAATCTCATAAATATTTTTGGTTTGGTTACTTTTTTTCACCTATGCATTTATTTCTCCTGTTTTTTGTCAAATTCTCAAGTTAAATGCCCCCACTTTTTAGAAGGATTGACCATTTGCTGCTAGCTTTTTAGACTTGCATATATTATACAGCTGCTGTAACAAACTTTGCCTTATAAGGTCTGTCTTTTCTGAAATGATATGCTTACTCTGAAAACCAGTGCGATGTAGATGGATAAATCCTGAAAGTCCTAGTCTATCAGACTTTATGATTATCACTTAACCAAATGGCAGATGAAGATCAGTTTTAGCTGCTGAACTTATTTTATTGGTTTATCAGCTTGATTACTCCTCTGAGCTTGTGTAACAGTAAATTTCAGTGTCACTGCTCGCTCTCGTCAGAAATAGTTTGTCTGACAGTGATCTCATATGTGCATGGTGCCTGTTGACAGTTCTTTAGTTTTGTCATAGTTTACAGCATTTGGGAGAGTCCGTTGTGGGTGTTTTAAAATGTTCCGATTGGAAGTAATCAGAAAGTACTAAAACTAGTATGGGAAGCTGCCATCACGGCCATGTTTTTATAGCGCTGGGCTTTCTGTGTTAGCTGTCTGACATCTGTTTAATCCTGAGAAGAACAATTTTGAAGACCATTGCTACCCCAGTTAAGCGAGACTCATACTGCTGAACAGTTAAATGAACTAAAATGTCTGCTGAAAATAGACCCATTGCAGATGCAAACGCTTAAGAGAGAAGCGGTGTTCCTAGAAAGTATCTCTGTAATGAGGAAGTCTTCTCTTTGTCCTCCTTAATCTGTTGAAGAGTGCTCATGTTGTAAAGATTCTCATGTCCAAGTTAAAATGTTGGTATGCTGGTAAGTTTCAGCTGACCAACTAACTCTTCCTGCCAGATGGCAGAAAAGGCACTAGAACAGGTTGCCCGGAGAGGTCGTGGATGCCCCATCCCTGGAAGTGTTCAAGGCCAGGTTGGATGGAGCTTTGAGCAGTCTGGTCTAGTGGAAGGTGTCCCTACCCATGGCAGGGGGGTTGGAACTAGATGATCTTTAAGGTCCCTTCCAACCCAAACCATTCTATGATTCTATGGCACCCCAAGAAAAATGCCGGAATTTGCAGAGTTGAAGATGCACTGTTCTCCATGCTCTGTCCCATCTTCAGGATGCTATAAAGGATCCTATATTAGGATATGCTCCCTTACTGGAGTGGTTTACTGTTGTTTAAGACTATGTAAAAGGTAGGTGGTCTGAATGTCTAAGCTGCTGGTCTGCATTCTGTGCCCTAAGCATGGAGAACAGTCCTGTTGTTGGGATGGTCGGGTGTGATGAGGGATAGAAAGGTTATGGGGAAAAAGGTATTAGCTTTATAGAGAGAATGTGGTGCCTTTATTAGAATAGTTTATTATAGCTGGACAAAAGCTTTCAGGTATGCAAGTTTCCTTTAGCAGCCTGAAGAATGACTTGCATATGCTAGGAAAGAAACTGCATCTTCCAAGAAGTTCAGTTAGTGGGACAAACGTTTGGTCCTTCTCATTAGTACACTGTATCATTATTTTGTTTCTCACTATGAAAGTAATACCTTAAAAAGCAGCTCTTCAGAAAAAAAACTGAAATGGTATTTCTGGCTAAATGCAGGTAACATTGGTAAGGACTTCTAAAAAGGCAATTCTATTATGTGAATTTCCTCTAGATCCTTGAAATCTTGAGGGTTTTGTTATCATGAGATAAATTTGCATCACCTGGTAGATATTCAGACAACCACCACAATATGTAGTTTAAACAGTGTTAAAATTTAATATGTTGGAGGGGCTCTGGGTATTCTAAAGAAGCTGTAAATATTTCAGGTAATTGAACATAAAATCTCCAAGTGTGGCTTAACTTGCTTTAAAATGTAAAGATGAAGTTTTCCATTATAGGAAAAGTCAACCTGAACTTAATTTCCTTTTACTGGAATCCAGTGCCAATATGTGTGTTGTGATTCCAACCAGGTGTTTCATTATACCAAAGTGCTGTAAAAGAGTACTTCTATCTGCTAGGGGCATTAGATCTTTCTGAAAGACTTTCATGCAGACTTACCCCTGGTTCAGCTCTTCAAATCAGCCGTCAAATACCTCACATAATAAACCGAAGATTCCATAATATCCCAACTTTCAAGACTAATCTGAAAAGTTAAGTGTAATGATGAAATGCTTATTCCAAACTTGTGCTCAGTATTTTAGCTATTACCTTTAAGGACTAGAGATTAGGCAGTGGTGAGGCTAGTAGAGGAGCTGATATGTTTTAATGAGCCCAAATTACTAATACTTTTCTGCATGTAAAACTGAGCTTGGCTTACAAATCTAGCAATAGTTGTTTTATGAAATTGCACACCTTTTGTCTGTTGAGGTAAGAGTCTTCAACTATTCAGAAGTGACTCTACTGAACTGTAGTAAAGTTTGCTGCTATAATGGCTTACAGCTTTGCATTCGTCTCATTTTGATGCTTGTCATCTTGAAGGTTAGAGCAACAAGAAGTATTTCAAGTAACGATGCCAAATACACCTGAAAGTAGAGTGACTTTTATGTGATAAAAGCAAGGGTGGATTTTAGCTTTGCGGTACTTTTGGTGAGGTTAATGAAAATGTTGCTCATCCAGAGGAAATGACTGAGCATTGTACGAAGCAGATGGCTGCAGAACTTCTCAGCCCTAGCAGCTAGACGACAGGATCAGGATAAGAAAGGAAGGCCGCTGTGGGACACAGAAATGAATATTGTATTAATATACTGTGTTATGGCTTGGATCTCGGTTGCATTAGATCATTCTTTTGTGTGAAAGTCTATCAAGCCAAAGAAGGGGCAGGATGTGTAGCGGGCTGAAAGGATTGTCAGATTTTTCGCAGCAGGAAACTTGTGAAACAGTGTAGCAAGTAAGAAATACTGGGAGGATCATCCATTTCAACCTCTAGAGCTCCTCTGGAGAAGCCTTCTGGGCCGAGAGGAAAGAATTGGTGTAAAAAAACCCTATTATGGAAAACTCTGCAGCATGTACCAGTCAGCTGATGAAGATTTTTTTTTTCACATGAACAATGTGGTTTTCTGTAGTGACAGGAGTATTTTAATTGATAAAACTAGGATCTTCATCAGTTTTAGATATAGTGTGACAACTGCGTTTGAAGTCAAAAGGCCAGTTATCTACTAAGCTGATAAAATATTCAGTGGGTCAAAGCAGTTATGCAATGAATGCCTTGCCAGCCTTTCTACCTAGTTTTAGCACTCCTGCTAACTTCTCAGTCGTGTTCAGACACAACTTTTTTCTGGTCCTGTTCTGGGCTAACTGAAGGAATCACCCAAGCTTCAGAATAAAAGCTTGGGTGCTTGAATAATATTTTGTGGTGGTAGTACTTCTTGCATGAACAGACTTCATACCCCATCTTTGTGGTAGGGGAGAGTCTCTTATGCTGTATATATGTATTAAATATAAATATGTTTAGCTTGTGTCAAGGCATGATGTGTGCTTGAAGTATCAGGTTGTATGTATTGGCATACCCATAGGTAAGTCCTCCATCTGTTTTGAGGAAGAAGGCAGTAGGAGCTTGTGATGGGCTTCGTGAATTGCCATGTTGCATAGTCTCACTTTGTAGCTGTTGTGTGCTGTGCTAACAGGGGCAGCATAATTCTATTTCCTAACTTTTCTCTTGAATACACCTGGATTTACCTGTACATGTGCTGAGTAGCAAGCCTCACGTGAGAGGAAGGGGCTTTATAATACCCAAGAGACAAGTTGTGTGAAGGATGCACTGTCTTGGATGGTTGCAGATGGATCCACAGGATGTAGCTGAGTATCACTTAAGCAGATTCCAGGCCTATCGAGAGCAGAGGTGGACTCAAAGTGCCCTGTGGCAACTGGAATTGAATGAATAATTAAACGGAAGAATGTCCCTGTTTCTCAAAACAATGATACTCCTAGCTCAGAGCTTATGGCAAGAAAGTTGGTATAGTTAGCTGCTTGATGTCTGTGTGAGAAGAAGACTTAAGCCATATCATTGTATTGAGCACAGGAGGCGGGTCCTGCTTGGTTTCCTCAGTGTGCAGATCATACGAAGTTGGAAGGTGTTTGATATAACAGAGGGCTGTGCTGCTGTGCAGAGGGATCTCAACAGAGTGGAAAAATAGGCTGACAGGAATCTCATGAAGTTCAACAAAGGGAAATGCCAAGTCCTGCACCTGGGGAGGAATAACCACGTACCCTGCTGCAGGCTGGGGACTGACTGACTGTAAAGTGGCTTTGCTGAAAAGGACTAGAGGTCCTGGTGGACACTGAGTTGAACATGAGCTGGCAACGTGTCCTTCTGGGAAAGGCAGCCAGCACTATCCTGGCCTGCATTAGGAAGAATGCTGCCAGCAGGTTCGGGGAGGTGTTTTTTCCCCTCAGTTAAGCTCTGGGGAAACCACACCTGGAGTGCCATGTCTGGTTGTGGGTTCCCCAGTAGAAGGAAGACGTGACTTAATGGAGTGGATCCAGAAAAGGGCTACAAAGACTGTTAAGGGTTTGGAGATATGAGGAGAGGATGAGAGAGCTGGGATTACGTAGCGTCAGGAAGAGAGGGCTCCGAGAATCTTATTGTAAAGTATATAAATACCTAATGAGAGGGAGCAAAGAGGATGGAGCCAGACTCTTCTCAGTGGTATCTGCTGAAGCAACAGGAAACAATAGGCACAAACTGAAATACAGGGAATTCCCTTTAAACATAAGAAAACACTTTTTACTGTAAGGGTGTCTGAATACTGGCACAGGTTGCCCAGAGAGCTGTGGAGTCTTCATCCTTGGAGGTAGTCAAAACCCAGCTGGACATGGTCCTGAGGACCCTGCTCCAGCTTGCTTTGAGCAGGGCATTGGAACTCAGCGATCTCCAGAGGTGCCTTCCAACCTCAGCAGTTCTGTTTGGTGACTGGGAAATCTGCCCTGCTGTGTTATAGTAAAATTATGACTCTGCATAGTATGAAGGAGCGGATTTCCTGAGAATACTATTTGGCTTCCCTTCCAAGTGACCTGTGTTAGAGTTCTGGGTGTGCTGTTTCTTCTGGGACAATATCCTGAATTCCGGATGCAGAAATGCTGCCGAACTTCTGCATTTGTCTAGTAACTTAGACGCTGTATTTTTTTTTTTAATACTTCCTCTTAAAAATATCATCTGTTGGAAGGGGAAGTGTAAACTGACCAAGTTACAGGAAATCTATGGCAGTGATTATCCATTATTTACGAGGGCCTTGCAACTCATCCTCATACAACTGGACGCTGGGATTTATGCACTGTACCAAGGTCTGCTCAGGTGAACTTAGTAAACGTTGGCAGTCTTGATTCTAAAGCATGACTTAAATGTGACCCTAAGCTGATTGCCCAGTGTGGGTTGTGATCTTTACTATACTGTAGCTTCTAGGTTTTTACTAAGAAGAGGAGGAGGGATTTTCTTTGGAAAACTTTGGCTACATTTTAGTCTATATGCCTGTTTCCTGGATATCAAATGTAAGGGCTTATATTCTGACTCCATTTTTCTACCCTAGGAAGTCAAACAAGTGAGTCTGTTTCAGATATAGTAAAATCTATGACCTTAGTTCAAAGCTACTCCAGCAGAATGAATCCTAGCACTGGGGACTCAAGTAATGCTGCTGCTTCTGAATTGCTGGTCTTGTGCTATTTACTGCAATTTTGGTTAGCATATTTAAGCTTTTGTGCCAATTTGACGTGTTGCTAATCCTAGAACTTGCAAAGATAGTCTTGAGAAGTTGTGAAGGCTGCAGGGAACTCTTCAACTCGTGCAGCTTTTTGGGGGAGAGACTGCATAGCTGCTTGTCTTCTGCACAACATACAGGACAATGTCAGTGCCTGTCGATCTTCAACAACAGATTCTAGCAGCTGTCGTTCAAGGTGGCACATCAGTCTGCTTCGCTAAGGTGTTGGATGTTGTGCAGTTGCATCAATGCCTCCCCTAACTAGGGGAAGGGGTTCTTGTTTCAGCAGAAGTAAGCCCTGCAAGACACTCTAGTGTGACAAGAATCAATACCTGTTCTACATACTCAAGCAATTAGTATTACCGTGTCTTCAGTGCCTCCCTGTGCAGTCTGTTGTTAAATGGTTGTTCTGTTAAGCTCTTCCAGAACAGAGCACGCACTGACATGGATAGATTACACTGGAGGACTGGTAGGTAAATGGATTCCAGCAGAAAGCATGCATCTCCCTTTCAAGGATTTTTACGTGGTAGTACGTACCACTTGGGACATTGGGATTATTGGTTTGGTAGGAGGCCCTTAATGCGAATGCTGAATGCTGCTTTTAATTTCTTCTGCTCAGTCCTGTGTGGTAAGGAGGGCACAGATGGAAGTTCAGCTGGACTCTAGGTAGCTTGATTTGCTATTGCGGCATTCCTCGGTGCTAGTGGGAGAGAGACAGACTGATGACTCATCAAGTCAGGTGGTTATGCCTCTGCTGTGTGTCAGAAATTTCTTTCCCCTCTGCAGCAGGCTTTCTCATCCCTCTGTGTAGGGGCACTAGAAGGACAATTATTTTGTAAGTGGTGGTGCTTAACTGCTGAATTCTGGCTTTGCTTCACTGGGCCTGTGGATTTTTGTTTCTCCCTGTTTCTGCAAAATAAGGTAAGAATCTGTGTTTATATGATAAAATAGTCATGGATTTTCTTCCTTGCTGCAAGAAGGCTCCTTCTAAAAATCTCACTGGAGTCTTAATTTTGAAGATACCTTTGTGGTAAGGCTGTTCATCGTGTAAATTCTGGGTCTGATCAAATGTTTGAAGGAAAACCAAGGAACTGTAATAGAAAACAGGTTTCTCCAGCATTAGGAGCAGGACAGTTACATGTTGGGGGGTTACTGTGTAGCCAAATTGCTGTGCTGGGGAGAAACCAAGATAGAAAACTGAGGTCATTGGTGCTTTCGTGTTTAGTTATGACTATAAAATTACTTTAATAAATCACCTTTCAGTCAGAGATGGTTCTGCAGCAAGTAATATTTTGATTTCTGGCACTGTTAGGCAGAATATGACCATGTTGGAGCTTAAAAGCATGTTTAAAATCAATTGGTGAACTGTTTAAAGACGAGGAAGATTCCTGCATGTAAGTTGTAAAGTATACAAGATGCATCTTTGCTCATAAGGGAATTAAAATTAAGCTAATATCCTGTGTAGGTGTGCTAATGGACTTTTGTAGGAGTGGATTGCATATAGTGCCTAATAGCCTGTGTTGGCAAGAGGCCTCTGGAAGGCTATAGGAGCTCAGTAGTTTTCTAAAATGGCTAGCTACCATGGTTTCTGGGGTAAGTACGTGCTGCCTGTACACACAAGATGTTATGTTTAGCAGATCCTGATGTGCTTTAGGGAATTTAATTTTATCTAACAATGAAAACATTTAACAGTGTAGGTACGTAAGGCAATACTTCTGTCCTCAAGGACTTTTCCATATAAAAGGAAAATCTGTAGTGCCAATACACAAGCACGAGACAACTATGCAGAGATAAATAACAGCATTTTTTTTCTAAATTTGTATTCCATGTTAAAAGACGTGTAGCCCCTTAAAAAAGAGGTCAGCTTGGCTGGGTGAGCACTGGCTTTTTAGACTGTATGTACTTTGGAGGTATATAGGAGATGGATAAAAGAAAGGTGATAGAGAATTCACCATGTTTTATACACTTGGAATAGTTAATAGGTATGTGTTTAAAAGCAGGTGGTGCAGATGCTAAAGATCAGGACAAAGACAGGGTTTATTGGTGTGTTGCTAGGTGGTCTAGCAGAGGAATCCCCTTCTCTTTTAGTTGGCTTGCCCAGTAATTTGGGAAGGTGGCTGTAGGAAGAGAGAGGGAGCAGAGCAGCCACAGGAACAGGGGAGGCAGGTGCTGGGTGTCGGGATGTTGCCATTTTAACTGCAGAATGACTGTTCTGAGGTTCTTATTTGCCTCCCTAAAAGATAAACAGTCACTTCAGGCAGCTGTCAGCTGACCTGCAGGTTTTGGATATGAAGAAAAGTGAATTTAAATTGCAACTGGCCACTGTTCTTCCTACTTTTCCTTGCCTTTGTAAAATGAGTCTTTCGTATGGGACCTGTGCTGTCTAATTGCCAAACAGCACTACTAATTCAGTTATGAGAATTTGGTTTAACTCTCTATTGTGCTTCTACAGAAGATTTTGGTAGTAGACTCTAGAGATTGTTCTATATGGTATATTGAAGTAAATGTTCTGGGTGGATTTGGAAGACCGACTGCTTTTTTCAGTATGAACAGTAATTGTGCTTGGGTTTTGCAATGTTTTAATTGTTAAAACCAAAAAGGATGAGGTAGTTATGTTAGTCTGATCAGAACCAGCTCTTAGCAGCTGCTCAGGAACTGCAGATTGCTTTGCGAGGACCTCCCCTCTGCCATTTGTCAGAGGAGACTTTTGAGAAATAAGCAGTGAAATTAAAATTGTCTTCTGGGCCTAAACAACACACAGCTTAAATGAAAAACTATCATTATGGAGACTAGAGGGATCTAACAGATACCTGACTTAGCCTTTGAGCTGGAGAGCAGTTAGCAGTTCCATTCCAGGCTGGTGATGACTGAGTCATGAGCAACTGTTGGGGTGGCTGTTGTGAAATGAATCAATGGTAGCCATGTTACACAATCCACACCAGCAAGACATGGAGCCTGGAAGAAGCTATTCCTTCAGGATGAATAGGAGTTTGGAATTGTTGGAGATCCTTTTCTTATAGAGCAGAGCCACCGATTTAAAACATTTAGCTTGTTAAAGAGGCTGAGGGGCAGAGGACTTGTAGTATAGTATTAAAAAGCTGGAAAACAGTCATAAGATTTTAAGAATCGCAGATGTCAGCTACCTACTGCTCCTGAAGAACAGGCAGCAGAGCATCCTTTAATGATGGTGGAAGGGATAGCAATGTAGTTGTCGTCTTCATTGTACACGGGGCAGATTTTCAAGCCTGAGTGTGCTTCTGTATTTGCAGTCTTGCAGAGGATGCCGGGTTAGGTTAAGCTTCTCGCGAAGACTGTGAGTGTCAACAGGTGCCTCACACAGTTCATATAACCAAACTACGGGCTTTTGCTGGATAGGGTCTGTTGATACACAAAGAGCATTGTATGCTGGGGCTGCCATACGGCATGTTTCAGCAGTGCTGTGTTGTAAATGTGTCAATACAGTAGAAATGGATAGAGAGTTGCCTTATGGTTCTCTAATGCTAATCAGTTTCCAAGGTAACGTAAAGTGTGATAAGGGCTGACAAAGCAAAACCATTAAATATTCTTATCGGCACCCGAAGCAGGACAACCCAACTATTGATTACAGGACAAACATGGATGGAGGTCTGTTTCTAAAACAGCTTCTCCTGTGCTGGTTTAGATTGTCCAAACAGTAGCTGGCAAGAGATGTCAGTCTGTTTAACTGCTGCAAGTTGGGGGTTTTGGCCATTATTCAGCACAATTCTTCTGTAATGCTCCGTGCGTTTCACTGAGAGCAAAGGCTGTGTAATACCTAGCTGTGAGGCATATAGAAAGGATCTGTGTGTTTGTGTGCTGGTGTTTGTGAAAATGTCTTTCCTCCTCTGAACACTCTGATGCAGCATCCTACGACAGCAAAAACAGAATTTTCACAATTAGTATTTGTAGTATTGCTATTTAGAGACTGGTGGCAGTAGAGCAGCCCCAGAACATTCTCTTGCTCACTCAGAATCATGGAGAACTCCATATTTTGAAGGAGGGTAGATGAGATGTGGAAGACAGAAGAGATTCTCCATTGTTTAAATATCCTGTTACTGGACTTCTAAACAGTCCACCGGTGTTACAGCATTTTTGGAGTGTAACTGTTTGACTCAGTGTTTTGTGGAGCGTATTAGGGAGTGATGTTCCACCCCTGTGTTTCTGCAATGGGGGATGTTAGTCCTTTTGTTTGTTTAAATGAGTTACTTTTTAACTTTTTATAGCTTTCAAATCAGTGTTGTTAAGGTGCTTCAGGCTATATGAGTTCAGAATTCTTCAGTTAAGAATTCTTTCTAACTGGAAACATGAGAGCAGAGGGGAAGAAGAGGAAGAACTTACTGCATATATGTATTCTTCAGGACTGACTCTTTTTTTCCCTCTGTACAGTTGAGCAGGCAAAATGGACTTCTCCAAGCTACCCAAAATCCGTGATGAGGACAGAGAGGCTTTTGTTGGTTATGTCCATGGAGTCTCGGGACCTGGTAGGTATTATTTTGTAAAGGAAATCATAGGTTCTGTTTTATCTAGTGTCTTTTTAATCTTGTTCATTTGGAAGTGAACTTGGAAGTGGAGAAGTACAGTAGAGCTCTGGGTGGGGCTTTTTCTCTTTCCTTTTTTTTAGGGGGGGGGGCTTTGTAAGAAGGATCAGTGACTTATAGTCTGATAAAATATCAAGAAATATACTAACAAGGTGTTACTACTAATTAATCTTGCTTAAAGATGCAATGAGCAGGAGCAGGCTAAAAAATAATAATAAAAACAAAAGGCAGTAAGCTTTCTGGATGAGATAAAGCCATTTGGTCACAAATCTGGAGGCCCAGTGTATTAAGCTTCTCTAAAAGGGTGTGAGATGCATAATCCATTCTCACTGAAATGCAATTTGACCCTGTGCTCTCCAGAATACTCAGTCCCCTGCCAGTGTCAAGCCGTTCTGTGTTACTGCATCATGGGTTGGAGGAGCTCGGCAAGGAGCTGCAAGGGTCAGGGAAGGTGGCAGAGCATAGTGGTATTGCAGCTGGGAAGAAGAGGACTCTCCCTCCTTCTTTATCAGCCTAAAAAGTTTCTTTAGGCTCTGATGGTAACAGCTTTTGAATACGTGCAGACTCTATTCCCTTTTCTGCGTTCTCCTGCATTCTCTTCAAGAGGTGAAGGAAAGGATGGGAATGTGAGAACAGAAAAATAGCATGTAATTTTATTAATGCAGCTTATTTGATGAATAAGAAACTCCCTTGGCTCGTGTCTACCTGAATAAATACCTGTTCTTTAACTGCCAATTCTTTAACTGCAGAAGTGATGCTTAAAAACAATTTTAAACTGATACAGCTTTCTTTCCTAAGAAGTGGAAAATGTATTTGTCTGTAAATACGTGAACCCTGTGTGCAAGATTAATATTATAATATAAAAGACATAATAAATTTTGTCCTCAAGCAGCTAGACCTCATGTATGACCTGCTGAAATCTAACTCAAAACAGTAGGAGGTTTCAGGCCCAAAGCGTGCTGTAAATTAACTTTCAAGAGATGAAGACTGTTTTAAGTACCCTAAGATGTACATCACTTTTCTGCAAAATAAAACATCAAAATAATGTTTCCTTAAAAGCTTTGTAGGCATCAGCCGTTCTAGACACAAGGGTGTGTATTGCCTTTAGCAGGCACCTTGTACATGGAAATACTTTGTTATGTGAGCATCCAGATGCTACCAAGGTAAACAAAATTTTGAGTGACTGGAAAATGCTGGTGCCCAGCCACAGGGAGCTTTTCCCATTTTCTTGTATATTTTAATTTAGTCAGATGGGAATGTGGCCCGGCTAACTGAAAGGGAGAAGTGCCTATGTAACTTGTCTGTCAAAGTTCACTGTGTCTCCAAAACCCTAAACATTTGCCATTTGTCAAGACAGATAAGAGAAATTATGGCGTGAATTGTCTGTGAACTACTACATTCTGATAGTGTCCTCTTATTGAGCATAAAGGAATGGTGTGAAAAGTATAGGGAAACTTCTTCTTTTGGCTTTTAAACTAGAAATATGGGGATTTGTTGTAGCCAAGTTATGCCTTTTGTGAAATCAAGAATGCATTTCTGATTTGGATGAATACCAGGCTTATGCCGCGCAGTTCTTACTAACTTCTGTGAATTTCCTGAGTTATAGGAAAAATACTCACCTGTGTGCCTGTCTTTTACAGTGGTCACAGCGTGCAACATGGCGGGTGCTGCTATGTACGAGCTGGTGCGAGTAGGCCACAGTGAACTGGTGGGGGAGATTATCCGACTGGAGGGTGATTTGGCAACTGTCCAGGTGTACGAAGAAACATGTATCCTTTGCACTGATCCCTCTGAGCCTGCCAGACTGCGCAGTCCAAAACTCAGTGGTGACTAGGGTGAAGACGATGAACAAAGCTGACTGGGACCAGTGCTTGGTACTTCTGGTGCCAGCAGGACATCTGTTTTGTACTTCTTTTGTAAATTCTGATGGTTTTGAGGTAAATCGTACCTTGCTTGGTTGTGTACTGAGGAAACCTTTTTTTATTTTACATGGAAGTCAAATAATGTGTACCTTATAATTTAAGTTCATTTTAATTTGAACATTAAAGCTCTTTTTTTCCAGGAAGTTGCTTGACAAATGTCAATGATAAATGGCAAAACTACCAAGCAGTATTTGTTGCTTTTTTTTCTTTGCTTTTGAAAATTATGCTTGTATAACACTTAAATAGGAAATGTAAAGTGGGCAGCATGCTGCCTTCTGGGCAGAGTGTTTTTACTTCTGCAGTGTGCTTACAGAATCTTGGTCCAGCTAGGATGCACCATGTATTCTAAAATCTAGTTAACATAAAATGTATTTTCTATTACACATATATGAGAGAATGTCAGAAAAGAAGTTATAAAACTTGAAGCCAGACCTTCTTTTTTTTCTCATATTCTTTTAAACTTGAGAGTTGGCTCTCCATATCTGTAGAGGCTAGGAAGAAGCCTGTGCTGGCTCCCAAAGCTTTGTCCTGAGGAGCTAGATGGTAAACTGGTGACTAGCTCCTGTCTGTACCTAATAATTTATGATTTCAGGTGGCATTGTCCTTGTGATATCTAGTGGCCTTCCATCAGTAAGTGGAACAAGTTTGAGTGTAGTTTACTCTTCGGTTGCTGATGAGAGGGCTCTGTCATAGGGCTCTCTGAAGTCAACTTTTATTTACTCTCTTGAGTCACGCATAGGGTTTTGGAGGTTTCTTTTGTATTCTAGCAGTATTGTAGTATTCTTTTGCCAAACTGCTAGCTCTTTGCTGAGAAGTGCACTGTATATCTTTGGAGCTTAGATCGTGCAAAGATTGGGCAACCTGATACCAGAGAGGAGGGAAATAATGCTAGTCTTGGACAAACTCCCTTTAAAATTAGGCTTCTGTCAAAAAGGCTGTGCAAGGCTCAAGGTCAAAACAGTTGTGCTCTCTAACAAATTCTGAAGTGAAAAATTATATGTTTCATAACATTGTCATAACCTGTTTTCCAGGTTTGAAGATTTAAGAAATGCCTGACATTTTGTCATCCTGCTGCCTGGCACTCCAGTAAACTCATCCATATAGTTGACTCAAATTAACGATCATAAAGCAGAATATTTACCCCTACTTCGCCTCTCTGGAGGATGAGCAACTTTGTGGCTGTAGTAATTTCAGCTGGAGTTTAGTATAAAGCCTACATGCTTCTCAAGTGATGATGTGTAATATAGTAATAAAAATAATACCTTAAAGTCAGAAAGGTGGTTTAAGAGTATGATGTTGTGAATGTGACGCCTTCTGCCCTGTCTCTTTCCCTTTCTCTGGATGAACTTTTCCTTAGCAAATCTTTAGCGGGTGTCTCTGTAGGAGATCCTGTACTCCGTACTGGCAAACCCCTGTCAGTGGAACTAGGGCCTGGCATTATGGGATCTATTTTTGATGGTATCCAGAGGCCTCTCTCGGACATCAGCGCTCTGACCAAAAGTATCTACATCCCTAGAGGTGTCAATGTGTCAGCTTTGAGCCGAGATGTCAAGTGGGACTTCACACCTTCCAAAAATCTGCGGGTAGGTCCCGAAAAGCCTGTTTTCCCTTCTTGCTCCTCTACCCCCAGAGATTAGGGCTGGAGCAGAATGCCGAGGCTGTGACTGCTGGGAGCTATGGTTAATGCAGTATTTAAGTTTGCTAACAGGGGTGCTAGGAGGCGGTAGCGATGTATGAGACTGGATGGGGATCACCAAAACTTACTCTCTGTGACTTACGGTGTGTTGCTGCTGCATATGAGAAACTTGCAAAGTTTTAATGTGTTTGCAAAACTGTAAAGAAGCTGGTGGAATTGCAGTAAGCATTAGCAGGAGCAGGTGTCACCTGAGCAAAAAGAATGACTGCAGCATGCATTTCGTGAATGGTGAAGATAGCCTTAGAGCTGGAAAATGTCACAGCTTTAGCCCTTGGCGGCATCTTTTTTCCAACCCTGCAGGTTAGCATATGCTATCCTTTTTCTGCTTAACACATTAAGCTGACAGGTATAAAAGAAACAAGGAAAGTTCCTTGCATCAGTCAGTAATTGCTACTGTCTGAGCCTTGAAAGGCGCCTGAACCCAGATAGTGTTGCTAGCAATGTGCTGTTAGTATAATGAGTTATGTAAATGGGGTACTGTGCTGTAACAATGCATTTATAAAGGGGGTAATCACAGTGCTAGACTTAATAGCTATAGTTATTTTATGCAGTTTTCAAGGTTCTTTTTTAAAACTGGAGTTCTCACTTATGACTAATAGACCTGTTCTGATTTTAGGTTGGCAGCCACATCACTGGTGGAGATATTTATGGTGTGGTGAATGAAAACTCCCTTATCAAACACAAAATCATGCTGCCCCCACGGAACAGGGGTACAGTTACATACATTGCTCCACCAGGAAACTATGACACTTCAGTAAGTCTCCCAAACAGCAGTTGCTGGTGTACTCATTCTATGTCTCTTTCATAAGGTTGATGTACTCTTTCTATTCTACATGATGCCAGCTAGAAAGTGTTTCATGCGACAAGATGTCTGAGTTAACGATCACTTCTGCTACCCTGCTTGCAGGGGTTATATGATTATCTTGTGCAGTTACTTTATATGTATATGGCTTCCCAATGACACTTCAGTATGCCATATTTGCTGACCTCTGTGGGGATCTACAATATCTTACGAATATGTAAAATTCAGTTGCTCTTCAAAAGCTTTTAGTTGAAGCTTCATCTTGCACTTCTTTTCCCCAGTAGCATTGTAAATAAGGGAAAGAGCCATCCCTCAGGAGGGGATGATAGTGTGTTGAGATTCTAAGAAGTCTGTGGTGGTATCAAAGACCTAGCTGTGCAGCGTAGTTGAGATGAGAATTTGCGTGCTGGTCCAGCGCGCAGCTATTTGCTTACTTCAGATGTCTGATGCTGTCTGTTAGGATGTTGTCTTAGAGCTGGAGTTTGAAGGTGTGAAGGAGAAGTTCACTATGGTCCAGGTCTGGCCTGTACGTCAAGTCCGTCCTGTTACTGAGAAGTTACCAGCCAATCATCCTCTATTAACTGGCCAACGGGTCCTGGATGCCCTCTTCCCGTAAGTACTACCTTTTATTTTCTAGTATGTAAGAAATCTCTCTTGGGGGGGGAGGGGGAGGGGGCGGGTGCGGGGAGCAGAGGGAGGAGGCCTTAAATTTTATTTTTTTTTTTTAAGGGCAAACAGACCCCTAGCTTTCACTATGTATCACAGCATATTCTCAAAAAATACTTAGCTGAATTCCTCATATTTCTGTATTTGGCAGGAGAACCTACTAGTGGAAAAAGGAAGAGAAGTTTAACAAGATAGTTCTAGTGCATTAATCTTGAAGAGAATGGGCAAACATAAACTGAACATAATCATGCATATCTACAGAAAGGCTAGAACTTTCAAGCTTGATATCTCTATTTGAACACATAAGTAGGATCTCTTTCCATGGTCTTGAAGATGTATAGTTTCCAATGATTTTGGGGTCACCACTTATGAAAACTGTTGCACTTAACTGTAACACCAAACGCTTATTTAAGCAGCTAACTTCCAAGACACTAAATTCAGTAATTTTGGTCCTAAAATATCATGCTGCTTATTCTTATAATGCACAGCTAAGTACAGTTGTTCTTTTCTTAGCATTTGCATTCCATTGGTACTTCCAGCTGTGAAAACTGCTATGTTTCGAGCCTGGAAGTCTAGCTGTTGTACCAGCATAACTCATGTATTTCAAGGGCAGTAGAAGAAAAGGATAGTTTATTCCCTCACTCTTTTGGTTTAGTGAAATACCTCTGTGTTTCTCACCCAGAACACTGAATATGACTCCTGTTGCTCTGATTTTAATTAGGGTGTTTTATTGGAAAACATATTCTGAGATGGGAGAGAGCTGGTTTTGAGATCCTTGTAAATCAGAGTCCTTTTTCTTTACTCAGGTGTGTGCAAGGGGGTACAACAGCGATTCCCGGGGCATTTGGTTGTGGGAAGACTGTGATCTCACAGTCTCTCTCAAAATACTCCAACAGTGATGTCATCATTTATGTAGGCTGTGGAGAACGAGGAAATGAAATGTCTGAAGTACTGAGAGATTTCCCTGAGGTTAGTATGGAGAATTCATGGAGACTAAACCTTCTTGGGAAGACTTGCTATTGTGCCGGTATTATAACTGAATAAAATATCATATTGGTAGAGTGACTTGAAATTATCTTCTTGCCTCCCTGCTGTAAGTTCTGGCTGTAGTAGCAGAAATCTCTTCTGGCTTGTTCAGGAATGATTTCAGTGGCCCCTCAATAAACATCTGTACTAGTTTTTGGGTGTACCTTCTAACTTGTTTAAAATAAAGCCAAAATTAATGGCAGGGTGTAATTTAGCACAGTTATAAGCCGCTTACCTTTCACTGGTAATGCCTCTCAACTTTTCGAACTTAACCATGCATAGCAAATGTAGCATCTGTATTTACAGGGTGCAGGGTGGTGACACAACGGTTACCAGATATTAGTTTGACACATTAGGCTTTGGAATACCTTCTGAAGGAAGTAGAAAATGCCTGTTTTAAAAAAAAAAAAAAAACAAACAACCAAACAACAAACAAAAAAAACCCCTCCACAACAAAACAAAACCAAAAACAACCCCCAAAAAACCAAAACAACAGGTTTACTAATCCTTCTACCTGTTGTTATATGTTAGTGAATTAGTTGTGGCATAGTCTTCTGTAAAATATGGGAAAGAAGCCAGATCATCTGAACTGTTAGGTTGGAACTCCACAGTCAGAAATACGGAGTGAAGGGCTTGGATGTGTTGATTGATTACAAGATGACAAAGTCAAGCTGAGGTGGCCATGCAAAAGGTAAATCCCAGGGTATTCATAAGTGGACTTCTGCACAAATGTCAGGATATGCATTCTGTTGTTCGGGTGCTTATGAGGCTTCACCGGGGTTATGTGTGTGGTTTTATGTCCAGTTGTCAAAGATGAACTTGGACCGGTGTAAATGGGGAAAAAAACCTCTCTGATTCCTAATGGACTTACAACAGGAGGCTACAATTTTTTGGCTCTTCCAGCCTAGTAAGCTGAGAGAGGATAAAGTACTTCTTGATGTGGTGGATTTCTCATTACTTGTTTGAATGGGATCAATAGGGATTTGCCAGTTGCAGAAGATGAGATGAGGCTAAGGCATGTATGTTAAAGAGTTAAGCTGTGTGCAAGCTGGAAGGCAAACCAGCATAGTATCCTGAAATCTTGAATCTAGTCTCTGTTCTTGGTAGAGTAGCTGTGAGGAGAGTATCCTGATACAAGGCGAGTAATACAGTAAAAAAATCCAAACAACAAAAAATAAATTGAAAAACCTTGCTACTGTTACCTTTTTTCTTTTCTTTTCTTGCATTTTAGTTAACAATGGAAGTTGATGGCAAGGTAGAAAGCATCATGAAGAGAACAGCTCTGGTAGCAAATACCTCCAACATGCCTGTGGCTGCCAGAGAAGCCTCTATCTATACTGGTAAGATTTACAGGAGGCTGGAAGAGGCTGTGTAGAGCAAGCCATCATGCTCTAGTATTTTCAGTTCCTGAGGTGGTCAGTACTGAAAAACCTGCTTAGTTTGAGAAGTCAACCCTTTCAGGCCTTGCCTGCATGAAGTCCTAGTATCTTAATTGAATTTGGCTTGCTTGTATATAATTACAATTTCCGAATATTGAGTAAATTTTGCTTATAAGGTGAACTTACTGCACCAGCTCTCGTGTAGTTTTTCTCCATGTGCTAATTATGTCAGCTTTTGTTTGCAAATAGCTTTTTGCTGACAAGTACAGCCACCTGATGGGCAGGAAAAATACTCTCGGAGTTGGCAGGCTAGTCTTTCTTTTGCAGCCTCCTAGAGGGTTTTTAAAATTCTTTTTTAGGAAAAGTTGTCAGATAATTAAGATAAAACATGACCTTTTCTCACTGTTGTATTCTGGTAGTTTGAAAGGGAAGGAGGCGTTTTACAGTAAGAAGAGGCTTTGTTCATGGCTTCAGTGAGCCAAAGAGTAGCATCAGTGACATTGCCATGTCTCTTCAAAGAAATACATGAGAATGTAAGATGAGCCAGAGTGGTTCATAAGCAGAAATGGGGAGGGCGAGAAGAAATAAACAACAAAAAAAGACAGCAAGGACATGATCTAGTGGGAAGAAAGAATAACTTTCAGTGTCTATTTCCATCAAAATGTAAACTTTAATTTGGCTTATTTGCATCTTAGTGGCAACATACAAGCATAGAATTTCTTTCTGAACTGTATCCTGCAACGCACTGTTGTCTTTGTTCTAGGAATCACCCTGTCTGAGTATTTCCGGGACATGGGCTACCATGTCAGTATGATGGCAGACTCTACTTCCCGATGGGCCGAGGCCCTCAGAGAAATTTCAGGGCGACTGGCTGAAATGCCAGCTGGTGAGTAGTCTTTTCTCAGTCTAGTCTTGTAAATGCATCCTTTAAACTCTGAGCCTTTGACTCAATTTCTGTGTGTTGGTGTTTGCAGACAGTGGTTATCCAGCCTACCTTGGTGCCCGTCTAGCCTCTTTCTATGAGCGAGCTGGCAGAGTCAAGTGTCTGGGAAATCCTGAAAGGGAAGGCAGTGTCAGCATTGTTGGAGCGTGAGTGTTGCATTTCTTTGCTTTGCATTGGCTGCAGTTTTTCCTCTGTGTTTTTGTATGTCAAAGTACCTGTTTTTCAGACAAAACGGTCTTCTTGCTCTGTGCAGCTGCAGAACTAAAAATATGTGAATGAGTAGGTAGATATTTAGTCTCTGTTCATCCAGAACCGCTGCTAAATTGTGCGTGGGGGCAGAAAGAATGAATGTGGACAGGTAGTTCTGTGAGGTATGGAATCACAGTCACTTGCAGCAATTGGAGCAAATGGCTCAGGGAGGAATGTCGTTAGAGCTGTCACTGAAAAGTATGTCAAACCATGCTCAGAGCAGGAAAGAAGGGGCAGTTAGAGCGGCAGTGTGTGCACTTGGGGGCATAACGAATTGTGGTTCTCTTGCTTAAATAGAGTAGAATTACATCTCAAGCTGTGATGGGCTGTGAAAAGCATGTTGTCCACAGACATTCTTCTAGGCTATGACTTGTGTATCATACTGTGGGCAAAGTGAATTTCCTTCCGACACATTTTCAGGCGAGCCTCTAGCATCTGCAGGAACACATGGAGTCCATTGTTTGCTTTGCTTAGTTCTGCTGTCCACAACATACGTACACAAATGCATTGTGCTTTTGAGGTTGGAAGATTTTTTTTTTTAAATCTCTGGGAAGGCACATATTAAGGTGTCAAGACCAAATGAAGTGGTTATTGTATAGGTGGATATCTGAAATAATTTCAAATTGGGATATTGTTTTCTGTAAAGTAACCATTGCACTGTGTTTCATGGTGTCCTATCAGCACGCTTGCTGAATGTGTTCCAGTTGAAATAGGTTTGATAATCCAAGCTGGAGTTACCACCTGGAACTAAAGTGACTGAAATCATACCCTCATACTGTCAATCAATTACTGATATAACTATATTTCATGGTATGCTTGATGTTACACTTGTGTGGGTATGCATCAGACACTTTCTGCAGTGGAAGCTTGCAATCTGTTACTTGAAATCGTGTTGCCTTTTCTGGTTTCTGTGATCACTGAGCTGTGCAGTCTTACATTCAGTACTTCAGTTTAAACCATGAAAGCAATTCTGATAACTTCTCCTTATTGCTTCCTGCTCAGTGTCTCTCCCCCAGGTGGTGATTTCTCTGATCCTGTCACATCTGCTACACTGGGCATTGTTCAGGTACGTCCTACGATATTGTAGCTCTTCTGTCCACTTCGTTAGACTCAAAATGATTGTGCCTCAGTGCATTTGTGCCAGTGGCTGGGGTCTGAGAGCTTTGATTTGACACAGACAGGTTTGTAGGGTGCTTTGGAAAATGTTCTAACAGTGTAAAAGGTGACCTTATGAGATGGTCTCTGAACTGATGTGTTTGAGATCCCTTTGGAAAAGGGAGTGAAGGTAGCAATTCCTTACAATACTGTCTGCTCAGTAATATCTGTGTGCTTCCTGATTGCTGCCCATTGAGCTGCACTCAACTGTGGCTGCTCTCAGCTGAGATGGAAAGTGAACCAATCTTAATAGGTCCGTTGAAACCACAAAAAAAAAATCCTTAGAGCAGCTGACTGTGAGAAGAATGTCTTGCAACTGATTACAGTCCTGTTTTGGGAAAAGTGGAGACTTATTAGATGTAACTCAGAGTCCAGTGTTGACATTGTCTTTGTTATGGCTGACTTCTCCCCCATGAGGAGTCTCAAGCTGAATAAGTCTGAACTCATCTTAAAAGATGAATAATTTTTTGAGAAGTGTATTTGAAAGTCACTGCTGTAGTTAAATTAACATAAGGAAGGCTTTCTTTTTTTCTCTCATTTGTGATACCCTTTGCCATGTTGCATTTGCTCAAACTTGCTTTCTGTATTTTTTTTTTTTTTTTAATTGCCTTCAATTATTTTGGTTTGTTTTTGATTTGGAACACTGGTTGATCTTTCTGCCTTCTGACAGGTTTTCTGGGGCCTGGATAAGAAGCTGGCGCAACGCAAGCACTTTCCCTCTGTCAACTGGCTAATCAGTTACAGCAAATACACGCATGCCCTGGACGAGTACTACGACAAGCATTTTACAGAGTTTGTCCCTCTCAGGACAAAGGCTAAAGAGATCCTACAGGAGGAAGAGGACCTTGCAGAGATTGTGCAGCTTGTGGGGAAGGTGAGTAACCAGCTGTGAGGAAATGTGGTGTCAATGAACCATCCTCCATTTTCTTACTGCTCGTGCAGGCTTTTGACCGTGTTTTTGGCTAGACTTGATGGATACTGCATCGTGCAAAAAAGGCAAATGGTTACTGGGAGGTGTCAGACTCTCCTGCCTCTATGCTTTATTCCAACTTTCTTACGTGTTGTTGGACTTCTAATGACAAATACTTTTCTAGATTTGATAAACCTTGGCTTGATGCTACTTTTCGCATGTAAATTAGATTGCAGGGCATCTAATGCTGGAGTTAAAAAACTTCATTTGCTTCAGTGTTCTAGTCCTGCTGAAATGCCCTTTGCTGCCACTTACAATAGTACTCCACTGGAAGTAATCTTTGTAAGAGAAACGATGCAAACTGATCTTTACTGTTGAAGCCCTCTGAAGGGTTACAGGTTATTAGAAACCATGTTGCCAGCCACGGAACAGAGGTGTTGGCATTTACAAGCTGGCCTGTAGAAACAGAAGTGATGTCTGCTTTTTCAAAACACTGGAGATTACCTGATTTCTTTGTGGAAACCTGTGACATGACATATGGCTGCATTTTACAGGCATTCCTTAATTTCCTTCATTTACCTCACTGCTTTGGAGAGAAAGCTGAACTTAAACAGGAAAATTTCCCTTGAGACCTCTCAAAAGGGACCCAGTGAAAACTCTGTGTTTCAGCTTAGCCCTGTAAATATGATAACTGACAGCTGCTTAGTACATACTTGACAGTAATTTCATTTCATGATGTTTGGATGAGCTATGCTGATTTACAAGGTGGTAGTAGCATGTGGTAACATATATTAACTACAGTTATTTGGAGGAAGTTTGCTTCTGGTGCTGTCCCTATTCACTGATGTTCTAGTCCAGCCAAGATGAGGCCTTTCACCACCAGATCTTGCCTAGCAGAGCTCTGTTCTCTAGATGTGTCTTTGAAGAAAAGGAGATGTGATATTAGGGCCTTCTGCAGTTTTCTATTCACAAAATCATGTTCTAAAAGACTAGTCTACAGAGCAGGGTAGAATTATTTCCTTGTTGTGGAAGGGATATTGATAAGCCAGTGCTTGTAACTAGGCATTATTCCCATGATAGAAGTACTGGAACTGGTGATCTTATTCTCAAAGATGTTATCTTTAACAGTTTCTTTCAGTCTGGGCTTGGCCAACAACTGCAATAAACCTTTAGAAAGGCGGAATTGTGGAGAAACAATCAGATATTTTTTTTCCTTTTTAGCTCTGAATTCTGTTAGTCTCCTCATGAAAGGTCCAAACTTCCTGTCTGAAAAGCAAGCTGGGGTACTTAAAACTCCATCTGCCCCCTTTAGCAAAAGGACAGTGAAGGTGGAGAAGTGACCTGTGGTGCCAACAGCAGCAGTGTGCAGCAGGGTTGTGCCTGTCCTGCAGAGTATGACAGGCATTGTCATCAACTCCTTTGCTTTTCTTGAATGTCAGACAGGGAAAGCCCATTGGTAACTGTGGAGGCTAGTATCAAATCCTTAAGATTACTTACTGATCTAGTTTTTCATCCATGGACATAAGGATTGAGGAAGGTAAAAACGACTTTACCCCTTTTATGTAGGAAGGTGATGTTTCAACATACCTCATAGCAGAGCTGTGTGTGTTTTCTGTGCCTGGTGGCTTTTCTATTACCTTAAAGGAAACTTCCTTATCTTGGTTTATCATCAACCAATGAGCAGGGGCTGGTGGGGAATGTGAAGCTCAAGGGTGGCCTTGGCTGCAGTGACCATGAAATGGTGGAGTTCAAAATCCTTAGAGCAGCGAGGAGGGCGCACAGCAAGCTTGCTACCCTGGACTTCAGGAGAGCAGACTTTGGCCTCTTCAGGGATCTGCTTGGTGGAGTACCAGGGGATACAGCCCTGGAGGGAAGAGGGCCCCAAGAAAGCTGGTTAATATTCAAGGATCACCTCCTCCAAGCTCAGAAATGATGCATCCCAACAAAGAGGAAGTCAGGCAAAAATGCAAGGAGGCCTGTGTGGATGAAGAAGGAGCTCCTGGACAAACTCAAACACAAAAAGGAAGCCTGCAGAGGGTGGAAGCAAGGACAGGTAGCATGGGAGGAATACTGAGAAATTGTCTGAGCAGCCAGGGGTAAGGTTAGGAAAGCCAAAGCCCTGACAGAATTAAATCTGGCCAGGGAGGTCAAGGGCAACGAGACAAGCTTCTATAGGTATGTTGGTAATAAAAAGAAGACTAGGGAAAATTTGGGCCCTCTCTGGAAGGAAAGGGGAGGCCTGGTTACCTGGGACATGGAGAAGGCTGAGGTACTTAATGGCTTTTTTGCCTCAGTCTTCACCGGCAAGTGCTCCAGCCGCACTGCCGAAGTCACAGAAGGCAAAGGCAGGGACTGGGAGAATGAGGAACTGCCCACCATAGGAGAAGATCAGGTTTGAGACCATCTAAGGAACCTGAAGCTGCACAAGTCCATGGGACCTGAGGAGGTGCTTCCTCGGGTCCTGAGGGAACTAGTGGAGGAAGTGGCTAAACCACTAACCATCGTATTTGAGAAGTCATGGCAGTCTGGGGAAGTTCCCAGTGACTGTAAAAGGGGAAACATAACCCCCATTTTTAAAAAGGAAAAAAAGGAACACGCAGGGAACTACAGGCCAGTCAGTCTCACCTCTGTGCCTGGCAAGATCATGGAGCAGATCCTCCTGGAAGCTATGCTAGGGCACATGGAAAATAAGGAGGTGACTGGGGACAGCCACTAAGGGCAAATCATGCCTGACGTATTTGGTGGCCTTCTACAATGGGGTTACAGTTTTGGTGGATAAGGGAAGAGCAACTGATGTCATCTACCTCAACTTGTGCAAAGCGTTTGACACTGTCCTGCACGCATCCTTGTCTCTAAATTGGAGAGACATAGATTTGATGGATGGACCACTCAGTGGATAAGGAATTGGCCGCACTCAGAGTTGTGGTCCATGGCTCTATGTCCAAGTGGAGAGCAGTGACAAGTGGTGTTCCTCGGGGGTCGGTATTGGGACCGACGCTGTTTAACATCTTTGTTGGCAACATGGACAGTGGGATCGAGCGCACCCTCAAAGTTTGCTGGCAACACCAAGCTGTGTGGTGCGGTCGACATGCTGGAGAGAAGGGATGCCATCCAGAGGGACCTTGACAGGCTTGAGAGGTGGGCCTCTGCAAACCTCATGAAGTTCAACAAGGCCAAGTAGGAGGTCCTGCACGTGGGTCAGGGCAATCCCAAGCACAGATACAGGCTGGGCGATGAGTGGATTGAGAGCAGTCCTGCAGAGAAGGACTTGGGGGGTGTTGGTTGACAAGAAGCTCAACATGACCCAGCAATGTGCGCTCACAGCCCTGAAAATCTGGAAGTGTTCAAGGCCAGGTTGGATGGGGCTTTGAGCAGCCTGGTCTAGTGGAAGGTGTCCCTGCCTGTGGCGGGGAGTTGGAACTAGATGATCTTTAAGGTCTCTTCCAACCCAAATGATTCAATGATCAGATAGACTTGAAGTAGACTTATTGTCTGTTTGGCCCATCTTAATTTGGCAATCAGTTAAATCAGCTGTTCTACAACAGGGAGTGATAAATACCCAAAAGACAGAATTCTGCTGGAAGCTATCATAAGAGTGTGGGAAGAAAATGGGTACTGAAAGATAACAGTTCTTGGCCAGGGCATACAATGTCCTCATGGACTTGAGTACTAAACTAACAATGTACCTTACTTTTCTAGGCTTCCTTGGCAGAAACAGATAAAATTACCTTAGAAGTTGCCAAGCTGATAAAAGACGACTTCTTGCAACAGAATGGTTATACGCCTTATGACAGGTGAGGTCTGACAGGCTACTCTACCCTCTTGGTCCTACGTAGTCTGGATTTAGACAGCTATTTTATTTGGAAACGAATCAGTGCAGAAATTAATTTTACTCACCATAAACAAATGGAAGAACTGTGCTTAGGTAGGACATCAAACAGTGTATTCACATTGTCTTACCAAAGGCATGCAGACCTTTTCCAAATGCAGTCACACCCTTTGAATTTCTCAGGCCCCCATCTATTTTTCAGTTAGCCAATATTTCTGCAATAGCCTGTCCTCCTTAGGAGGAGGAGATGAGGACCACTTTATTTTCACAGTCAACATCCAAAGTCTTCTCGTTTATTGTAGCAATGAATGGACGACTGCAAGAATCTGCTTTCAGTTACTGTTGCATGATTCTTAAGTTTGATCCATCAAAAAAACTTACTGGATCTTTTCCCTAGTGCAGTGCTTATTATCCCTGTCTGCTTTGCTTCTTTCCATGCTATCCTTGTGTTTTAACAGCCTGACAAGGGGCCTTTTGTACTTCATCTCACTCCTCAGCCCAGATAGATCAGGAGGTCTTGAATACTTCACCGCTAAAAATTTAGATGTACATCATTCTGTAACGGTGTGTGCCTTTGATTAGGTTACTAGGGCAGGTATGCTTGTACGCAATAGGGAAGAAGCACAGGAAGTAACACGATGTAGTGTATAAATAATAATAATGAGGTACCTTCCGTGGCAGTCATCTACCCATTAAAAATGGAGCTTTTTGTGTGTGGAGTGCTCTTGTCATAGAAACACTCCCTTTCCTGTGAGCAAAGAAACTTGCAGAGCTGTCAGGTTATCCCAGGCTGCTTGGAGGAAGCCTCCTCCCATGATGGACAAAACAGGAAGGAGGAATTCCGTTGGCTGCTCTGGTGTGTTTTCCCTTTCTTGTTAGTGTTGGCACAGATTGAAATGTGAGACTTGTGCAGCAGTGGTTCCTGTTCTCTCCTGTTTTGCCCAGTGTTTGGGTGCTGCTTCAGAAACCTCACTTCAGGACGATCGCCTTAGCCTATGATTCACCCATTTAAAAATGTGGGACCTATCAGAAGCAGTTTCTCTCCTTTGATGGTATGAATTAAAAATACCTGGAGTAAAGCAGGCTAGCACTCTGTCAGGTGAGAATTCAGAGTTGTTGTGAAGGCAGGAGCAAAGGCTGGTCCCGTTCCCTGTTCCAAGATGCCTGACAGATCCTCTTCTGTTCCATCAGGTTCTGCCCCTTCTATAAAACGGTAGGAATGCTTTCCAATATGATTGCGTTCTATGACATGGCACGACGTGCTGTAGAAACCACAGCCCAGAGTGACAATAAGATCACGTGGTCCATCATCCGAGAGAACATGAGCGAAATCCTCTTCAGACTTACCTCCATGAAGTTCAAGGTATGTTGTAAGGAACCAGGTTGCACTGCTTTTTGTGAGCTTCCAGGGCCTCTGAAAGGCTGTTACTCAAAGGTGGTCATCGGTTGCTTCAGGTAAAGGTCTGTGAACAGAGACTTTTTGCAATTGTTTTGAATCCACTTAAAGAACTGGTTTTAGTTTGAGCACAGGAACAGTCAGTACAGAAGCCTAGTTGGGTGATGCTGGCTGCAGAGCCTTGGCAACCCCACCTTCAATAGCCTCTTTTAAGTTACATGTATTCATGGTAATAGAACAAGCACCTTTCCTGGCTGTTTTGGGGTTTTTGTGATAAAATTCTGTAAAAAATTGTAACGTGCTCTAAGGAGACTATTAGCAGATAAAAGCAGCCTAAAGTTTAAATCCAGGAATGTGCTAAAAAGTGAATGATAGAAATGTTGATCGAGCTATTTTAAGTAGAAGTTAAGGAAAGAAATGCTAGTCTCGTGCAGTAATATGTGATGTGCCCTGTGTTTGACTTCAGGACCTGAGGCAGGTGACTAGGAAGAGAGGAAGGGAGGAGTAACTTCACCGTGGGCTAAAGAGAAAAGAAGTGGCTCAGAGCATCTGCTCTGGGTAACTTCAGTAGCTGTCTTTTTAGGGTACAGCTCTCCTAAAACTGTTCCGGAGCATGCTGGTGTAGCAGTTACTGGTAGGACAGTAACCTGTGATGCTGGCTGATGGTAAAGTACCTAAGGAATATTCTCTATGAAGTATAATGCTTACTGCATTATAACTCTTATAGGCCAATACTGCAAATCTTTCACGAACAAGTACCATAAGATAAAATTATGTTTAAAACTAAGTGTTCTGGCGTGCCAGTGTATTCTATTCCTGCAAGGTAGTGGCTCGTTTCTGCAGTAAGCAGATCCCTAGTATATATTGTCAAAGCATCAAGAACATAAGATACACTTGGGGACATGAGCTGCCTTGAGAGCTGGTTGTATAGAGGTAGGGGAAGTAATACGCTTTTTACAAACCCTGGCCATCAGAAGACACCTGGCATACAGGAGAGTGGTGGACAGCATGGCTGAAAAAGGGAATCCAGAGGGTGAATACATGTTAATTGGAGCCAGCCCTCTAACACAGTAGTAGTTACAGTAGGAAAATTCTATTTCCTGGGTAACAGTCTAAAAGGTGTGAGAATTTAGATGTTCTGCATCCTGCGGTCTGTGTACTTTGGAGAGACAATGAAGGAGCAGTGCATCCACACGTATAAGTCCTCTGTGTTTCCCAAGAGATGCACTGACCCAAAGGAGCATAGTGGTGAGAGGGGAATGATGAAGACATTGAACAGATTGCATAGCTTGGCCGTTAATGCTTCTTGCAGGGAAGGCCTCCCAGCCTCAGAGCAAAGCTGATAGTTACTTTTTTTTTTGCCCTTGTCTTTCATGAAAAGTATTCTGAGAAAATGAAGCTATACAAAATTGTTCTTGAGCTTTTTATGATTTCACAGTAAGATTTTAATTAAAACTGAGTGAAGTCTGAGTGATGGCAAAGTAACTCTTGCACTTATAGGAGATGCACCCCAAAAAGTAGAGCAGAGCATTTCTGAGTCACAAAGATCTTTACTCTGTTGGGTTTGGGGATAGGAGCTGGTATTAATTACAGCAGCTCTTGAATCACACAGTATTAACAGAGACCCTCGGTACGACTGAATCCTTTCCAAATCAGTTGCTTTTTAATAAAGTAACTGCTGCTCACAAAAAAAATTCTGTCCAGTATCCATTCTGCCTGCTCACCGAATGTGGAAAGAGGATGAGATTTAAATCTCCTGGCTGTTGGAGACAGACAGGAGGTGGAGATGGAGCTATAACGTCTGCGCTGCAGTTAGCAAGTGTTAATCCTGAGGCTGAGAAATTACAGCACTGGCAAAGCAGGACTGCCTTAAGTACCCGAGGCTTTTCCTGACGGATCTGTTTGTTTGTGGTGTTGTCTTTCAGGACCCTGTCAAAGATGGTGAAACAAAAATCAAGGCGGACTATGCTCAGCTGTTTGAGGATATGCAGAATGCATTTCGCAGTCTGGAAGACTAGACTCGACCTCTGTGACCACTCCAGTTTGTCCTCTCAATTCCTCATCTCAACTCCTCTGCTTCCCTACCTTACAAGAATGATGCAACAGTACTTGAGTTGATAAATACCCCTATGTTTTCCCTGTTCATACTCAGAGAGTGTCCTTACAAAACATTCCTCTTAGTTTGTGTTTGCATTGCTTTCTGTGTGTCTGAAATGATGAGTGATGTGTGAATGGGCCTGGCTGAGTGAGGAAATGCTGTTGTACACTTCTGGGGTGGGAAAAATTTCACCTTGCCTCTCCCAGCTCTCCTGGTAACTGGTCTTTCACCTTGGGCTGTGACCAGTTGAGCTGTACCGGCAGAGGAGGTGTAGATCTTAATGCAGTCACACGGTACGTTCTGAGCTGGCAGTGGTAAGGGCATTTACATCTGGCACTTTGCTAAGTGACTATCATGACGTAGAACTCCCTATTCTCAAACAGAATTTTTGACCACATTCTGATGATATGTTGATAAACCCAAAAATTCTTCACTACTCTGTTCCTTCTGCAACTCTCAGCTGAGCCTGTTGGTATTGAAATGTGGTAGTTCTGGATCTCTCCAAGAAGGGACTAGCTAGAAGATGAGCACGTATAAGCCACCAGTATACTTCTGTACGCTGGAGAAACAGAATTTTATTTTCCTACTTAATACAAATAGGACTGTTGGACTTGGCATCAGCTAAAATCAAAGCCATAGGTGCTCGGCTTCCAGCAGAATTTTACCTTCTTGCCTTCCACTCACCCCGTAACATTTCCTGACACTCGGCTGCTTTAATTTGTGAAGTTTGACCGCTGCTGTGTACCGCAGGACATAGATAGCAAGTTACGGTGATGCCACGTGTGCAGACCAGAAACACAGTCCTTCCTTGGCGGTGCTCTTGTCTGCTGGTGGTTGCCTCCCAGTGCAATGCCCTGGACATGCTAAGGAAAGGAAAGCGTGTACTTAGCCTTCCTCCTCCACCTGTGCTCACGTGGCCTGTTTGGCCTTGGCACAGAAGGTCCCCAGTTCTCGTGTAGGAGGAATGTATGATGCTAAACTGGGGGCGGGGGATGAATGGGGGAAGGCTGACAAGTACAAAATGTATTTACTCCTGCCTTCTTGATTATGATGCAAGAGAAACCAGTGACTGGTCTTGTGCTCTGGAAGCACTCTGTCAAGCAGCTGCGTCTTGGGCTTGTTTATTGGCAAAACTAGTACGAGATAAGGCATGAGCATAGAGCGGCATTTCTGTCCAGCTCCAGGAGCCCAGCACTCCATACCATTGCTGCTGTGACAGAGAGAAATGCTGGCATCCTCTCCAGTCTCTCCCTCTCACTTGTCAGGTGGCATCCATGCTGCTCGGTTGTGCAGCTTTCTGTGCCCAGCTGGGTTGCAGCTGACCTCTGCTGCTTTGTTACGGTCATGAAACAGTAACTGTTGTCGGTGACACTGTGGCAGTGGTGTGGCTATGTAAGTGTTAATTCTGCACTGAAGTATTTCCACCGGCTGCCAGCTTTGAACAGTAGTGATGCAAAGGGATCTCGTGCTATGGACCAAATGCTGCCACTTCCATTATGGTATCCACTCGCTGTTTGTCAGGGGAGAGCCCAGTTGAAACTTAAAGGGATTAACTATTTTTGGTTCTCCCCAAAGAAACTACTCCTCCAGCTGATACTCTGGTAGTGAATGGTTTAAGTTTACAGCTCACTAAACTTTTGGTGTATGCTGCTTATTTTACCAATGAGCATGTGTGAATGAGTAGTCACTGTCCAAGCCCTTGCTGATTCCTCATCGTTCGTACCCTTCACCACTGTACTATGTAGCATTTCATGCTAGAAACCAGATGTTCTTATCTCTTTAAATAGAGGATGTTATAAACTTTACAGAAGATGTCTAAGATAATGCAGTTCTAATATTTATTGTGCTGTACCTGGCCCTGAAGTGTGACCAGTTCAAACAGTTTCATATATATTTTTGTCTTTTTTGTTTTGTGTCTGTTTTCAGTGTTGAGATTCAGATGTTCACTGTCCTGCAACTCTTCCCCTACCGCTGTGGGAGGAATTAAAAGATGGGCAGAACCCCACCACCTACTTTATCTTGTATATTTCATAATGTATGTTGCTGGCAATTGTGTAAAAAAAGAAATTTAAAAAAAATGTTGAAGTCAATGAAAATAAAATTGATTTAAAGTAGGTCTTATCTGTCCTATTTTCTTATGTCAAACCAAACCTCTGCCATAGTGGTGTACACAGCATGCTCACAGCTTGCTTAAAATCTTACTTCATCATTTTAGGGATTTCTTTGAACCTGTAAGCAGCAACTTGGCAGGGCCACGTTACTTCAGTTCTCCCATTCCAGTACAGCTTGCATAATCTCCTCAGATATTACATAAAAGTTACACTGTAGTAAATATTCTTGGGGCAGATATTTTTAGGACTACTTTTATTACAATGAAAGTATAACTGTAAACTTCCCTTTCACTGCTAGTAGCTGTCATGCATGCTCACACAACAACTGTAGTTGTACCTTTTTATGGCACTTGGCCAAGCCTTAAAATATTTTCTTGCCGTGTACCTCATTATGTGGAATGCACCTCCCACCATCTCAGCTGCCTGCTTCAGACAAACCGCTTGGAACTTTGGATCGGAGGACAAGCAGCACTGCTGGCCACAGGCTGAAAGTAACATGTTGACATTCCTTTTAATAAGGAGTTGAGACCTTCTCTAAATAGCAACATATGAAGTGAGAATATGCTAAAAACATGACATTCAGGTATTTTTGTACATATTTGACCACTGTTTAACACCTCTTTGAAGGAATTATTTTGCTCTTTTATATATTATATATATTAGAGTTACAGCAAGCTTGAATAGAGCAGATGTTCCAAGTAATCCCACTGCATTACAAAGAGGTGGAAGTCGCAAGCTCGCTCCTGGCAACCACGGACTAGCCAGCAGTTCTCTGCAGACCTTAAGAAACCCATCGAGAGAAGCGACGAGTTCAGGTTTTGGCAGTTTGGAAGTTACCACCTGGCAGCGTCCTCACTTCGTCCACTCGGCTTTTGTGGATCTGGAAGGCAGGCGTCACCCAGCGGCCACAGGAACACTGCTCACCCCGCCAGCTGAAGGAGCCCAGCTTCGACGTGCATTTCGGACACAGAAGCTGCAAGAAAAACCAGATGACCCAGTCTAAGGTGCACGCAGATGCAGGGCTATTTAAAAGGTACTTCCGTGGGACATTCAGTTGTGGCAACCTGCGCTGAGCCAGCTCCTTCCCTTGTCACACTTTGCAGAAGGTAAACGGGCTGAAAAACAGGCAAAAAAGCTGAACTGGCATGGCTGCATAGCCCTGGGCTGTGCTGGGCCGGCTGTGCTGGTAAAAGGGAAGGGATGTGGAAATGCAGTTGCTCAGACCAGCTGTGGTTCTGGGACAGTCAGCCAGAGACCACAACAGGTTTTCTAAGTCCTGCAAACTCTTCTCATACTAGAAACAAACAGCAGATAAACCCTGTCCAACACTCTGGCTCCTGTTCTCAGTTCAATGAGATCACCAGCTCATTTCCTTATAAAAGGCTATTTAACATTTAAGAACCTGTTCATAAGCAGCAAAATTCACACCAGAAAGGCTGGGAGGCCTTGGTCTTCACGTGGGGGCTTTCACATCAGGAAACAAAAACAATTGTTCTGCCTTTGCAAAAAAACAACATCCAAAAAATAAAGCACGTGCTCCCCTTCACCTGTCCTTCCATTACTCCAAGCAACGCTGGCTCCATCCACTGCACAGGCTCGGTGAAGTAAGAGGTACACTTTCCGTGGCCATCGCCACAGAGCCGAGCAGAGTCTGTTATCCTCTTGTGGGCAAAGGCTGTCGGTCCGCTTCCTTCCGTATGGGACAAAATGCTGGAACCACGGAACAGAGCGCGCCTGCCCTCCATGACAAAGGGGGGAAAAAAAAGAAGTAAAATTGGGGTTTTACTGGGAAAGCCTACAGACAATAGAAAACAGGGACATGGACCTCTTGACAGTGAGTGAGTGAACAGGATTACAAATCCTACATTTTTTTAATTTAGTCTAAAAGGTCAGCAGGCACTGACTCCATGCAGGGTTGCTCCTTAACAAATCTAGTGATTTGTGTCGGTTTGGGCTCTGCCCCACAGCTGTATGCCATCTTTTATATAGATCTATTTTCAAACAATTCCTGCCTACTGAAAGTTTAAATCTACACTCACATACTTGAAGAAACCTACAGCTGGGAAATAGCAGGATTATTCAATTTCACTTTAAGCAATCCATAAAAGGTAGTTAAAATGCACTAAACCCCCAAATCTACCAGAAGCTGCTTCTGGAGAAACCGATTGTCAAAAACAAACTAGAAGTTACGGTTTCAGAGCAAGCAACTTCATAGAGCCAAGCGGAATTATGCCTGCCTACAGAACACGGCAGGTTAGGCTGCACAAGTGCTGCACACCTTCAAAGAACAAAAAGGTTTGTATTTCGTAAGATACTTTTATTTGTCTGATTTTTTGTGGCAGACATGGTATGCTAACTTTGGCAAGAGCTCATTCCTGTCCTGACAATAATGACATGCCCATTGATTTAAATGGGCTATTTTTCTCTTGGGTCAATTTCAAAATGACATTTCATGGAAAAATAGAAAAGGTTCAGTACCTGCATTTCCTGCACCTGTAGAGAACCTCTGTGTTCGGAGTTTGACATATATTGGTTGGATCAACAGCAAAGACTTCTCGGGGCAAGTCTTGAAGTTCTGCAGAGGGAGGTCAGTACCAAGTTGTGAATCAGATCAACGCAGTCACACTGCCATGTCCGCGGGACAAGACAGCACTGGGCCTCTGCCCCAGTCACAGCATGCAGAAGCCACATTCTTTGCATTCATTTTCCCACTCACCAATTCCATTAGATAAGCTAAAAATGAAGGAGCCTCATCCCACCACACCTAAGATCGGGATTTGCTTAATGCAAGAAACGGGGATCTAGACTTTGGCCTCAGCAATGGTAAAATAGTTGCCTTTTGCTTTATGTTCTTACTTAAAGAGAAAGTAAAGGCAGAGGAGTTAGAACTGTTCTGCCAATCTTTTAGTGCGCACAATACAGAAAGTCAGCTTGCGAATGGGAACTGCTAAGGAGAGCGACACATGAAGGGAGAGAGCGCTGTCACGCTGAATATGCAACACAGATCTTGCAAAAAAGCTACGGGTTATTATTTTATTATAAAATTACGCATATGCACACATATCTACTACAGTCACTCTTTGGCAAATTAAAGTATGAAAATTTACTTCATGCCTTGATTTCAACTTCATCTCAGTTTTGCACTTGCTATTTTTCGTCGACTTCTTTTTAGAGGATGTTAAGTTTGCTTAGCCAGGTCCATAAAAATCAGGAAACTTCTCAAACTGACCTTTTACCATTTCTGCGTTTTGCTAAAGAGAACAGTTCCTTACGGATCTTATTTCTCAGGCATCTCTCAAAGACACTTTTTCTCCCCACTGATGAGCAGCAATTCTCTAGGGCCAGTAAGAACATTTGGCTAGCCAACTCAAGGCTCGGCTGCTCCCAGGCTGATACTCAAAGCCAACCACCTCTGACACGGCCTTCTGCGTTCATTTCTCGGACAGACGGGTCCCACTGTCCCAAGCTTCGCTCCCAGCACCCACCCCAGCTCAAGGCCGGTTCTCCCAGTGCCCAGCTCGGCCCTGCCGCTCCCCAACTCACCGGGGTACTTCTCCGTGAGCATCTGCAGCCGATACCTCTTGTAGAAGGCGCTGCTGCTGTCTACGGCGCAGCCCATGGCTTCGTAGAGCTTCAGCTGCCCTTGGAAACCCGGGTTCACCCTGCGGAGGAGGGCGAGAGGAGAGCGGGGGTGAGGAGGCGCCGGGCCGGGAACGGGGGGGGGGGGGGGGTGAGACGGCGGGCAGGGACCGGGGACCCACTCGGCGTCGGGTTTGGCGGTCCTGACGACGGCGTAAGCCTCCTGCCAGCCGAGTCCCTCCGTCTTCATGAGGTAGGCGGTCACCACGGCCACGCTGCGGCTCACCCCGGCCTGGCTGCAAGGCAAGGACAGGATAGGAAAAGGAAAAGGACGGACCGGCCGTACAGGAACGTCGCCCGGGGGGACGGGACACACGACGGCCGGCCCGCCGCCGCCCCGGCCCTCACCAGCGGACGAGGACGGCGCCGCCGTCCGCCCTCGCCGCGTCGATGAAGGCGGCGCAATCGTCCAGGCGGCTCAGCAGGTCGGCGCCGGGCTCGTCCCGCGCCCGGACGTGCATGGCCCGCACCCCCGGCGGAGGCGGCGGTTCCTCCTCCGCCTCCACCGTTAGCACAGCCACCACCCCCGCCGCCGCCAGCGACTCCGGGGACGAGCACGATTCCGCGCCGCCCACGTAGAGCCCCGGTAGGACCGGCACCATCCCGCCGCCGCCCCGGCAACCGGGAACCACCGACATGGCGGCGGAGGCGCCGCGACTGAGCAGGGCGCCTCCCCCCCCCAAGATGGCGGCGGCAGCACCGCCGCCGCTCCCAAGATGGCGGCCGCCGAGGGGCGGGTGTTGCCATGGCGACGGCGGGGCCGGCCTTGTCGGTGGCGGCTGTGGCAGTTCCTGTTGGGAACCGGGGCAGGCCGGGGGCCTTGACAGGCAGGAGAAACCTGGGGAGGGATGTCAGGGCACCGCTTGCTTTTTCTCTTACTTATTTAAGTCATGTTTTCCATAAAAATCCTCGCACATCTGTGAGTACCGGGGCAATGCTCTCCCCTCCCCATCCGCAAGCGTCTGGCTCGCCTCGTCCTTGTTAAAGTCGAGGGGTCTCCCAGCTCCCTGTCCTGTCTCCTTACAAGTGCTCAGAAAACAAATACCACTAAAGAATCTCCCAATACGTTGTTATTAAAATCCCATTATTTTTTAAGTTTATCTTGTGGTTTTGAGGCCCCCGTTTGCTCCTGTTTGTGTGGTTTGCATTGACAATTTTTTTTTTTTTTTTTTTTTTTTGGAGATGAGGTAGAAACGGCTCTCTGACACTCTCAGAGTGGTTTTCTAGTAACTGCATGGAGTCAGTGGGCTGCTCTTTTGAGATGGGTGCCAGGAGTTTGCTTCACTGCAGCCTCCCGGCGGGGTTAGAACAGATACAGAAAGACCAGAGGTGAGCACAGTGAAACCCCAACGTCCCAGCTTCCGAATCCGATTTCTGCCTATCCTTACTCCTCAGAGTAGTCCTGCGATGCCAATGGCAAGCGTGGTGCGGAAAGGAGGCCTAGAAGAGCGGTTACCTGGGAAGCCACACCGGGATCCAGATTCCAGGTTGTGAATCACCAGCTTGGAGATTAAAACCAAACGCCGGGGCTGTGAGGAGCCTTCCCTTACTGAGCGATCCCTGGCTGCTTTGTAGGACGGTCACCGCGAGCAGAATACTTAACTCCATCACTGAATGCTCATTTTGAGAAACAATCCGAGCCGAGTTTCCCTACGGGAAATCAAGCACATGGAAAGTCTGCTGGGAAACACATCAGCTTGCTGCTAAGGTCTGTTACGTGGCCACATCCACCTAAGTGGAAGCGCAGTCAGCACTCAGAAGAAAGCTGACAGCAGTTAGCCTTAACTCTTTCTAGACTGAGGCTTCTCATTCAGGACTCAAACTGCAAGCACCTTTTTAATGTCACAGGTTATGAACTGGTTACACTTCCCATTTCAACCTAAACTGGAAGCCAGGCCAAATAATTCCTTACTGGCCTCGTTTGCAATGTCTGAATAGGCTCTTGCCAATGAAAATCAAATGTCTGGCCCAGCTTGAAAACTGCCCCGCTCCTCTGTTTTATAGTAGCTCTCATGCAATGAGTAGATTTTGAACTGCAAAACGTGAAGTGTAACAAAATCCGGATTTCTATTCTGATCTCTTACCATTAACTGAGCTATAACTTGCATTCAGCACTGAAATCTGATGCAGCGTAGACAAGAGGCATCATATCTTCTGGTAATTCCAAGGTTTGTTACATGTGACACCACTGAAGACTATGGCACAGCCACTTTTTTTCTGCCCATCGTAAGGTTCAGGTCTCTTCTATGGTGAAAGGAGACAGAGCACTCGCTTTTCCTCCCGTAGGTAAGGACACTCTCCCTTAGCTCTTAGCAGGACGCCTGTGCAAAACATTACCACCCAACACATGACCAGACACAGCTTTTCCTTCTTGTCTCCAGAGTCACCAACACTTCACTTCTTCCTCAAGCCTTTTTGTCCAAAGGGATGTCTACCACATAGCTGCAAGTTTTCCTCAGCATAGGCCGGACTTTGCAGGTTTCTGAGCAAGAGGTAAAATGTCAGATTTCATTAGAAAGAGCTATGGTAAAGCTACTGCCTCAAGTGGGATGCGTAACCTTACCCTACCTCCCCTGTATGAGATAAGAGAGCCTGAAAGTGCTGATTATCTGTCGCTGGGAGGACTGTTGTAGCGCAGCTCTGTACGAGACAGCTGTGGGCAAAACTGTTGCAAAAAAGGTCTGCAAGGGCCTCTTGGATCCTTGCAGGGTGTCAGCTGGCCGCGGAGGAGGTGAGACCGACAGTCGCCTCGGACTTGATAGGGTGAGATGGAAACCTGGTGGGAAGGGAGATTGCTATCCCCTTCCCGACAGAGAGGCGGATGGAGCTGGGGTATCGGGGAGCAGCTGTCACGCTGCAGAAGGGATGGGCCACCACAGAGATCCTGCTGAGGATGCTACCCCTGTGCTCGTCAAGGACTCCCTCACCAGTGCCGGCAGGGAGCATGCACCAGTTGCCAGCCTCACTGGGAGATGGACAGTGGGACAGCAGTTTCTAGAGCTGTAGAGTTTCCATGCGGTGCTGGTGGTCCACCGAGCAGGCTAAGATGGCTCTTTGTAGTTGAGAGGGGCCCTAAGGCTTTTGAGAGTGCCAGTCCACCACAGCTTAAAGTTTGCCATCATCCTGCCTCATCTCCAGTGCTTGCCCTAGCACCTGTGTGATTCTGTGGCGGCCCGGCTGGCAAGCTGCTCCAGCCAAAGGCAGATCCCCTCTTTGGATGGATTAGTTTTAAATGGCATAAACCTGACCCAAAGGAAAGAGTGTGACTGTGCATCTGAGGATGAGGAGTCTCTGACAGCTCTCGTTTAGATTATTTTAAGCTATAGAACTGCATTACCTGTGCAAAACCTGCTTTCCAGTTGCCATTGCCACCAGCTAGAAATAAAGGGCCTACTGAAAAAGTCTTGAAGAATTCATACAAGGTTTCGATAACAGCCCCCATAATCTAGCAGGGAAAAAAGCATACTGAAAAGAAAGACAGGTGGAAGTTAAAACCAGAGCAAACTGTGTATGGACCTTTAGCCATGAAAGCAGTTAACAATTGCAGCCAACTACCGTGGGGAAACACTGGGTTATCCGTGTCAAGCAATTTGAAGAAAGTCTGCAGGCAAGTGCATGTTATTGAAGGAGCTATGAATTTTACAGCAGGATTATATTATACAGGGATTATACAAGTACTAAAAGGTGGTCAATCATCTCTGTTAGCCTTCAAATCTGTGAATTTGCAGGGGCAAATTTAGTTGCCTCTGCAGCTAAAACCAGTGGCAGAGTCAAGAGGCAGAGCTTCGCAGATGCAGACTCCCAAGGGGTTGGTCCAGTCGTGGTGTGACCACTACACTCCTCCACACTGGTTCCTAGAGCCGTGGATGATGAGGGAACATGAAAAAGATGTGATTTCAAAGTGAAAACCTGTAGTGGGGGAAAGTACAAAATCCATGGGGCAGAGTCCACTGGCAGCTCCGCACTGAAGAGGTTCGCATGACTGAGGCTGCACTCCCTAAGCAACCTTGGTCTTTGTACTGCCCTTTGCTGCTTTTGCCACCTGCAGCCCCAGGCGATGCGTCCCGACTTTGCTCACGACTCCCAAATTAGAGTAAATATTTTTTTCAGTCTGATTTGCAAACCCTTGTCCTTCCCCCACCTCCGCCTCCCCCTTCAGTCTTTGTCTTCTTCTCCTGCACCACCAAAATTTTTGACAGTTTGCTCTCCCCCGGGTTCCAGGAAACCATGTGACTAATTAAGCAGTTGGGGCGAGCTCAGGTGCAAGGAAAAACAAGTCAGATGACGGGCTGCTGCCCACTCGCTCCAGCGAGTGCATTCCATCTCAGCGTGTGTCTGCCCTGCTACTTCATAAGGGAAAAGAAAATGCCGGCCTTCCCTGGGCTGGGAGCCTCACAGCACAACCGGATCAGCAAAACTGAGTCTCTGGCTGCAAAAGCAAAAGTGCCAGGGGCCTGGGCAGTGGCGGAACCACCTCTTCCCTCCTGGAAGAATTTGGCCTGTGCACTTTGTCACATATTCGAGTGGCTCCATTCCTTCAGGCTTTTAAGCAGTTTTGAGCATGTACATCAGAAGGTTCGTGAGAAGAGGAGTCTGCAGCCCACCGCCTGAGTTGCCAGAGGTGGCACTCAGCAAAGCAGTGGAAGGGCTAATGGGTAGGGACATCTTCAAAAAGACATTTGTGAGAGACAGCAACTCTAGGCTCACATCTAAACGCAGCAGGAGCTTGGAGCTCCACTTCGCACGGGTCCTGCTAGTGAAGGGACCTGGTGGCATTGCTTGCCCCTTGGAGAAGGAGTGTGTCTTGGCTTTTGCTGAGCTCAGAACTTGGTGGGAGCTGGGAAGCCCTACACGGTAGTATCTTATGCCTTGGAGCAGGAACTTCCCAGCTGTTGCTATGCTTCTAGTGGCAAATTTAACCAGAGATTTTTGAAAGAATGCTGTTCCCTGCATTAGTACACTCTGCATGTCTACACTGGACTTCTCGTGTCTACTTTTATCCATGTATCAGGAGGAAGGATTGCTGCAGCTCCCCACAGTAAACCTCAAAGGCTAGTAAAGGCAGCTCACAGCAGAGAAAGGGGCTCGCCCTTGATGCTCTACAGGAGGATTTCATCATAGTTGCATATGAGTGGGATGTTCCTACCTGTCTCCATGCTCTCAGCACCTGCAGACATGCAGTTACTCCACATGTCAGACAAAAAAGAAGAGTTTCCCAACTGCAGATTTGATGTTCAATTACAGAATGGAGCGTGACAGCTACTACTACCATGTATTAATAACTCTGCTTCACTTTATGGCTTTAACAGCTGTAGCAACCAAGATTTATAATGACACATTACGTTCAGCAATGCATCACATAAGGAAACTAATCTGACAGTGCCAGGTCACTGAGCTGACTTACAAGTTTTTAAGTGCGTTTCTTCTGCCAAATTTGCTGCCCTATTTACTGGATTAAAATGAACAAGTTGCAGTGTGTTCATAAAACTTGGTACTAGCCTTTGTTTTGGCAGCTCCCAGACTCTTCTTCCTCTGTCACACTGCCATGCCAGGAGCCATTTGGTCCTTCTTCCTTCCCCATCCTCTCTTTGAAAACCCTTTGAAGCAGGTCCTGCGGTGTGTATCCCAAAGGGGGGTATATACCACAGGACACGAGAGGAGGGACTGTAGCTGGGAGGAGGCGCGGGGACATGGGCAGAGATGAGGGATGGAGTGGCTGTGGGAGAAGGGCGAGATGGTGGTTGTCCAAGGGCAGAGGGGGACTGCAGCTGCCACCGCTCACTGCGTCTTGGTAGGAATTTGTCTGTATCTCAGTCGCTCTCTGAGAAAGGATGGCTTGCAGAGATTGGGATCATCCACCATTTCCTCTCCCTAGACTCAGAGTTACAGCTGACAGTGGGAAAGTCAGTCCTAAGTAAGTATTAAATGTTAAGACTGGAGCTGGGTTTGGGCCTGTGTCAGAGCCACCTCGGCAGCCACAGCACCTGAGCAGTAACCCATGCTTCTTAATCTCTTGTTTCGCCGGTGGGCTGCGTGTTTCCACGTTTTTCCATCCTCACGGCACAGTAATCCACTGCGCAGAAGCAGGCAGATTGGATAGCAGAAGGCTGGCTGGCTGGCTTTCATCAGGGGTAAATGGGCTCGTTCTCCTAAGACATTCATTACTCAAAGATGCATTCCTCCTTGTTCCTGCAACCTACCCAGGAGTCTGGTCCAGCAGGCTTTAAACGGTGTTTCAAAAGCCCGTCCCACGGACCCCTTCTGTGGGACCAATGAAAAGCGATTAAAAAGAGCAAGTGTATTGTCAGGAGGTGTAAATTCACTGCAGAGTGTGCTGCACTTCCACTGACAAATACTCAAGGTCTGCAAATCAGAGGAGGCAGAAAACACTCCAGGTATCCTTTAAGATAGACTTGAGATACCTCTTTGTTTTTACAAACATTTTGGTGGAACAAGAACTTGTAAACAAATAATGTAAAGTGTGAACCTTTTATTAATACTTTAACATCTGTAATAGCAGTATGTGCTGCCGTTTATTTTTGCCTTTATTGTTATCTCATGAATATTACAAATAGAAAATGTTTTTCAACATGTAATTTAATTGCTGTTTGCTCATGGGGCAACAGAAAGTATACTGTCCAAAATAATCAGTTATTGTTATAAGACAATAATATTTGAGGCAGAAATATTGCTGAAGAAATATTAAGAGGGAAGACCATTCGCTATTTTAACCTCCAAGTGAGACATTTCCTTACTGGTGGTTATGCCTCCATCATTTCCACTACTACTTCATTTTGAGTTCCCCATTTCTCTTTCTTGTTTTAGAAACACAGGAAGAAAATGTTGAGAGAGACCTGGATCCTCACGCCCAACTCCGTACCACCACAGACAATTGTATTATGTATTTTCTTTTCTAGCTCTGTCTTGAAACATTAGTTTTATTCCCCTCCTTCCCTCCTGTGATGCTTGGAATTCATTATTATCTCATTGGACAAAAAGATGGTAACTTGCCTTGAATCTGATTCTTGTCTCAATGTTATTTAAATAGCTCTTTTTATTTCCTGTTATTTATACCAATGGTGCGCTGTGAAAAATAAATAAATAAATAAACTAACCCACCCATATTCCTGCTCAGCTTTGGCTTTGTTGGTGAAAGAAGGCAAGTCTGTCTGTGTTTGCTTTGCAAAGAGGGGCTTTTCAGTTTTGTCTTACAAGGTCAGCTCTTCTCCGCCTGTGTGCAGGTGTTGATTCATCTTTCTTGACTGTGTATGAACAATGTAACACGTGTTGCTTTTTTCCCCCCAATGTTTTGTAAATACTTTTTTAGCTCTACTAGAAATATGTCAACTGGCCTGTCCTAGGATAAGTTTTCCTTCCCCCCCCCTCCCCCCCCGCCAAGTCCCGATAATCCTACAAAAGGCAAATAGCCCAGGTCCTTTCCCCCTTTTGCTGAAATGCTGAGGGTTTACACCAGAAATGGTAGCTTTTATCCCCGCAGCGCATAATCTTGTGTACTATTAAACGCCAGCCGATTTTTATTACTCTTGATCTCCCGAGTTATTCATTGCTTCCTGTCTTAACAGTTCCATCCTCCTCCATGTCTCCAGTGCCTCCCGCAGCCCATCAGCTGCTGTTTTCAGTAGCACGCCGTTTCAACGCTTTTTGCCGTCTCCTTGCGAGCGCATCCTTGCAGTTTTCGTGCCAACTCCTAGTTTGGCTGTTTCCCATGTGGCACCATAGCAAACCCTTTAGCAGAGCCTGGAAATTTTGCATCTGTGCTGACGGTTGCTCTGCCCGAAAAGCCATGTTGTATTTCAGCCTGCTTTTCGTTAGAGTCCACTTCCCCGTCTTCTGTTATTCCCTTGAAACGTTTAGGCCATTGCTTTCCCTTCCGCGTGCAGTCGTACATATAGCGGGAGGGGATGGAAAGCGACCGTTCGGGTGCCCCTCGCCACCATCTTGGGGTGGGCTGCGGGGCGAACCCCTGGAGGCGGGGAGGAGGCGGTGTGTGTGAGGGCTCCACGGCCACCCCCGTCCTCTCCCCACCCCGATCCCCCGGGCCGAACAGCCCGAAAAGGCGGCCAAACCCATCCCCCTTCGCTCCGCTGAAGCGGAGGGGGGGGGGGGGGGGGAGAGAGAGAGAAGAAGGGAGAAAAGCCCCGCCGCCATCGTTCCTGAGGCGACCGTTCCTGAGGCGGCCGTTGCTGCCGCCGCCGCCTCCCGCCCCGCCCGCTGGTTACCTCACGGCGAGCAGGGGGCGGGGCGGGGCGGTGGCGGGGCGATAAAGGGCGGGCGAGGGGAGGTGGAGGGGGGTTGTGCGCGCGTGTGTGTGAGGAGAGAGAGGGAGGCTGGCGCGGCCGGCGCTGCTGTGCGGCTGAGGTGACAGGACCGGTAAGCCGCGGGGGTTTGTGTGTGTGTGTGGAGGGGATAGGTGTGGGTGAAGCTCGGTTCTCCGCTGCGGGGCAGAGCCGGCGGGGTCATTTTATGTGAGGAATCTCCTGGAGGCAAAGCGCTTGAGTAACGCTTTTTTTTAAAAAAAAAAAAAAATTATTACTTAAACGGCAAGGTCCGCCCGGCTCAGGTGAGTTGCGGGTCCTGTGGTGAACGCAGCGGAGCACCCTCAGGTCTCCTCTCGAGAGAAAACGTCTTGTAAGGGAAGACGGACCTGCCTGCCTGCGGTGCTGCTGGGATTTTGGGGGGAACACGACACAAGACACTTGTAACTTGCCGTGTCACAGGGGTACTGCTTGCTGCAGGCACGGCCCCCTAAATTTTTTTTAGGTGTTGTGTCAAATTATAGGTCTCCTAGGGGAAAAGCTGCTGCTGCAGGGTAATGTACTTCATCATGACAAAGGTGAAGGTGTGTTGTCCTCCCTCCTAGTGCCTCTAATTTGAGGTCTGCATCCAAGTGAAGCTACAATACTCTCTACGCTTGGTATTAACTATAGGTAGTGCCTGTCTTGGCTTCAGAATTGTTTTCTTCCCAGTGAATGAGCATCTTCAGGTATCAGATCTTCTTGTGATGGAAAGTGTTGGCGGTGAAACAAGAAGCATGTGAACTGCTAGCATCCCGAATACATTAAAGTTGCTAAGATCCTGCTGTCACTAACATAAATCTTGCGGAGTAGGCAAACATGGGAGCGGTTTGGGGGTGGGAGGCTTCATAGGTTGACAGCCTGAGAATTAAACTCTCTGCTGAACTAGAAATGAAATACTTCTTCCCCCCACAAGGGCAGCAATGCATGTTATCCTCCTAGGTGAGAACCACAAAGCAGAACCAAGTGTGTGTGGTGGCATGGGAAGCACTGCTCCGAGTCCTTTCTGGTTGCTGGGTGGGCTGTCTGTGTTGTCTTAGCTGCTAAGAAGGCTGCAGACGGGAAGGAAGAGAGGGAATGCTTTCAGAGGCAGTAGCTGAAAGCACTTGCAGCTTCAGCCAGAAGTCATGGAAGACTTGTGTTTTTTAGTGATCTGAAGGATTTAATGAAAATACAGTGGGTTTAAGATGAAAATGCACTTTAATGTGCTTGAAGTACCTGAGGGCAGCTGCTGGCAGGCTTGATGCCTCTGGGTTTATGCTGCTTTGCAGCCTTAAGGGTTGAGTTTGAAGAACCCCTTGATATGTCCTGGACTAATGATCTTGTGAATCACAGGTTTGTTTTGTGCCTGCTGGAGCTGATGTGACCCACAGCAGCAGAGCCTGTAATGCAGCAGCTCATGCTCAAAGGCAGAAATTGCTTCCCCAGGAGCATTTTTACCTTAACTGTATATTTTATCTAGGATTTGACTCTCTTCTGTGGAGGAGGTGACAGATCAAACGAGCAGTTCAAAAATTAAAAGCTGGAAGAGGACAGGCATGACATGACAATAGCTGCTCTTTGAATCTTGCTGAAAGATCCTGCACTATGTTGATGCATGTTAGGAAATGACATGGTTGGGTTTTAAACAATTCCTGGTAGGCAAGAGTTAACTACCTTAAGTCTGACTAGTCTGACCTGACCTTGGCAGCTGCAGTCTTCACAAGTTCTTGGGGCAGAAGAAGGTGAGGCCTCAATTAGTCTGTAGCTGTCAGGAAGCACCTGGCCACAATAGAAACCTGGAATACTTAAAAAGAGAGAAGTGTATTAATACTGCTTGGAGTTGCGTTACTGTAGAACATATGTAACTATCTGCATACTTCAGAACACAAGCCACTTAAGCACAAAAGTGATCTGCTCAACTGTGACAAGACTCCTTAAAAAGTGCAGAAGTTCAGACAAGGCTGTGACCAGGTCTGGTCAGTGAAGTTCTTAAGTCCTTAGTGTTAAAGTGCAACACTAACATGATGTCTGCCTTAACCTTATCTGAGTGTATGCCAGCTCTTAAAAGCTTGTTTGCCCTCCACTAATGAGCAAAAGGCTGGGACAAGCATGAATCTTTCCAAAAAGGTAGCTTGATTATGCAGGGTATCTGAAGAAGAGTAAAGAGTTGCTTATGAAGACTGGAGCACACATTAAATAGTGGTGTTATCTGACTTTGTAGCTGAAATTTTGTCTGGGATGCTGAAATGCTGTAGCTTTTTGCGGGAGCAAGGTGTACTTGGCCCTTATCCCATAAGTGGTGTATGCTGGATGGTTAAGAAAGGAAAAACTCATGAAAAGGCAGAAATCTTAAGTCTCTAGTGTAATTAAAGTGCTTTCAGTGGATTGGATATCTTGGCCCTGAAACTAACACCTGAGTGTCTTCAACTGTTGTGTTAGTTGGAGAGAGCAGTTTGAGCTTTATGCATAATGAAACAAGTTCAAAGCTTAACTTTCAGAAGTGCTTTGCACTTATGGCTCCTCTGGCATCGGCTGGTGCTGTAGATTATATTAAATTTGGGTAAAGCTTGTGTCATCTTTGTTGATAATTTCCCTTTGACACAAACTGCTTTGCTGAAGCACTTTACCAAAAAAAGGACAATGACAAGTAAAATTTTGTGCCTGCACCAACAGAGAAGCTGAGCATCATTTCAGGTGAAAGCCTTCTTGATAATCATTTTTACATAGAATTATTTCTTTCTGGTTTGTGTCTGTGTGCGTAGACTGAAAAGTAGAGCATAGGATATATCTAGCAAGCACAAACAGAAAGTCTGACTTGTCTTTTTCTTTTTTTTATTCCACCTCCTTACAGATTCTTTGGAGAAGAAACACCTTAAGATGGCAGGCAAAGGAAGTAACACAGACTGCATGTCATGCAGTGTACTGAACTGGGAGCAGGTCAGCCGTCTGCATGAGGTTCTTACAGAGGTAGTTCCAATCCATGGACGAGGTAACTTCCCAACACTGAAGATAACTCTGAAGGACATTGTTCAGACTGTTCGGAGTAGGCTGAGTGAAGCAGGCATTGTGGTACAGGATGTCCGTCTGAATGGCTCTGCAGCTGGTCATGTCCTGGTCAAGGATAATGGGCTGGGATGCAAAGACCTGGATCTCATTTTTCAAGTTTCTCTTCCAAGTGAGGCAGAGTTTCAGTTAGTTCGAGACGTGGTGTTGCGATCACTCTTGAATTTCTTGCCAGAAGGAGTAAGCAAGCTAAAAATCAGTCCAGTAACACTGAAGGAAGCCTACATCCAGAAGCTAGTCAAAGTGTACACAGAGTCTGACCGCTGGAGCTTGATATCACTTTCCAACAAACATGGCAGGAATGTGGAGCTGAAGTTTGTAGACTGTATACGGAGGCAGTTTGAGTTCAGCGTGGACTCCTTCCAAATCATACTGGACTCCCTGCTCTTTTACTATGACTACTCGGCAACCCCAATGTCGGAGCACTTCCATCCAACTGTGATCGGGGAGAGCATGTATGGAGACTTTGAAGCAGCTTTTGATCACCTCCAGAACAAGCTGATAGCTACCAAAAATCCTGAAGAGATCCGAGGTGGTGGGCTTCTGAAGTATAGTAACCTCTTAGTACGAGACTTCAGGCCTATGGATAAGGATGAGATCAAAACATTAGAGCGCTACATGTGCTCCCGATTCTTCATAGACTTCCCAGACATACTGGATCAGCAGCGCAAACTAGAGACCTACCTCCAGAACCACTTCTCCAAAGAAGAGAGGAGCAAATATGACTACCTCATGATTCTGCGCAGGGTGGTGAATGAGAGCACAGTCTGTCTCATGGGACATGAGCGAAGGCAGACTCTCAACTTGATTTCTCTGCTAGCGCTCAAAGTACTGGCAGAACAAAACATCATCCCTAATGCCACTACTGTTACCTGTTACTACCAGCCAGCACCTTATGTTAGTGATGTAAACTTCAGCAACTACTATCTTGCAAATGCTCCTGTGCCATACAGCCAGTCCTACCCCACTTGGTTGCCTTGCAATTGATCGTTTCACTTGAGTGTTCTTGAGTGAAGGCTACTGAATGCCAAGATGCTGTGTATATATAGACAAGTAATAACTGTCAGCTGGAGGCTTTTGAATGGAAACATGATTGTGTTGGACTGTCCATTTCCTGGTGTGCAGTAGGAATATGCAACCAGGTGACCTGCTATGAACCTTTCTGTATATCTCTACAAATGCCAAGAAGCCTTATTACCTCTTCACTGGGAGAAGAGAACCAGCAGCTAAATGTGAAGAGGAGTAGTTACAAAACTCAGTACCAGTTCTGGAAGTGGCTATTAACATGTGATCCAAGTGGAGTATTCAGTAAACTAGGTTAGTTATTAGAGGAAAAACTGCAAAATGTCTTTAGCAGAGCAGAAGCCACTCCTGGAATAGCAGCAAAACTCTGCTTTCTATTGCCTAACCTTATTACTCCACACTTCCTCAGTTCAAGTTCTAGCCAACTTTCTATTGAACTAATTGTGCAAGAGGGGGCTCATGTCATGCTTGGGCTGCTTCTACTTTCTGGCTGTGTAGAGCTGGTAACTGTATGGATACTGTCTGTCTTGTAGAGGGCCTAAATGTTGTTTCCTATAGTACCTAGGGATATATGGTCCTGCCTCAAGTTCAAGATTAATTTCTTGGAAGTTGAAGATGGATTAGTTAGTCTATCTCTAAAGCATAAACTGGCTAAATTTTTCTTGAGTACAAAAATTTGGAAGGTGTCATCTCTAAACATGCACCAAAGCATGATCTAAAACTTGCTAATGTGAAAAGTCCTTGAAATGAGGAATTGAAGCCTTAAGTAGAATTGGAACCACAGTTGGAATAGTTAGGATGGAAAAATACAGTTAAGTCCAGGTTCAAGATAAAGCCTTTCTGACTGCATCTTTCACAGCGATTTTTGGCACAGTTGGAAAGTAGTGCTGCTATTACACTGAGGTTTGGTCCAACTTTCTTCCTTACAGGTCCACAGCAAGCAAAAAAACCCAAAACCCAAAACCAAATAAATCCTGAACCACTGTAAGTTGCAGCATGATGTGCACTCCTGCCACAGTATGAATTCCTAAAGTGCCTCCTAAAATTAATTTCTTGTACAACTTCAGGCAGGTCCTGAAGGCTTGTCTTTCTGTCACCACTTAAGGGTTGAGCTTACTGGTGTATCACTGTCACCTGGTCACTGTATGAGATGGTATTCTGAGTGGTTAGAGTCAAATTCTTCCTCTTTACTGGTCTGAACCCTCACTTGAAGAGGTATATAAACCCTAAGCAGAGCTCTCCACAGAGGCCATATGTGGTGAAAGTCTGCCCCTGTTTTCAGAATAGCCTCTGGAAGAGTATGTACTCCCTTGGAGGTGTAGGGGGCTGACCTTCCTAAAGGGTCTGTGCTGAACTTGCTGCTTTGAAACTCCTGTGCTTTATAAGGAAGGTTAAAAATTCCCCAGTTATGTATATAGTGGTATTAGAAACTGGCATATTAACTGGATGATTTTCACTGAATTGCAATAGTAAAATACATATGGCAAATGATCTTGAGTTTCCTTTGCTTACCAGAGAAGTAGACTAGAGAGGCAAATCTTAGAGCTATTTAATATGTACTGGTGCAAAGTTTAAGAATACTTGTTTGCTAAACCTTTTTTATGACTTCCAGCTGTCTCTGCAAGCTTGTGAGACCAAAGTGCCTGATCAAACAAATTATTTACACTTAGAAGGTAAAGCAGAAAGCAGGTGAAACACCAATATATGGTTGCTGTTTAAGGCAGAAAACAATAGCAGTACAGCACTTAAATGTTAGTAAAAAACCTGCATGTTCCTCATAGGACCAAAACCTTCTAGTTATATTGCAAGTTCTCTCACTTTTTATAACTACTTCATAAAGACTGTTTCAATAAAGCAGTGAGGCGACTCTTTTGTTCAGACTTCTTTGTTTAGCTTAGGAAGGCAGGGAGGGATACAATGTAGAAAGCAGACTGTAGCCGAGTACGCTTTAGCTTAATTTTTTGAACAGTCTTGTAAACAACTTTAATAGCAAATAGACAATTAATTTGGTGTCTTCTGTTGTGTTTTTTCATTAAAGGCTTTCTGTGTAGTCAGCCAAAGTAGCTAAACTTGAAAGTGAACCTAGCCTTTTTCACTAACTGTGGCTTGGACTTGATGTAGCTTACAGACAAGGCATCTCTCACCCAAGACTTTGTTTGGAAAGCTTTTTAAAAACTAATACAATGCCAGTGTTGTCATGTGTGTTAAACGTAGTGCAAGCTTACTGCTAGAATGACTTTCGCATGCAAGGCAATACTTGGCCTAGTATAGAGTATCACTAGAAAGAAGGACGTCTTTTGCTTAGGAGTTTGTAACTGCTATCATCTCTTAAATAGCTGTTTTTAAAGCCAATCTAAGCTATACCCACTGCAGAAGTAAAGCATTGCCTAGAGGGACATTGTTTGATTTGCATATCAAATAGCTTAGACTCATGTATCAGTCTTATGCTATCTCATGGCTGATCTTTAGAAGCTGTTCCTGTGCACCAGCTCATGTGGAAGTAGTAGTCAGATGCTCAGGAGGAGTCCTTGCAGGCTTGAAATAAACCGACTTATGTTTTACTAGTCTTTGAATGCTTTGGCTGCTGAATGTCAGGCCAGGTGCATCTGTTGGAAAAGGAAGTGCTAGAAAGAAAGCTCTAATGGATTCCTACTGAGATAGAGCTGTGGAGAATTTAAGCTTCCTGCCATAAATATTGTGCTTTTGCTAAGGTAACTTGTTGCTGAGGCCTCTAAGGAAGCTTTATGTTGAATGGCTGCTCTCTGAACAGCTGACTTCCTGGGTTTAAGCTTTGCAGGATTGCTGACTTCCCTGCCTGGCTCTTAAGTTGCTCTGGCATATAAGAAATATTAATGCTTTGTAGCCTGGATGCTGGATGTTAAGCTCTTGAATAGTTAACTGTATCCTGAAGCTGCCCACTACCTACTGCATTGGCCCTACTGTATAAGGGATTGCTGGGACACTGTTCGTCTCATTGCCTTCAAAAGAATCCTGGCTTGGCAGGTAAAGCTGGAATACTCAGTAGCTTTTCATCACTGTGTTGCAAGCAGCCTACCCCTTTCTGTTCCAAGTTGTCCTAGCAGCCTGATGTTGCATGTGGCAGTGGCTTAATTTGGTGTGTGCTAGCTGGCTCAAGTTCAGGTTTATGGTGGCCCCTGTAGCAAGGAGTAACAGGAGAATGAGCACTAGGTAAAAATTAAAAGTGATGACCCTAGGCCAAGTCTAGGGTGCCTGCTTGATTCAGTCTCCCTTCGGTACATAATGATGCCTCTGCAAACCTGCTCTATCCTCTGTTGCTCACTTGTGTGTTGAATGGAGGATAGAGAAAGACTACTGTATTTCAGACTATACCTTAGCACATTCCCTCTGGGCAGTGGCATCAAAACAAAGCTGCAGTAACACTGAACTGCAAGTCTTGTATCAGTGCATCATTCCTCAGGACTAGGCTTCTAGTAAACCAGGCTCTGTGGTTTAGAATAGCTGTTTTCTTCCTGTAGCTTATAAGCTCAGCTGGGCTAAGCCAGTCTGAGGTTAGGCATCTGTTGTCAATATTTATTGCCAAGTCCCACTTGACTTAGAGTTTATTAGTGTGACTTCCTCATTGTAAGATAGATTTATTTTTTTTTTAAATTTGATAAAGATGCTACCAAGGAGACCTAGTAGTAGACTGGGTTTTACTCAGTGTGGTAAAAATCCCTATGCTGATCCATGGTCACTCTGAGAAGTTGTAAGGTAAAGCATACTTCATGCTCCCTCAGCTCAAGATTTAATTGTTGCTGTGTTTGTCCTCAGCTAGTTCAGTCAATCACTAAGCTGGAGGTTGAAGACTACTGCTTGCTTTTGAGTAACCATTTTTTCAAAAGATCTTCACACTTTAACATTAATAATCTTGTCTACAAAGCAGTAGGTAGTATTTAAATCTAGTCCAAATACCTAAAGCTTTTTATTGAGACTTAAAGACCCATATTTTGGGAGTGAGTTCTGGGGTTAAACATTTGGTATGCTTTTGTGCCTAGGCTTTGTAGATTTCTGATCACTAGAATAACTGCTGATGTTGGTAGTGATCTCTGCTTATCACTATATGAGTGCTTGGGAAAAGGCCTCTTAGAAGAGAACTTGGACAAATTGCTTCAATTCTAAGCTGTTGGGATACTGATGTTATTTGTTTACTCTCCCTCTCACTCAACTCATTCAGTCAGGGTGCCATAGTTGTTAGGCACAGCAATAAGTTAGCCACAGTCACTGGCAACTTGGTTTAATTTGGGCATTGGGAGAGCCAAATGGATAGTAATACTTCTAGCCTTTGCATCTACTTTGCATGGTCTTAACCATTTGTTAAATATGGTGAAGTGTATTTCATATATGTTCTTTAATTTCAATGAAAGTAGTTATAAGGTGGGATGTGTGGCTATAGTTGTAGAAGTTTTGGGGGGAGTGGCTGAAGCACTCTGGTTTTTCTCACTTGTATTGGAAGAGAAGGCTGCTCACTGAAGTGTCTGGATTGGGCTTGTCTCTTTCTGATTAAAATTGCACTTTCTTTTGAAATTTAGAAGGCCTTTTTTTCTCTGTTTATCTCCTGTATAATTTTTTACTATTAAAAGAAGTCAGCTCTTAGAAAATCTGTCTTGTACCTCTTTGGAAGAAGTGAGTTTTTGGGTTTTTTGGTTTTTGTTTGTTTTTTTTTTTTTTTAAGCTGGCAAAACAAGGTACTAGAAATATTTGGAGTTGTGATGAGCCCAAATGTGAAATTGGTCACAGAACATTGTCTACTGTTCTGCACTGTGGTGTTCACTTGTCATTCTTGGAAACTGGGTTTTAGACCTTAATGATTCTGAAATTCTTGTGCAAATAAACTTATGCTAAACATTGCTTGCCTCCAGTAGTTCTTACATCTAAATAGTGCTGACAAAGTATTTGTGGAGCTTATTGGCCAATGTGTGTGTAGATACATGGGGCGGGGGGAGAAATAGTGATGGGGTACACAGTAATGCTTGGGTTTAGATGTTGTTCAAAGTACTTCTCCCCCCCCAAATGTACACATCTGCCTCAACTTACTGAAGATTAGTCAGTTAAGTGAGACATGATTCATCTTTCATTTACATTATAGTGAGTTTCTAGAGACCTGTTTTTGCCCTCTTACCATTATCTGGTCTTGACTTTAAAACACGTTGAGGCCCAGTCCTAGGCCTGTTAGATAGTGTCTGGTCTGAGCTAGAGCCTGCCGGTCCATTCTGTGATGCACTCCATTTCGTATGCTACTCCAAGTCAGGGGCCCCTGCATACCTTCGCTCATGAGCCAAGGAGGTGAGAAACAAAGTCAGCAATTGCTCTTCAAGTTATTTACAGGTTGAGAGTCTTTGTGCTTTCACTCTGTCCTAAAAGCGGATTCTTCTGCATACCAATGGTCAATGGGGGTTGAGCAGGCCAAAGCTAAATAAAAGCTAGGGGCATGTGGCAGTCTACTTGCTGCTCCTCCTGCTCTAGGATCAAAAATAAATGGACTGTAAAAAGTGTGCTTGCTTCTAATCCCCTCTAGAGCCCAGACAAGCTCTAGACTCTCAGTTGAGTAATGCTGGAGGTATTCCAGCCTTCAGGACCTTGTAACACCTGCAGTGGAAACTTCTGTGGAGATTAGCAGAGTCAGTGTGATCCCATGGAAGTAATCATGAAGCTTGTGTAGTCCCTTTTCAAGATGTAATTGCTTCTCTCTGAACTTAAATGGAGAACTGATAATGTGGCTGGGCAACATAAACCATCTGCTTGTCACCTGAAACTCCCTTACCCCAACTCCTCAGTTTATCTCCTCATAAAAGCTTCTGAGTTATTTTGGGCAACATCCTTAAGTTTCTAGAATACCAGACTTAGATTTGCAGGGTCTGATACTGAAACAGCAAAATAGCTATGCTTAAGCAAGGGGCTGTATGTACTCTTTCAGTTCCATAAGGAACTTTGATAATGGTAAAAACTGAGAGGAACTAAAGAAGAAAGATGTTCTTGCTCTATTGTTGTCATGTTGTTAGTGAAAATACATTTGTAAGTGTCCTGTTCTGTTGTACTGCTAGAACCCAGCCTTATTCATGCTGTGCAAGATGACCTCAGCCTTGTGAGGGGGGAGTGAGAGGTGTTAGACAAATAGTACTCTAAATTGTTGCCATTGTTCTGGCAGATGCGCTTATTTCCCTCCTTTCTTCCATGATGGAATATGGAATATTTAGTATCTTTTAAATTCGAGTATTCAATGCGCCCTTACAGAGACAGAGTAGATTCTCCTGTGAGAGAAACAGAGATTTTCTTTGGGTGCCTCCTTTTTTTGAATATTGCTTACTACTTATTTAGTACACTAATACCCTACGTACCTGAAGTTGCTATTTTCAGCAATAAAATAGGATTTGTATTTATCCAAGGACTTAAAAGGGAGATATATCAAAGTGTGTAATATGCCAATTGAGTGTGGGTGTTAGACATAGTGGTCATGTTTTGCTGCAGTAGCAGTGCTGTAATCTGTTCTGCTTTGTCTCAACAAGAAAAATATGAACTCCATATCCTATAGGCAAGACTGCCCGGCGAAGGGAGTAGTTAACCTGCCAAACTTTAGTAATTTTCCTAGTAGGAAAGAGTTGAGTCATCATGCTGGAAAAAGAGAGTCTTGCCAAGGACTGTGTGCAAAGCAGCTGCTGGATCCTAAACTGGTAGTTCACATGTACATTAAGGAAAGCTATACCGCCTACTCCAGTGTTATCACATTGACTCTCGGCTGGGTGGTTTAGTAAACCAGCAGAAACTAGTTCCCTAGGCTGGCTGATCCCACAAAATGCTGTGCTAAGTCTTCATCACCCATAAGTAGAGAAAGGGACAGTACATGCCACCTCACCGTTTGGAGAATGGAGAAGTGCAACCTCTTGCAGAGGTCCGGCCAAGACAGAGCATGAGGAAGCTGGCCAGTCTAATCTTACCTGTAGCAATAATCCGCTCGTCACTGATAAACCCTTATAGCTAGCCTCCATACTTCAGGAGACTTCCAACAAATCTCCAAGACCTGAACTGCTTTGGGGAAATAATCCATCCCTGTGTATTCCCAGCAGGCAAGTGACAATTTGGTGCTGTAGAGGTGGTCTCACTGTCAAAGCTGGAAAATTTCCCTTCTGATGTTATGTAGCTGATTGTGGTCTGTGTTTTGGTCTGTGTTTTAGCATGTGAATGACATAACCAGGCAGTTCATGTGCTCTTACACCCCTGCAACGTGTTAACTTTATTCCCCCTGCTCATGTAGCAAATCTGCTTCAGAAAACAGCAAATCAGTGAATACTGACTGCACCGCAAGCAAAGGGAAAATTGTCTCCCCTGCAAGAGAATGGTTGAACTGTGAGACTTCTGATTCAGTCACTGTCCCCATGCAGTAAGGCAAGTCTTCTAAGCTTATTGGATGTGGGACATGTGAATTACTCCCACAAACTGGTCTCTTTGTGGATGCTTTTCTCGCTTCAGAATCTACTGTCCACCTGCAACAATTCCCTTCTCCACTCCTTCTCTATCACTTATCTGAATAACTTTGAAAGCTATATCTCAGTGTTCCTCTTGGAAATTTATTCAGTCTTGCCCTAAAGGTGCTCAGTAATGGCAATTCATTGTGTACTTGGAGAACCTGTTATAATATTTGATTGTGGTCATTACTGAGAAATTAATTTGCATTTCCACATTGGTTTTTGAACTTCATCTTTGATCTGTGGATTGCTGCATCCTTATCAACAAAGCTGAAAAGTCTCAGACTGCCCCATGCTCTCCACTAACCCCTTCAGCTCTTGGATGAACTGTTGAAAATGAGCTCTTGAAGCTGTATGTTGTATATATTGGATTTAGAAGATGGAAACCTTTTCTTCTGTAACTTTGTGGTTCCTGCACATCTCACGAACCAGCACCACTTGCTAGCCTGGTGCTCTACCTACCACGGATAACAAATAATACTAAGATTGCTTCTCAACCTCTTGATATTTGTGTCCATGACCTGTGCCTGCTGTTTTTACCATGGCATTATGGCATGCCAAGTGCTTGTGCCGAGTCAGTTATTCACAGTGATTTCAAAGTCCATCTGCTGCTTCTAGAGGCAGCCTCTCCCATCTGGTATTGACAACATCTGTGCTCCTGGTTTCCAGATGTAGTATTTTGCATTTGATGGTATTAGAAAAAGATTTTGTCTGACTCCTGTGGGCAAATAGTCGCAATTTTGATGGACACAGTAACTCATCTTCAGTATTTACAACCTTATTGATTTAAGTATTGCATAGTGCCTGGAGATGACAGAAGTGCGCACAGTTTTGTGCTGTTCTTGCATACAGAAGAGTACACAGGGTTGTTGTGGGCACTTTGAAACCTGCAGGTGGTTTAAAGCCAGCGTCAGCACAAAGTCCACAAAGATACTGGACGCAGGCTATTTTGGGAGTGTTTTTTCCCCCTGCAAAGAGAGAAAGCTTATATTCTGTCATCATGCTTAACAGCAGTTCCGCAGTCCTTTCCTCTGCACCCCCACGACTAAGACACTGCAGTGACAAGTAACCCTGGGGCATGAGTTCACAACATGACCAAAGTGAAGAGCTCCATGTTTCTGCTCTTGCCACCACATCTGTTAATCATCACAATTGGCTGCCTGTGTTTTTACTGCTCACGTGGGGCTCCCCAAATGTTGTGTAGCCCTGACTAGTTGCCAGGACTGATGTAGCTCTCCAGACCTCATGAGCTCCCTTTCACTTTCTCCTCCCGGGCAGCTTTTCTTAAGACCAGGGGAAAGTAAGCTGGTTTCGGGAAGAGCCCCTGCCATCAATCCCACCACCCAAATTCCTTGTGACACCGGTGGGAGTTCGTCAGATGCTATGAGGGATTTGCTAATGGCCTAGCAGACCCCAGTGGTTATGGCTCCTGCATTACGGCTGTCCTGCAGCCCAGCTGTGCTGGAGTATGTTTCCGCAGCCCTGCTCGATTGGTGGGAGCGACACGTACAGACGGGGCTCAGCCTCTGGCAGCAAATTCATGGAGTTTCTCCAGAGAAATGCTGCTCATAAAAAAACGGCGTCTGTTTTGGAGCGGAGGAAACTTTGAATGTGGAGCAATATTCCAGCTACGTATGTGCCTGCTTCACATTGGTGCTTAGCCTCCTTCCTTGCAGCACTTCTCTGTGGTGGAGATAGAAGGAGGATTCCTATTTACTGCCATTTCCTGGACCAAAAAAATGAGCCCTGCAGAGGGGAAGCAGCACACTTTGGTAACACAGGGACTTGCTGGCAGGGCCAAGAGTAGATATTTTGGAAGCCCTGCCTATTGATGGGGTGGGAAGGGAAAGGATGGTACTGGGACATTTCAGAAATTGAATAGAAGGATGCGGGTGTTTAAAAAAAATCCACAGTTGAACTGGAGAACCGCAGTTTTGAAGTACTGTCTTCTCACAGGCATGTCTGGCTTACTTAAAACTGCAGCAGTGTGCTAGCAGAACTTGCAGGGGGGCTGTGTTATGCCCATGTTTAGGATGCTCTACACAGAGAATTCGTAACTACTTGCAATACTCAGTTGCAATATAAAAGCATGGGGGTAAATGTGCTGTTCTGTTATTGCGTGTTACACATGTGGCTCTCCTCAGCAGTTATGGTGTGAACTCTGGCCTTCAGGATTCTCAGCCAGATTTTTGTTGTCTGGTTAGAAATAAAAGGTTGCTGTATGGGTATAATTGCAACTACGGTCAGGATGTTTCATTTGACCAGGACTTGAATTTTTGTTTTAATTGAAGTACCGGTTGAAAACATGGATTTAGTTAAAAAAAGGAAATTTCTTTCATAAATAAGAATTCATTAACTAGCAATATGATAGTTGACAGAAGTGGTCTTGCCTTTAACTGTAAAACTTCTTGTGCAGTTATGACTTTTAATTCCAGAACAGCAGCTTTTACTTTGAAGGTGCTTACTATCTGATTACTGATTTTACTTACTGCTAATAAAGAATAGATGAGTAGTGAAAGGGTCTCCAGTTCATCTCAGGGATCCTTTGACTGACTTGCAGTATTATTACATCAGCTCATTCAGAGAGTTTATGTCCACTGCTGACAAAACCTCCAGATCCCAGACTTCATGGAAAAGTAGCAGTACTACTGTTATAATGCATTATCCTGGTCTGTACTTGAGTAAGAGAAAAACTGCAGAAAAAACAATTTAAACCTGGTTTCTTTACGATGACTGTTCTTGAGGCTGTTTCAAGCATACTTGATAGATTACAATGTTTAATTTGTAAGAGGGACCATCTCAGAGGAGGCTGGTCATTGCTATATATATTACATTGTAATATATCACAAATAGGCTGCAGTGTAATAGCACTGGCTCATGGAACTGTTTGAAACAGTCTGACCTAAATTTTATACCCACTGAAGTGCCACTACTTTTAAAAATGACATCAGAGGACTGAGAAACCTGCAGAAACATGTTTAAGATTCGGGTGGCCAGAGCTGTCTAGAAGCTGGTGGCCGGCAGTGCCCACTCTGCATCTTGAGGAGAGGATTTCTGTGCAAGAGCCATTTCAGAGAGGGCCCCAGGGTGCTGCTGAATGCCGAGCAGCAGCATAGGGCCCTTCAATCTCCTGCCATATTCACTGCATAATGATGCGAATTAAGCGTCAGGTTAAACCTTACCTCCAAATGTTGTGAATTAAGCGGCAAGTTAAACTTTACCTCCAAATTTAATCGGGCTCCATAGCAACCTAACATACTTTTTTTATTTTTCCAGTGGTTTAATTTCCTTTTTATTTCCGTAGCGATGGATTCTTGAGAATCCAGACATGCCGCAGTGCTGGCAGATTACCTAGACTTTAACCAAATCTTCATTCTCGCAGTATAGAGCTAGCAGAGAACTCAAGCACTGAGAAAATAAGGTGTAAATATTGTATAAATGTTGGAAACAAACATTTAAAGAACTGGTTTTAATGTTCAGAGGATACTTATTGCTGAAAATATTTTTAAAGAGCTAAATTCTTACTTTTATGATATAGTGGCCATTTTAATTTTTCTTCGGGTAGGTGCCAGTTGTAGCCTGGCTCCCAGATATCACCTGGAGATTCTTGTAGTAGGTGATAAGGACAGCAAAACATAGGTATGACTGTTATTCAGGCTAACGTTTTACTTCCTATGCTCCAGACTGAAGATAATTTTTTCTTTAAAAAATCATGGTGAAATATTGCACAGGCTCACAACAATATTTTTCTTTCATGAAAGACCATTTATATAAATTCTTTTCTAAAAAAAGATGCATTGGAGCAAGCCTAGGGGTTTATTTTGGCCAAGGGTTCCTGACATATGGCCACCTAAAATAAGTTGCTGATAGCATTTCACACGGCGTTTTGTCCTGAGCCCGAGGGGTTATTGATGCCTGGCTGCAAAACCTGTCTGGTGCTTTTTTGCTCGTTGATGCTTTGGCTTTGGGTTAGCTGGGGTCCAAACTTAGGCTCAGGTTAATATTTGTGGCATTGCCTCTACAAGGGGCTGCTGCTGAGGTCAAGGCGGTGTGGGGGGCATGAGTTTCGGGGAAGAGAAAAGCTGTTCTTTGTTGTGTCAGGCGAAGCAGGACAAGCTGTGAGAATGTGACGGCTTCTGTGCATATGCTGTTTGTTGGGAGTATATCTTGGAAACCTTTGTTCAACCCTGTCCTCTCTCCTGACAAGCTGTGCTGTAGTGTGAGATCACTGGGCTCTAAAAATGTCCATGTCTCTCCACTGACTATGAAGAAATCTTGGTGCAACTGGCTCAGGTTGCCACACTACAGACAACTAAAAAGGGTCAAGAGTCTTATCCCAAATGGCCAGAAATCAGATAAAAATACCAAGGATTTTCTTCCAAGCTCACTGCAGGCATTTTTTCCTTTCTTGTGACTGTGTTTTTGTGATGATGACATGGGTCTGTTCTTGCAGGTTGCTTGAGTTTCCTTCTCTGTTCCATGTCAAGCTGGGTGTTAGCAACCCTTCTAGCCAAAGGTCTGCAGGGAGTAGGGTGGAGATGTCTCCTGCAGGGAAGAGAAGTCTTTGCACCATCTGTTTTCTACTCTCCCCTAAAGCTGAATGACCCACTTGTCTCAGCTTTTGTTTTTTTCCAGGTCTGTGCATGTGCCAGGAAGCCCTGCTGCAATGGCAGGAGCAGAGGTTTCAGGGGAAAAGTCTGACTTAGAGACCACAGCTTTATCAGAGGATGATTCACATCTTTTGAGCATGTTTAACCCATGTTCTTAACCATTTTTCTCCAATTATCTTTTGGTCCACAGTTGGGTGAAGTCATTGTCAGCCCCACACACTTCAAGGACTCTGCTGTTTCCAAGTGAAAAAGACTCCAAAATGACTCCAAAACATTCAGGAGCCAGAAGGAGAAAACCAGTCAGTGCTGAGAAGCAGCTGGTGACCATACAGGTGAGACTGGTTCAGCCAGGAGGGGTTCAGGGGTCTGGAAGCTGGTCTTGGACTATCCAAGCAATAGCCTCTACGACATGAAACAAGGCGTTCCTGCTAGCGGTTTGATATGTTGTGGTGTGTCTCTAAAAGCCTAATATCCCAACAGGAGGAAATTCTGAGCAAGACAGGTAGGAAAAAAACTTTGTGGAGAAAAAATACATTTTCAAATGGGGAAAGTTCTTTAGGAAGAATATATGAGATAGCCAAAAAACTCTATTTCCACGTTCAAGGGAGACAATAGCTTTAGCTAAAAGCCATGGTACTGAACTACAATGAAGGCAACAAGTAGAAGCAGATATGCAAGATATTAGCTATGGGGGAAAAGGCAGTAATAGGTGGCATTTGATGCAAGTTAGACTTCTGAAGTACAAAAAACTGTAGGGAGGGGATGTGGAAAACCAACTAGGTTCATTTTCCTTAAAGATAATGGGAAAGTGTTTCATTTTTTTGAAAAATTTACTGTGCTGAGGCATACACCCTTTTGTTTTTTGGAAGTACGTCTGTTAATAAAGATTCAGAAAGACGGAATAATTTTTTCTGATGAATGTTTGGAAGGGAGGGTGTTCTGCTGAGTTGACAAACTACTCGAGCCCATTAGCAAGAGGGGAAAATTATTAGAAAACAGCAACTTGGGAGAGGAGTTGGCTGGAGAGCATTCTGGTCTGCCGATATTAACGTTAAATCTTGAAATACTGGGTGAATTCCAGGAGAATGAAAACATACGGCCTCTATTCCAATATTGTAAGAGGGGATCTAGGAAGAACCACATAAACCCTCATCTCTGACTCCAGTTTTACAGGCTAGTGGAAGAAATGCCTTCTACACGTGAGGGAGCAGTCTTGGCACGTGAAGTGAATGGGATACTCTTTCCCATAAGCTTTTGAATATAAAGTGAGGTCCAAGGGGAAGCATCATACTGACTTTAAAAGAGAAGAATTGTAAAGATTTCCATTTTTTTGTCTGCCATGGGCTTCTTGAAGGTGTTGTTTTGGCTGTGGGCAGGGGTGATGAGCTTCCTGCGTCACTGCAGAGCACGGGGTGATACAGACTCGGATCAGCAGCTGCAGGTATCAGGTTAATTTGCTGCAGCATGTTTCTGCAACTGGAGCGCAGCAGAGCACTCCCCACTTGCTTCAGTCACCCATGAGAGGATCTGGAACTGAGTTAAGGAGAGATGATACATGACATGCCACTTCATCTTGTGTCACCAGCATAAGGGATTCAGTAGCTACAACTGGCCTTCTCTAGACTTAGCTAGCAACCACATAAACCCCCATCCAGTGCCCGTTAGCACTCAGGAACAGTCCAGTAAACCCACCCAAATTTGAGATCACACACAGCATGTGACTGACAACAGGAAGCCTGGTGTCAGCTCTGAGAACCCTTCTGCAGCTTCGCTTGGCTGTACGAGTTCTCCTACAGTGTCCTGTGATTTAAGTCCCACCCAACTTAGCCAATAAACTTTACACCCTGAAGTTTCTAAAACAGTTCCTTCTATCTCCAAACCCAGTTCATCTCACCCTAAATAAATATTGCTAAGAAGGAAAACTTTGGTTTTCAGTTTCTTATTTTGGAGAAACATGGGCTCTACAAGTAAGAGGGAGAAGAGAGGCAGCTATTTAAAAGCCCATTTTTAGGCTCAGATAAGTCATTTCCCTCTGATTTTGCTTCTGATTAATTGCCTCAATGAATGACCAGTGACTCATTCTACTTGTGCATGCCTGTGGTGTTCTTTGGGTGAGTCCCTGAGTCATTTTCTATTACTGCCTGCCACCTTTTATACATATCACACCCCTGTTCAGCAGCTGCATGTGCCCGTCTGGGCCAGTGATAAGTGGCCCACCTCTGCCATAAGTCTCATTTTATGAATTGTGTTAATCCCAGGTCAGAGAGAGCCTGGAGGGACTCTTAATGGTGAATGTCTGTGAAGAGGCTGGCTTGTTGAAAGCTGTAAGGGCAATTAGCTATGTATCCTTACAGAAGTGGTTTTCTGAAACTCCTTAACCTCTAGGCTTCCCCCGCTGCTTTTCAGGCTGCTGCAAAGTTCGGCAAGGCGCCTTCTTCTTCCGTGGCTGGGGAATTTGGTTCAGAATATGGATTGAGTACATCATGAAGTACACAGAGGCCTGGGTCGTAATAATTTTGTACCTTTAGGGTTGGAAGATGACAAATACCCCTGAGCTGCTATGCGGTGGAGAAAGTCACGCCTCAAACTCGTTTTCCAATGTTAAATTCCAATTGTTGTTTGTTGTTTGGATTTTTTTAGGTTTTTGTTTTGGTTGGGGTTTTTTTTTGGCTTGATTGATTGGCTGGTTTTTTTTCTCCCTCTTCACCCAAGAAGCAAACACTTCCCTTTTGCCCCCCCGGAGACCTGGGGAGTGGTGGCCGCGGGCTCAGCACCGCGGACAGCGCCCAGGCCGCCCCCGTTGGGGCCGGGGGGGGGACACCCCGAGAAAGCTAAAGTTGTCAAACGGATGGGGTGTGGAAGGTGGGTTTTTTTTTGGGGGGGGGGGGAAGTTTGGGTGCTGCGTACATCCTCGAGTTAATTTACTCTCTTATGACCTTGTTCTCCTGATGGAGAAATCTCAGCAAACAAAAATAAGGTGGAGAGGCTGCTGGGATGGTTAGCCAGCGAGCAAGAAGATGGGGAGTTCGGTGAGCTGAGCTGCCCGCGTTCCTTGTGATCCCGGCGGGAATGGAAGGCTCCATAGGGAGCCCTTATTCTCCAAGCCCTCTTCCCACCAGTCTTTCTGAAGACAGTCTCCTTCTTGAGCTCACAGAAAGCACTTATCAGGCAGCAAGGGATTGAAGCTGGGGCTTTGCTCACCGAGCAAGTACCAGCCTACAGCTAATGGAAGGACTGAAGTTGGAGACTTTGCCTTGTAACGAAACTTATCCTGAGCTTGCAAGTCATCCTCACATTCTCCTGTGGTCGGAAGTATGAAGGGAAAATGAGGGCTCATTTCCAACCTTCTCAGGGTTTTTCTTGTACCTGTCACCTACACAAATACCGTGCATCCACCTACTCACAGCTATGGCACATGTATACCAGGCCCTCAGTCACAAATGGTTAATACCATTTCGTGTAGATCCTTTCACTGTAAAGATCAATTAATTAGCCTTTTGGCATGAGAGAAGAAAGTATTTTAATCCCAGAGTTTTTGGTGGAGACCTGAAAAGAGAAGAAAATTGAAATAGTCACACAGTAAAGTCCCTTTCTTTGGGACCTTCCTATTTTGTGTCCCTTCAGGCTCACCTCTAGACTCACTGTGAAGCAGTCTTTCCTGCAGCATGGGCTTGCAAGGATTTCTCTGCTTCTTCCTCAAAAAGCACAGACAAGCAAAGTCTCAAGGCAAATCCTCTTTAGCAGCCAGCTGCACAGAAAAGATAACTCAGGTCTAGGACTATAATAGAACCAATATGAGAAGAAAAGTTTTCCTACCTCAGATGCCACCTCATGCTCAGTGTATGCTAATCAAAAACTACTAGGGACTTGTTTCCAGCCAGCTGAGAACATTTAAAAGGCAACGCTTACCTGGATGTTGGTTTTGAATAGTAGATATCCTCTTCTCTTCTGGCGTTACGGTGTGAGCTCCCTGCCCTGTTTCAGTCTGCTCGCTCTCTGGGGCCAGAGACCATGTATTAGCTCACAGCAGTGTTTGGGCAGTACCTTAACATGTAACTTCTAATCCCCTTGACATGTGGTAGAAAAATAATGGGTAGGCCATTCTGTATGGATTCTTGTATAGACCTTTGTATGGAAGAGTGTGATAGCAGTGTGTCAAAGACAGAAAATACCAGAAGGGAGAATATAAAACTAAGGATAGAGAGGTCAGGACTAGATCAACCCGACCACGGAAATGTCAACAGGAGGAAGGAGCTGGATACACAGATGATTTCTCTTGGGCTGCCTGTAAAAGCTCTGTCTGGGGTATGATGTTCCCTACTTGTACTGGTGCACCTAGTCAAAGGGGACTCAACTGCCCACCTCAGCTGTCTCCCTCCTGTGTGTCTGCTCTGGCCGGGGAGAAAAAGAGTGAGGGGACTTGGGGCTTGGCTTGAAAGCCTGAGTGGGTTTGAGTGATCTTTGACTCCTAGGAGAATTAAAGGTCCCTTCAATGATAGAGAAATAGAGGGAGAGGAAGAGCTGCCATGGGATGGGATTGAAGAGAAGAGGGGTCACGCTGTGGAACAGCCCTCCCCAAGCTGGCAGGTCTGCTAGAGTGGAAAAATAAATGCTACCACCCTCAGGAACAAGAAGGTGCTGCTGATGGGGGACAACAGGGAATTCAGGAGTCCAGCCACCCAGGATGGCCTGGGGCTTAGTGACATTCCTTTTTGCTCTCTCCTCTCCCACAGGCCCCAACCCTTACGGCCTCTGCTTGCTCCCCTATGTTGGCCTTCCCTTCACACCCTTTTGCAGGACTGCTCTGCAGCTGGGCTGACTTTATCCCTGTCCTCTCCCTCTTTAATTGTAGAGGCCCCGCTGTGGCTTTCCTGCCTTTTCTGGAGGGGTGCTTTGCTCTGCAGGACAAGGGCTAATACCCTCTATTTCTGGGCACCTCTTGCCATGCAGCATGGAGGGGTTGTCAAATTGGATGCCTGCACCCAGCCTGGGCTGTCAGCAGCTCCTCTTCAGTTTTGCATGTGTGCTGGCATATCGGTGGTGCAGAAAGCCGGGTTGAAAGCATTTGCATCTTTCTCGGGAGCCTGTGTCCCTGCTGGCGGGGGGCGATCCCGACCAGCTGTGAGCACTCCCTGGCAGCCAGAGGGTGGCAAGTTGTGTACACAGGAGTGTGTGAACTCAGTCAAACTTCACAAACAAGGATAAGAACAGAGCCAGGAGATAATCAGTGCTCAAATATAGCAACTCAAGGTTTCTTGAGAGAGACAAGCGAAACAGTGAGGCAGAGCAGGTGTCACAGTCCCTGTGGCTTTCACTTCCCCTTACCTTGGCTTCTCAGCGGTGAAGCTGGTGCTGGCCACAGAGCCCAATTTAGACCACAGGCAGCAAACCAGCCCGTCACAGGCAGCCTTGTTGCTATGCGGGACAGGAGTCTTACTGTGCCCTGCATGGTGGCACGTCCCAGTGCCATGCAAGTCCCTCACCTCTGGCAGAGTTGCTGCAGCCAGCCCCCCACCTCCTCTCCATCTCCATTGCTAGCTCTGGTACTGCTACCACAACAGCCGAGTGTGATCCCAGCTGGCATTCTGGAGCAGCCTCGCGGCTGGCTTGTGGACCAAGAGTTAAGGGGCTGTTCCCCTCTTCTGCACAACCCCTCCTCCTGCTCTGCAGAAGGAACCGGCAGAGCTGGAACTCCATCACGGGAGCTGGCTCCCCATATCGCAGGAGATTGCAGTGCCTGAGAAAGGTTTGGTGGTTTGAAATAAAGCTCTGGAGCCTGGATGTTCCCCCTCACCCCCAGAACAAGAAGCTAGGCAGCTGGAGGTCTTATAAATACTGACATTTGAGTTTCATCCAGCCCATTGCTTCTTCAGCAAGGGGATGAGTAATGTTGCTTGCAGCACAGCTACTAGCTGGATTCAGCCCAGCTTGGCTTCTCTGACAGGTCTCGCCACAGCTTTCAGATGGTGGAAGGACTGGCTTGGTGAAAAGTGACATGGGCCAAAGCGGCTCTGGTCTCTCTCAGCCCCTGGAAGATGTTATGGGGAGGCTTGCAGCTGCCCAGCAGCCTCCTCCTCAGCCCCATGATGAGACGTGCGCTGCTTCAGCTCTCTCTGGGGAGAAGACCCACACTATGGCAATGCGAAGTGAAGAAATGTATCCTCTCCCTGGCGTGGCTTGGCTTGCTGAGCTAACATGGGGTTATGCTTTTGGTTGGAACTGATAAACTGCTGCCCCTCTGAGCCTGCAGGTAGCTGCTGTGCTCCCTGTCCATCCCAGGCAGCTTGCATGAGGAAAGCCACCTGTAGCTCTTTGTAGGCTTGGGCATGGCTTGGGATGAAGGAGCTGCGTGTTGGACTTGGCCTGAGAAAATGGAAAGGGGAGCCTCTGAACCTAGGGCCAGACTTAGAGATTTAGGGCAGGATCTAAGCAAAAGCTGGTTCGTGCTCAGGTGGGGACCACCAGAACCTCAGCAGCCTCAGAAGAAGACCCTCTCTGTTGGAGGCATCACGCATGCTTCGCTTTCTCGTTGGTGCCATAGTGGCACCGGCTGGCAGGTACTATGGCCATCGAGGCCTTGCCATTGCCTTGGAGGAGAAGCCAGGTTTCCTGGGGAGCCCAAGCCAAAAGGGAAAATATTCAGAAACAGGGGCATCCTGGTTACACCAAAGCCAGGACACTTGGGAGCTGTCAGTGTCCTGTGAAGTACATCCTTCTCCTGACCTTTTTCATCAGCCGGTCTGGCTGCTTTAGACCCCAGGCAGTGGTACAGCAGGGCTTGTGGCTGGAAATAGCCGCTCTCTCAGTGCTCTTTTCTGACTCAAAACAGCAGCTCTGTGAGATGACATAGCAGCTAAAATGGGACAAAGCCGGAGGGCCAGGTGCAGCCTGTGCGAAAGCTTTCATAGCGTATGCAGGTGCCCATTAATGTACTGAACAGGGGAGGGAGAAAAGGAGAGAGAAACCAGCCACCTCTTCCTGTGCACGCACGGTGGCTCAAGCTCCTGGCTGAAGCCTGAACCAGGTGTTTCCTGGGGTACGTGAGTGAGGGGGACCCCTTTCTGCAAGATGCTTTGGTCCCCATCCTCCTCCTCCTCCTCCTCCTCCTCCTCTCCCCTCATGCCTCCAGACAGCGTGGGAAGCGGAGCCGCCTCTGTGCCACTGAGGTCAGGAATTTGTCCCGCTGCTTTCCTGCGCTCCTACACCCCACAAAAACATTCCTGCCCCTGGTTTTGTGCTCTGACCTGGGCACTGGCAGGTTGATGGGGCCTGTGGCCAGCGTGGAGCCTGTCGCAGCGGGGCTCTGCTCCATCTCCATCGGTCGCTGTCAGTGTGGTCACCCACAGCCACGGGGTTTGACATAGGCAGGTAGAGGAGACCTGCACCCAGGTGGCTGGCTGAGTTGGGTGAGGGTCTCTAAGTAGAGGTTTCATACGATGCCTTCAAACTCTGCAGCTCTCTGGGGAGCTGGTGGCTGACTTGCAAGCGAAATGCTACACACCAGCAAAATCCTGTATGTGCTGCTATATCCCTGGTTCAGCCTGGTGATGGACTGAGCCACCATCCCAGTGCCAGCTGGGTGCCCGCTGCTGGAGCAGTGTCCTGCAACGGGATCCGTGGCTCATGCAGTACCTGCTCCATGCATGGCTTTTTAGTGGCCTGTCTGTGCTGTTTCCCAAACCTGAATCCAGTCCTCTGTGTGCCCAGTGCTGCTCACACCCTGCTCTGCTTGTGCTTATCCCCATCCCAGCCTGGGGAGCCTGGGGCTGCTTGGTGCCTGGGTGGGGATGTTCCCATCCACCCTGGAAGACCGATGTGTGGGTGTGGGAGGACCTAGTTACCAGCTTAGGAAGTTTCTGAGCTGTTCATAGTCCATCCTAGTAACCCATCTGAAAATTTGGTGTGGGTGGTCCCTGGAGGCACTTGCTCCTTTGGAAGCACAGAACAGCCCAACGCGTGGTCCTACCAAAAGGTCTCTGTGATGCCAGGAGGGTTTGTGCCCCCATGTCTGAGCGATACAGTGCAGCAGATGGGCCGAGTAATGTGCTCTCTTGGCCAACTCCTCTGTTTTGCAATAGAATGGGACTTTTTGAAGAGAAGTCAGAGTTTTTCAGAGAGTTTGGCAGCTGTGGATGGCAGCTGTGGTGCATCTGATAGAGTTCACGCTGCCGGCTGAGCCTCTTGGCTGCTCTGCCCCATGCCGGGTGACAGTCCTCCAGCATTTGCATCCAGGCCAGCACATGGGACCCTGAGAGCTGCCTCTTGGCCTTGCAGGGGAGCCAGTGCTAGTGCTAAGGGCATGCCATAACCCTGCAGCTCAGTCGCTGTCTGCAAGCTCCGCAATGCGAAATACCTGAGACCCAGCGATCCCTGCAAGGCAGCAGCATGCTGGAGACACGGCAGCGAGGTCAGACTAAACATCAGCTGTGTAAAAGATGGCTGATGTTTTGTCCTGGAGGAAAAGATCCTGAAAAGACCTTGAGGAGGCAGTGAGGCAAGGCTCCCTGCCAGGATGGGACCCTTTTCCCGCCCACAGCCTTTTTGGAGAGACCCTTAGTGTCCAGCCGGTGGCAATCCTTGCTGCTCCAAACATGTGCCCCCGGGCTTGCATGACCTGGACATTTATCCCAGAAAGGGGAGGCAAAACAAATCCTGAGCTTGTGCTGTAGCTGAAGAGTCACATCGTGTTTTGGGATGCTGCAGAAGCTGCATCCCCGGGGAGGCAGCAACTGCACCAACGCCTCTCCTGAGTGCCGGCATCCCGGGCTGTGGTTGCCACCAGCATTGCTCCTGTAGCAGAGCCTGCCAGGTGGGTTTTGCTGGGGCAAGTGCCGCTGTCCCGGACAATTAGGACGGATGGTTAAAGTGGGCCAAAAATAATTTATAAAAGGGGTCTACTGAGCTGCTGTGTGCTGCTCCCAGGCTGGAAAAGGTTGCTACAGTTAGTTGCAGGAGCATGGGAGATGTTAGGGTGTGGAAAAGAAACCACATGTGGTGCTTTCACAAAAGGTCTGTGGGTGTCCCTCCAGCCATGCTCAAGACAGTTCATTACCAGCCTAAACCTGAATCAAACCCATCTTTAGGCTTGCTAACCTTAATCACTGCCCTGGAAGCGTGGTCAAATATTCCCGTCCATGTTTGTACCCCTTTGCCTGGTCTTGAGGCGTGGCAGGGCTTCTCCCCTTGTACTGCAGGAGACAGGACTCACCGGGCTTTGCTCTTCCTTAAATATATGGGTCAGGAACCAACAAGTCAAGTCCATATGGCCTTGTACTAGTAAGGAAGGGTTTAATATCTATTTTAATAATTTTTAGGTTAAATACCACAAATCAGAACAGCTAGAAAGAAAATAAAACCCACAAGCCTATATCCATACACTGTGTCTGCAGATTACCTCACAAAAGACCTTATTAAAAATCTTTGAAAGTACAAATAAATGTCAGTTCATTCCCTTTTAGCCACTTTTTGGCTGGCTCAGCTGAACGTCCCATTGGGTTCGTGAGAAGATGGCATTTGCTCTGCAGCAGGCATCCCCTGGCTACAGTCAGTGGGGTTATGATGTTTCTAAATGTGTCTTTGCTTCTCCTTTATTTATTGCCTCCGGTGATTTGCCAGGTAGGGGTATAAGCCCTATGGTTCTGCCCTTCTCTGGTGGGCTAAAGCTTTTTGGAAGTCTCAACGCAAATTGCTGGCATAAATTAGACCATTTCTTTCTGTCTCCAACTTGAACACTTCCTTTTTCTTTGAAAAGCAGGATTAAAACAGAAAGGAGAGTTGGCTTTCTTGCCTGTCTTGCGAAGGGGAGGAAGGAGGACAGTTGCTTTGTTTGGGGAATGGTTTTGGTTGTTTGTTTCTTTAGAAGCAGACACAAATACCTGCAACATTGGCAGACTTGAGTTGCTTCTTGTTTGGTTTTTCTTTTTTTAATTTAGGGTATTAGCTCTTGATAGGTTGCTCTTTTTTTCCTGGAAGACTTTGCCTGGTACTGGTGGTGCAGAAGATGGATTTGACACAACCCAAGCAAGGGGGAAAAACAAGAGCAACCAAGAGGCTCCAAAAATATTTTAGTCAGTCAAACAATTCAAAACATACATGTTTTATGTTGGTTCCTTTTAGCAGCCGTTTGTCTCCAGATGTCTGGCAAGTGGTTGGAAGAAGTGTTTTATGTGAAAATTCCAAGAGCTGTGACTGCTTCAGCTAGCAATGGAGAAAGTTTCCATCTCTGTTTATCCTTATCTAACTGTCCTCCTGTGGGAAACAGGATGGACACTGGAGATGTTAGGGAAATATTGCAGGTCATGCAAAGAGAACCCAGTTCAGGATTAAATAACAAATCTATGTCTAAAAAAACCCCAAACCCCAATCCCCTTCTTGGCTACCTTGGGATTTTTATAGACCAGAAAGCAAAAGCCCTACAACAAATAAAACTCGCACAAAGCCACAAATTGCCTGCGACCTTTAGGAGACCGTAAGAGACTGTCATCGCCCTGTCTTTGCCCCTGGGAGTGATGTTGCAAAGGGCTGACTCACTCCACAGCATGAGACCATCTTCTACCCAGGGAGGACATTTTGGCTTAACTGATATGGCTTGTATCTTGGGAAAGATCGGAACTTGCTTCGAAAAAACCTTCTGCCGGTTTGCCCACTGGCTTTGCCCAGCTGAGGAGCTTTTGCAAAACGTGAATGGAGCTTTTGCTGCTAAAGCTTTGGGGAAAAAAGAGGCATAGCTACATCACTGCTCTTGGTCATGGAAAAAAAAGAAGTAATTGTGTTTGCATGCCACAGGCTGAACAGCTTGAGCAGAAATCTGCAAAAAGCCTGGCCGCTGCCGGGCCCATTCCCACCGCCAGCAAGCAGGCACAGCCGGGCTCAGGGTCGCCCCTAATCAGTGCTGCCCCCCCAAAGCATCGCTTTGGCAGCAGCTGCTCGGCTTCCCTTGGCCTCAGCCCCGAGGCCCAGCCACGCCAAAGCCTGTCCTGGTGGCCACCACGGCTTCCCCAACCCCGGCCAGCTTAGTGCCAAGGATGGGGGACCAAATTCATGATCAGTGCAGACTTAGACACGGTTCTCCATTCACTGTGCTGCTGCTCCTGGCATCTGTGTCCTTGGGTAAACAAATGGTTCTGTGACAATTTTATTTTTCCTTCTTTTTTTTTTTTTCTCTTTCTTTTTTTTTTTTTTTTCCGGAACAGAAAGTCAAATCTGCCTTACTTGGCTTGGAAAGTGGCAAGAATAGGATGGGAGGAAGTTGACTGGATGTGACTTTTCAAAAAGGTGTCTGCCAGCAGGAAAACAAATGCTAAAGGCAAATAATAAGGTTTGAAAAAGTGAAATATTTAAAATTTAAGGAAAAAAAAGAAGAGAAAACTCATGAGTATCACAGTTTGGGCCATCAGACAAACCAAAGTTTATTCTTCGGTTGTCTGTGCAGTCCCAAGAAGCTGCCCAGGACGGGGCTGGCTGTGCCGAGCAGTGCTGCCGGTGCTGTGCCAGCCCATGCTGGGGGCAGGCGGGGGTTTGTCCTGGGACACAACAGCACATCAGAACATGGCAGTCTTCACAAGCCAGGACTGAGCCCAGGTTAAAAAAAACCCAAAACAACAAAATACAGCCTGTTTGGGCCCTGGGAAACAGAGCACCCCCTCCCCCTGTCACCCCCTTCACCCCCAACAACTTTCCAAAGGGACCGAGAGACTTTCTGCAGGCTCCCTGTTGTGTCGCCTGGTCCTAGGGGGGAGGCAGCCCCAACATCACCCCCATCCTCCCCGCCAGTCTTCCCTGTGTGAGGTTACTCAACTGTGCGTATGAAAATAACTCGTATGTCCCAGTTTATTATTTCTCCTAAGCGGATGAGAGGGTTGGAGGCTGATCAGAGCAGAGGAGTCTCCTGGTGAGTTCATTCTTCAAAAGCTCGGGTGGGCTGCTTCTCATTAGAGCTTGCTAGAGTGCCAAGAGAAAAGAGCATTTCTCTCTGGATTCATGTGCACGTTCCTCTACCGCTGTCCTGGAGCTGCTACAGCTGCTCCTCTCTTGGGATTTGCCAGACACGGCAAACCCCGTGCTGTTTAGACTGCATGGGGTGCTGGCAGCCGGAGGTGAAGGGCTCGGAGCAGCGCAAACTCCCAGCTGTGCCCTGCTGCCATGGGCACAGCACCCATCTCTCCCGCAGCGCCTAGGTATGGGCTCGCGCTCCATTCACAGACCCCGTTACAGATCAAAGAATGACTGGAAAGTCTGGAGGGGGTCCTAAACAGCTTTGTTTCTCCCCACCCAAAAAACCCCAAGCCAAAACCCCAAAACCTCCAAACATCAAGAAGTGTCTGGAGTCAACAAGCTTAATTTAACGATGATGGGTTAAAACTGCTCCGAGCCGTGCTATGGGATGGGATGCCACCAGAACTACTCGCTACCCCTGTCATCCTTGCTGGTTGCTCCAGGGTTGCAGTGTATTTCCTTGGGCCAGCTGATGAGCATGGCTTCGGGCAGCGGGTGCGTGCAGGACCAGGCTAATGAAGTAGTCCTCCATCAGAAAAACCTTGCTGCTGTCTGCAATGTATTTTCCACAGGTGTAAGGACTGCTTCTAGTTCTGCTGCTTGCTGCCTAGCTGAATCAATAAAATAACTTGCATCTAACAGCAAACGCTGACATGTCTTTCCAACCCAGGTGTTGGAAAGGTGTTGCACTTTGAACCCCTTGGAAATGGGCCACATTTCCAAGTGGATGCGGCAGGAGAGAGCAATGGGTTTTGCAGGGAGGGCAGCCCCAAAGTCTGGTTTTAGTGACTTGCTTTGAAGGCATATTGCTAATTTTTGCACGGTTGCTTCTGTGATGACTATTTAACTAGTTTTGCTCCCTAATGATCATGATGATCGCAGTGCGCAGAGTGAAACATTTAAATGTGATGTGGCAGAGGAGAATTTGCCTAACTGCATCAGTAGCTCTGAAAACATCCAAAAGGTCATCTTGCTCATGGCCACACCACCTGCGCAAACTCTGACATCTTCTCCGGGTCTTGGTACGCCCTGCTGTACTCCATACCCCTCCTACACCCTAGGCTCTGCTGTCCCAAGCTGGCACATCAGCAAGTCCCACTGATGGCTGCTACTGCACCAGCCAGGCTGCAGAACATTTCTACCTATTGTGCTTTGGGGTCATCAGCTGTTAGGGTTTAAAATTTTATTTATTTTTTAAATTCCTGGATAAGTCCCTCGAAAACACTTTGGTATACTACTGTAACAGACTTAAGTTCAAAGAGATGCTCAAGTGCAAACAAAGCTACAGAGACAGGACATGGAGCATTTCCCTTTAATCTCACTACTTCATTGGGATCTGCCTAAAGAAGTTATCCTACCATTACTGTAAAATATGTTTGCATTTTTGAAATGCTCGTCTGGTCTCATAACAGAGCAGCTCTTCTGCTTAGTGTCTTTCTTATGGCTCTGGACTTACAGAAATTCTTGTTTAATGTTATCGTCCTGACCATGCTGTTGACCACCAGCTGGTCTCTGCTCAGTAACATCTTACCAAGTTCACATTTCATACTGACTGTGTGTATGAGCTTCTAGATACATTTTCATAACAGATCAGAGAATCGCATGTTACTGAACTGTTGTACTGTTTGGCCACCTTCGGAAGAGCCCTCTGGGACCAGAAAAGGGGGATTGCCCCTGGCCTGCAATGCAGACCATTTTCAGGGAGAGTTTCAGCTATGTTTTCTGTCAGTTTTCCCCCTGTCTTGCAGACGCAAAAGGTTTGATGGGCTGGTCTGATTTGGCTTTACTTACTGATGGCAGCTGATTCAAGTGACCTCAGGGTCTGAGGTTTCTTTCTCCACTCTTCTGTGCTTGGGTGAGAGCTCGCCAGGCTGGTTCAGTGACTCTCTTTTGGGATCTCCTGCTACTGGCTCATCTCTGGGTCCTTGCAGCTTAATGAGGAGGTGGCTCAAAGACTTTTAGGAACTCCTGAATCCTCATAGGATGTATGCAACTCTGAGGACAGAGTTTGGTTACACTTAGCCTGTGATTGCTTGCCAGCTGCTACTGAGTAGGTTCATTTGCTATGGATCCACCTACCCCAAACTGCACTTTTTCTTGCACGCTTTTGCCATTTCCCTAGCATTTGATCCAGCAGGCACATGGTGACTCACTGCTCCGGTAGAAACCCAATGCAGCAAGATCCAATAAGGAGGATGCCGATGGATCGGTGAGCCAGAGAACCAGCAGAGCTAACGAACACCAGCCCGGTGTTTCATTTACCACCACTACCAATTCAGTCAAGAGGCCACGTTGCACCTTCCCTATTCGTGTAGTGTTATTCTTCAATATGCAAAGCCACCTTTGAAATGCCCTTTCTGGGCAGACAGGGTAACATCTTACTTGCGAATAAGCAAACCTGTTCAGATGATGCAAACATGGCTTTTCCTGCCAAACTATTAGCAATGCCTAAGTGTGTCCAAGTTGTTACAGCAGCCAGCTGCTGTTATTAACCTTTTAAACCATGCGAGTTACGAGCTCCTTACTGCGCAAACATTCTGGCGAGAACGAGAGAGGGTTTGCAACCAGCTCTTTCTAGGAAATAAGCATGGTAAACTGATGGACAACACTAGGCATGTTCTGTGGGATGGTATGCAGGACACTCACATACCTATACATCTGTTTGGTTTTGTGCAGCGTTGCTTTATGGTCGGTGTGAGTTTGTTACAGTGCCATGCTAGAAACCAAAGTGGTCTTGCAAACTGTGAATGGTCCTGTTGATAAAGTAACTCTACTTAGCACTATAGCCACATTTGAAACTTCTTCACCTTTTTCTTCAAGCAGAAAGCCAGATTACAGCCCTGTTGCACCGACCACGCAGGAGATGGTGTATCCATGTGCCAGGTAAGAACTACAGCTTAGGTAGCAGCTCAGGTTTGTGGTAAGCATGAAGACCCTCCCACCCAAAGCATTCCCCAGTCATGCCCAGGAAGCCCTTTCCTGAAGGTACCAGGCACAGAGGTTTTTATGAGGAAAAGATGCACAACACAGAACATCTACTGCTCTGTAACACACCAGCAGAGATGAATCAGGACCATGGTGACTAACATAGACATGATGGAGATTTGGTGTGTACACTGGCTTGGGTCTCTAGTCCAGGTACAGTCTCTCCAGACCACCTCCCCAGGACCTAGCTTGGCTACTCACAAAGCCAGATCTCACTCCCAAAAATCAGTTCCACTCAAAAGCATCAGTATTAGAGGAAGACACTGAACTGTTGCTTGATGTCTCAGGCGGTCCTCCTTCCACAGCACAAGGGTGGGCATTTAACAACCTTCCTCGTTACCCCTCAAAAAAGGGAGAATAAACTCCTCCAGTAGATGGGAGGAATGAACAAGAAGAAGCTCCGCTGCCTACATCTTTGCTGGAGTAAGGGCTGCTTCTCATAACCTTTTGGTGAAAGTGTTGAGCACACGATACATTGAGTTTTGCTGCTCTTGTGCTAACCACACTGTAATCGCAAGCAGTCCTGCCTCATCTGGAAGAGGAATCTGGTTTTCAAGGGAAGCACAGCTGAGAAAAGCTTCAAACAGGATCTGATTAGCCAATTAAAAACAGATGCTGTGCTGGCAGACAGGCTGCTGTGGATCATCTGATACAATCCCCTTCCCCTCGTTTTTGTACATAATGTCCTTCCAAGCAAAGCCACCTCTCCCATAGCTATGTCTAAATTGCATTAGGAATCTTGGCATTTTTTCAGTTATACATGTTGTGAATGGTTTTGCCATTTAAAATATTTCAGAGGGATTGCAGAGTCAAGTAGTTGACTGCTTATCAGAAATCCACCTGGTATTCAAAGGAGGCAGAGGCCATGCTGCAGAGGGCCTGGGGCTGTAGCATTTTAATCTGTGCAGTCCTTAACCTTTACACAGCACTTTTCCCCCCCTTCTCCTGGAGGAGAGAGCTCCATCAACCCTGGGCCCAGAGAAGGAACACCCTCCCCACCACACCACACACTTTGCTTTAGTTTTAAGCATACAAGCTAAGAGGGCTCTGTATCCCAATGCTGAGGCATAAACCATCTTTCTCTCATTCAACTTTGGAAGGAAACAGCACCTTGCAGCAGGTTTGCTTGCCTCTCACTGCTCCAGTATAGCTCAGGGCTGCTTTAGCTCACCCACATGCTCATCTCAGCCTAGTGCAGACTGCATGTTACTGGTCTATGCACTCAGTTGTTTATCCCTCTAACTCGGGACCTTTCCCATGGGAGACTGAAGAAAACCCATTGGGCCAGTTGCCTTAGGAGTACAGGCTAGGTAGTGCTGTCAGTCCTCCTTGGCACTGGAGGATCACAAATTGAGTTGTTCCAGGTAGACTTCTTACCCTCTTCCCCTAACACAGCCTAAACACCTCCCCAAACTCTCCCAAGACTGCACTTGCTAACAGAAGTCACTGGGATCAGTTCCTATTTAGCCAGAATCAACAAATTCAGGAAATTTCTGTAATAGACTTAGAGGTGCAAACAAGTTTCAGATTGGGACTATTCATTTGGTTGCTTGGTCACAGATGTAACAGGAGACTCATCCCCGGAGAGGCCAAGGAAAGGGGATAACGCCTTTTGCTCTTGTTTTTCAGTTTGACAAAGGAGAAGGGCTGATATCAGCTTGTTGAATAGCAGAACCATCTAAATTAATTTCACATGGAATGTCTGGTCTCAGCAGGGGGATGCTAATCATCTGCAGCACTACAGCTACAAAAGTGCTCAGGGAAAGACCAGGGAGAAGGCCTCATTCAGCACAAAGCTGAGGCAAGAGGCATATGTGATAGGAAAAATCAGGGGTTTGGGCTACTGCTGGGGAAGAGAAGATGCCAGAGAAACTCAGCAGCTCTGTTTTCATTCTAGGATCTTGTAAGCAGGAGAGCACGGGAAAAGAGCAGCTCAGCTTCGACTGTACATGGCAAATCCACACCGGCTCAATGTCCTGCAGAAAGCTGACATTCTGACTTTGCCTACAACGTTTTGCCACTTCCTACTCCTTCTGTCGCATCTGGTTAAGAAACAAGTACAAAACACAACAGGAGAAGCAGCCACCAGGTACTTTACCTTTTTCTGACTTGGCAATTGCTTCAAACACTGGCTTGACCAAACAACAACAGGTAAGCCAAGATACTTTGAGTCGCCTGTCCATGGTCAGACATCACCTTGACAGACTCCAACTCTTAAAACATCTAATTGCAGTATCAGCAAGTGAATACAGGATGTTTTCAGAAGTGTGGCTAATGAGTGCCTAAGCACCACATCTGAGTTTTACTGACAACAACGATGTCGCTCTAGTGTCAACATCACACAGGGCATTACAGTGGTAATAACAACACTCATAATTATGCTAATGGACTTCTCTGTGGAGACTCCCCTTTTTGAGCCTGCAGATGGTGTGAAATAGCTTTAAGCTAGGCAATAAAACCTTCATCAGAACTTTTAATTCTGCAGTGACTGCACTGGGTAGGGGTGTTAAAATGCACACAGAGTTATGACATACACAGACTGCCTGCCTAGCCTCTTCAAGAGAAAAGCATTGCAGCCACCCTTAACTAGGGCATGCCAGTGTTTCTCAGCCAAACCAAATGTAGTTCAGCTAGTTAATTCTAATACACAAAAAAATTTGCATTAAAACAAACACTTTAATACCAATGATTATCCTGAGCACTTCAATGATTTGTTTTTTTTTTTCCACTGGCATGTTACATTTAAAAGTCTCCATTAAAAAAAATAAATTGGTAAATCGCCACAATCCAGACTCACTGGAAAATGCAGGATCTTTGCAGCACAATGCAGGTCTGTCTTGCCACTAAGATCTGCAAGACTTGGGTAAAAAAAAAAAAAAAAAAAATTTAAAGCAAAGTCTTTCAAGGGAAAAATATACACAATAAGATGCACAGTGCCAAGATCTCCTTTTTGCTTTGCAAATGCTCTGGAGGCACATTCGCACTTCACTGAGCCAAGTCATTTCTTAAAATGACTGGACTAGGGTTTGAAAAACGTGCAGACTGAGTCCTAAGAAGAACTGTTTAGGTTTTATGACTCTGAGCCATCTGTGAGCTAAAGGGACAGAAACCATCTAAAAACTATGAAGCTGAGAGTTCGGTTTTCACAATATGCTCTGAATCACCTTTAATCTGCCTATTAATTGGACACTGGCTGTTCTGCAACAGCCCCACTGAAAATGCCATGGGTGTGAAAAACAGCAGATGGTTAGTGGGGGTGGAAATCTATACGAATTGTTAGAGAAGCATGGAAAATTCATTGCTGGCTATAAAAGTCACCAGACAAGGGCAGCTGTAAACAGCTAGGTGAAAAGAGGAGGTAGGGACACGTGGTAGCTGCTCTGTATAGACTGTGGCTATTTCCTTCTCAAAACCCACCAGAAAAGTGCTGAAAGAATCACATGTGAACTGACCATAAGGTGCAACACTCCCAAGTATTAGCACCAAGGTGGTTTTCCAGTATGCCACAGTTTCCACCTTTTAGCAGCACCTTGGATCTGATAATGGAATCCCATAAGGACCCTGGGGGACACTTAAAAAGCAAAACCACTTGCTTTTTATATGTTGTAAATGCATGACTATTAAACCCCAGCTAAGCGATTATCTTAATCTGTAATTGACATACCAACATGCAGAGGATAAACCCAACATTAAGCCAGGAGGCCAAGGGAGGAAAGAAAGGAACCTCAGTATGGCCCATCTTTCACCGCACTCCTAACTTACAAAAGCCCAAACTCTCAGACTGCAAACACAAATTGTGACATGCAATTAGATGACCAAGAGAGGATTTTTTTCCTGTTTACCCCAACAATTTACAGCACCTTTAAACAGGAGAGAGATATCTCTTTCCAATCAATAACTACCTTCTAAGATATCTCAAGATGACTTTTGCATATGCTTAAAAAAGGTAATTATTGCAGAAGTGGCAGAACAAGCAAAACTGAAGAAGTTTGAGAGAGTAGCAGACACAAGTGAGGGCAGGAAAGCAGCTAGAATGAAGACACGAAAGTGATACCATCGTTTTCATGTTCAGTACTGTTGTGACAATTCTTCCTACCAGGGAATCCATCATTCTGATTATGTTTTAGAAGGGACCCTTCTCCCTTCTCTTTTAGCTTTCCATTGGCAGGCTGAAAAACTTTTCACCTCCAGTTCTGCAAGTACTCTGTGGCTGAGCTGTCTTACATGTATCACGTCTGTCAAAAATCAGTGAGTGTCAGTGTAACAGGAAATAAAAGGGACACCAATATCTCTAAGAACCAATCTCTGCCACCAGAGGTTGGGGTTGGAGTCATCATTTCCCCCTCCCCTGCATACATACTTCATGCAGATGGCATTCATTTATCATACAAACACATCTGGCCATGTCAAAGGAGAACATAAACAACTATAGTTAGAGAAAAGAAACCGCAAATGCTTTTCAATTTTATTCTTACTGGGAGGGTAGTGGCATCCTGACATGTCACATCATCCAATGAAAACTGACAGGGACTTTATCAAGGCTCCTAGCTCACCTAGCATTTATGGTACTAAGTCTTGCAGTAATCTTGGCTTGGCTGTAGTGCTTTGTTCAGCCTGCAGACATGGCATTCCCAATTCCAGATAGTTTTGCTGGGTCGTGACCAAAGTAATCAGCACTAACAGAAAGGGAAAGTAATCAGATGTGAAACACAAAGACCATATGATGAGCAATGTGTCAGGCTGGTACTGCACAATATTTGTACAGACCTGTCAGAAACCGGTATTACAAATGGAGCTGGAAAATGGTAATAGTTAAAAACATGATCAAGTGCTTTCGATGGATTTCCCAGAAAAGTGTTCAGAAATAAATGTAACAGCTTCAAAAAAACAAAACAAAACAAAAAAACAAAGTAAAATGCACCTAGTGATCTTTAAATCAACTTTTCCATTGGATAAATATATTTGAAATAGTTGTACAGTTCACAGTGGCATAAAGTTCTGATTGCTTGAGTGCTTGAAAATATCTCATCAGTAAAAAAATACCAGAGTTGGGGGAGGAAAACCCTCTCTCTGAATTCTGTACATGGGCAAATGCACAGGTTTTGGCAGGCATCAGGTCATTGGATCCATGGGAAACCAGCAGCATCGCAGGACTGCAGATCACAAGTCAGGGGATGGAGGATAAGAAGAATAGTAAGGCCCATTTTCCTACAATGAAAACAGAATAAGCAGTTCAACAAAAGTGTTCTTCAGTACACCTTGGTGCAGTGGATGATGACACAGAAGCAGAAATAAATGGGTACTCCTGGCTTCATCTTCCACGAGTACAGCGACTGCCACAATTCACCCAGGAGAGGACTGTGCTGGTAATCAGGCAAAAATAGGCCTTGGTTTTGCCTCTGTTTTAAGAAAAAAGTGTAGGTTAAAATTTTGCCATTAAGCCAAAGCTGTGATGCAAGGAAACCACAAATGCTAGCACAGCCAGTCACTCAAGACAAAGTTGCTTATGGAGACACAGAGCTCTGGCTATTACTTTGTAGTTACAGCACATCCTCTTTGGAATAATTTGGCCAATGCAAGCCACATTCATTCCACCATTTGGTGAGAGACCTGGGATGGAGAAAGGAAGAGGAGGAGGGACCAACACAAAGGCAAGGCACCCTTCTACAGTTCCATTTTTCCCAACTGCTGCCCCCTCCCCTTTCCTGCATGGGACAGGTAGGATAACACACAGTATTTCTTTTTGCAGTCAGTGTAAGTTATATAGCAGGTTATATAACATGAATTTTATCTTGTCCACAGGCTCTTAGTGTGTTACGTTACAGTTCTTGGCTGAAGAAAGGTAGTCTGCCCTTTATGCACATAGGAGACTGCTCTATTGGGAAAGGAATCTGCTTCTTAGCCAAGCTCTCTACTTGGACTGATGCAGGAAAAAAAAAAATTAATCGTTACTCACAGCAGAACAACTAGACTCTCCAGGAACCCTCCCTTCCTTCTCCCCATTCTTAAGATGTGGAAGTCAATGCCTTTAAAGCTCTTGCAGAGCAGAATGGGAGAAGCACAAGAGCTACACTTAGGTGCAAAGACTCATGCTTGCCACATGCAATCACTTACCCTGGCATCATACTCAAGGACGAAAGGGGGGAGATCAATCTGCTCTGGGGGTATGGCTGTGAATAACTGCTGAAGGCTTTCCACATAGTGGATTTTGTCCTTTAGCCCTGAGACTGTAAAGGTTGTGAAAAACCATGCTGAGACCTGAAAATAAACACCAACAAAACCAAATTAAGATGGTGCTGTTTCAAAACCTTCAAGTTCAATGTAATACTCCACTTGAAGCACTAATACCATGGCAATAACACAACAAGGTCAGGAAGTACACACCGCTGACTGCTAGCAAGCCCTGTCTTGAGAGCTTTCCGGCTAGTGTTTTCTGACTCTACACTTACTCCTCCCCAGCTGCCAGTTTAAGGTCCCTTTCTACTGTACGAGAGTGACAGCTATTCTGCTCTTTGTCTTCAAAAAGCCATCAGTATAGTGACACATTTTCACTTCCTGTTTAGCCAGCTCAGAATATGAGCTATTTGACTCTATATCTGACAGAAGCATTTTCAACACTTTGCCTTCAAGTTTTCACAGAAAAGGCAATCTGAGGGAGAGAGAGACTTTCAGCTGTTCAAGGGTCCTACTAAAATCTTCTCTGCTTTGGGTTGGCTGAGTGAGCATGTCCTTCTGTTTCACCACATTTCTTATCAAAGCCTTATCAACTTATTCTACAAGATTTTACTTTAAGTATTCACATCTCTGTCTCTTTGGAAGTAAACAGGATAAGGAATTTTTGACTTGCAAAGTCCAGTAAGTCACCATTGCTACTTCTACAAGTTATTAAACATTCCTGTTTAGATTGACTGCACAAGCTTTTACTTTTGAACACACCTTCTTCAAAATTAAGCACTATATTACTTTTTGTTTATTTCTTATCTAGTCTTTCCCTGGCAGACCGAAGGGAAAGAAAAAACCCACCTATTCTACAGGTCATAAATGCTCATATTAGGGACCACTCACATGGTCCTGGGCAACCAGCTCTTGCTGACCCTGCTTGAGCAGGGGGGATGAACCAGATAACCTCCAGAGGTTCCTTCCAACCTTGACCATTCTGTGATTCTGTTTGATAGTTGTACTTTGACTGCAGTAAGTTAACAGAAAAGAAGCAACGCTACAAGAAAAGCCTTGAGGGAAGTGGGAGTTTCAATAAAGTAAAACATTAGGTCAATAAAAATGATCTGCCTGAATACAACATTTAAAGAAAAAGCCGATGTCTAAAACCTGTCCTGGAATAACTATGCTGCCTCCTCAAAACAGTGTATTTTCATGAGAAAACAACAACAAAAAAGAAAAATAAAAAAGAGATAAAGAACAGGACAGAATGTTTAAAATAGGTTCATTATTTTAAGGGCAGAATTAGAGATGTATGTTAGCAGAAAGCAGGCAGGCAGATTATTACCAGCATCCATTATTTACCGTATTTTTCTAACAATACCTCTTATGAGTGACACTGGATGACAGTTTAATGAGTGAAAAATACCCCCTCAATCCCGTACCAAAGTAGCATGCATCCCAAGGCGTATTATGAATGACAATGATTAAACATAATTGCTAAGGATGTGTAATGTATAAAAGCCTAATAGGGAATATTTTTGCAGCCATCAGGAAAACTGGTATCAAGAAAAGTGGCTCTGCCGCCCTCCCCCCCCGCTCAGTATACAAGCCATTGCAGTATGACACATTTTATCCAGTGACACAGAAAAAGGAAGGGTGGCAGAAATGTTTCTAGAGAATTTTTCTATTATCTCCATTCTCAGTAATCACAACTTATAGAAACAGCAATATGAGAGCAGCCATTTCCTTATCGGTAAGAGGACATAGAACTTTCAACTAAACCAAATCCCTGTTAATGAACTGAAAGCAGAATAAGTTATACCAGAGCAGTCAAAAAAAGTTAGAAGTCTAGACATCTGCTGAAGTTTTCTTTCATTTTATTGTCCTGCAGTTCTGAATCTGAATAAAAGGCTATCAAAGTCACTCTGCCAAGCTAGAAAACCACAGGGTTAAAGTATCAGATGTCTTTCCCTAAAAAACCCAGCACAACACAGAAAAAGCCTGTCACCAATCTCTTAATTGGGTCATACCCCAAGGATAAACCAAGATCTGGGAAATTGTATTACAATTGAAAGGATTTTGTGTAGAAAAAGCTGTAAGTGACGTGCAACAACCTTTATATTGGCACCTGATCTCCAGAAACTGCTTTTGTGACTGTTAAAGAAAACAAGACAAAAATTGTTCATGATAAATTCAAAGATTATGAATATCTAATTTGAGTATTCGGGTATGTTTCAGTTTTAAAACATTCGCGATTCACAGCCAAGTTACTAAATCTATGAAAACAATTTCTCTGGGTGAGGTTTTCAGATCCAGCCACTGATGCTTCAACTCAGAACACAAGCTCTAAATAGCTTTGTTTGGAGAGCTCTCAGGACAGCGAGCCAAGAGGATTCACACAAATATGCCCCAAAGAGCCCTTTATTTATATATCAGCAGCTACAGCAGTAACAAGCAGAAGTACGTTTACATGCAAGAGTATGAAGGAACTTGCGACAGCACTTCAAGGGTATCTTAATGTAAGGCCTGGCGGTGAAGTGTTCACACAGCAAGAGTTGCTGCCAGCCTAAAAAACTGCTGTTGCCTATGCTGCGATTTCATCACAAGAACGGTTACACTTCAGCAGCACAAAAGCATCAAGTTCTTCACAGGTCACAAGAACGCTCACATCAAAGCATGAATAAAGACAGGATCAGGGTACAAAAATGGATTGTGCAGTGACACACCCTGCTTCAGTTACTCTGTGTTTTAGGATAACTACCGAACCCTGCATACCAAAACCCATGTATTCTAGACAGGCAATTACCCTCAAAATATACATAATTTAAACCAGTTCCATATCTAGAAACCAAACAAAAGAATCATGGTTGACACCATAAACTACATTGAGAACTATGCTTGTCTTCCAGGGGCACGTGAGTTTCCAAGAGACATGATGAAAAGCCTCTGGATCCCTTTTAGCCCAGAAATAAGCAAAGCAACTGTAGGAGATGGCAGCCATCCACTGTGCCAGGATTCAATACTGCTGTAAAATGGACAATTTATATCACAGATTTAAGAATGGGATATATGTACAAGGGTGATGTGTTTGAGAAGCTGCATGAATGCACAAGCCTTCCTCCTGCATTTGAGACATGGTGTATTTTCTACTACTTCTAGGGAAGGAAGTCAATGCTCCAAATAGGAAGATGAATGTGCCAAAACATTTCTGAAGATATTTGAGGCTTCTGAGCTAGCAATCTTCCATGGGGACAACAGCCCTGAAATAGCCAAAAAAGGAGGGGAGAGAAAAATCATTTGCTCTTAGCAGCCACCTTCTCCACCACGACTTTCTGCTGCGTATTGCCCATATTGCCCATAATGTTTCGTAACCCAATAGTCTCTGCAACAGCCAGCTAGGAAAAAGGCTTGGCAGAAAGACATGGACACACATCCTCTTTTGCCTCCAGTTGTGCTGCTAGAACAGGATACAAACCAACGCTATTTCCAGCAAGAGAACTCTACATCTCTCACCCTCCCTGCTTCCCACTGACTATCTGCTTGCCCCACAGATCTCTCGAGTCCCACCGCAGTTCCCAAAGGGAGAGAGAACATGGCAATAGACTGGTGAACACAAGTTCTCATCCTCCAACAAAACCCCCCATTTCTCAACTGAATAGAAATGTATGGGAAGACAGGAGGGGGATAAAGTGCTGCTGAGAATCTAAAACACTAGTACTTCCAGCTTCAACTTTTCCATTCACCTTTGTGACCTTAGTAATGTTCTATGCCAGCTCCTACATTTTCAGGAGCAGAGCTGGAAGCTCTAATTCTAGCACTCAGACCTCAGATCTGTACCCTGTCGGATTAATTAATATCCTGACAGAAAGTGGAAGGTATGCTGTTGGGAAGCCTCAGTCTCACGTACATAAAACCAAGGAAGCTCTAAGTCTCATGGTGTCCCAGCTGTGCACATACAAAGAAAGGACTCTTTGGATATTTAGCAGTCAAAGAAATTCTTGCTGAATGTGTGCAAACAGATGTTTTTTCCAGGCATATAATTTTCTCAAATTTGATCAATGTCAGGAAAGAGCAGAATAAACACAGAGGTTAATCTGATGTGAACATGGAGGATCACATTTCTAACTGTTTTAATAAGACAAACAAAAAATTTAGGAAGGCCTGCTGCCTACAGTTCATCTGAAGTATTCCTACTGCTGCGATGTAAGTAGTGCATATGAAGTACAGAAGGGAGTGAGCTCCATCTTCTGTTGCCCCACACAGATCATAGCCAAGGATAGTATCTTACTGCTTGACAAGTTCAGTTTATCATCTCCTGAAGGCTTAACAGGATTTTTCTGCACTCTGTCACAAAGGCATTCTTCCCATCTTTTTTTGCTACTCTACACTTTATAATTCTGACTAATCTCATTGCTGCTCAACACACTGTCCTCTGCCCTTACCAGGGCAGCTCTTAAGTGATATGCAGCACACATGCAATACCTCTCATGGGGAAAGAAAACATGAAACATCCAGGAAACAAGCTTCACAAAAAAGAATTCCAGTTTTTGGTCATGGCTCATCATCCTGCCAACCACACAGCAGGAAAAAGGACAAAATATTTCTCTTTGAAAGAAACAAGATCCAAAGCTTCCACCTCTCTCAAGAGCACATGCAAAGCAGGGCACAGACAGCTGCATTGCATTGGGGTTCAGCTTATCACTGAGGTTGGAAGGCTACAGCTAGATCAAAAATGGGGATGAACTTCAAGTTCTGATATCCAGAAGATATGGCCTAGTTTTGGAAGTCTTCTATATACCTCCATGTTCCTCATACTGCAGTCTTACATGCTACTCCGCCAACACCCAAAATACACTTTTCTTTTGTACTATTTACCTCACCTTTGAACGAAATGTTGGGTGGACAAAATACAGTGCCTTCAAGTTCCTCTTGTACCTGGTTCAGAGAAAAAAAAAAATCTTTAAAAGTGACTTCTAATTAAGCTCACCTACACAACCCAACTGTCAAAACATAGATCATTTTTTCTTAAGTGTCTCCGATTACAAAGTTGGATCTAATATAAGGGCAGATACCATAAAAGTAAACGTAAAGGGAAAAACACAAACCCAAAACCCAGAATGGTTATTCTTCAGGCAAAGACATCATAGCCTGCAGTCTTTTATGTGGACAGGGAAAGTTATGGATAGATTATGACTGCCAGCATTACCCAAGCCTCTTCCCTCACAACTAGCAACATACTTCTAACAAAGCTGAGCTCCAGAAGCTCCACCAGTGGGTAGAGACAGACAATACACTCAGTATGCCTCTAACAGCTCCAGAAGGGAGACTGCAGAAGACAGAACTTCCTGGTTTAATAAATGGTTTTGATAGGAAGGAAAACATATCTTCCTTCCTCTTGTCTTTGTTATTTATTTAGGTCTTTGTCCCAGCAAAACTCTGTCACAAATAAATGGGAAACCAGATACAGGGAATGACAAACATTTGCACAGCACAGAGGAAGACCAGAAGGGGTTCTTTTCCTATTGACACTCACTTGGCATCAACAACATCATACAGTTTCTTCAAGAAATTAGAGTCTAGTTGATTGTAATCATTTGTGAGTGTATGGAAGTACACCAGGACATATTCCTTCACTGCAATATGATCCATGACGTGGATGAAATACAGAAGAGCCTGAGACAGAAAGAAATGAGATTTCTATTTGCAAAGAACTCTTTCACAGTTGCACTACATCTTAACATGCTTCCTTCAATTCATTCACAAATCAGGAATCATGAGGCTGGGTGGCATTCTGTTTCAGCTACAAAAGCAAGGTGAACATTCCAAGTCTTCCACTTGACTGTAATAACTTAGATGTCTTTTTTGTCTAGCTGACCTCACACACTGAGACAAATTCTTGCCGTTTCCATGAAAAACTAATTTGACTTGTTACATTTCACTCTTCATGTCTTGGCAGTTATAGAAGCAGGGTAAGTCTCTTTCTTCTTAAGAAAAAGGAGTCCATGTTAAGCCTGTTTTAATAAAATGGTCCAGTTCCTCCTTGAAAAAAGCCACCCCAACACACACAAAGCTTTATAAGGGAATATGTTTTAATCTGTCTATAAAAATAGTTTCTATTTAAGTCTTCCACAGATAATGCTTCTAGTATTAACACTGAATTACCCTTATAATCAGACTCTTACATCCTGAACATTCATATTCAACCCACACAACTCTAGTTTTACAAAGCCTTACCTTTTCCATGTCTATCAATGTTACGGGAATATTCCTTCCAACCACCACCATCACTGTGCGGCCACAGTTATCTACACCTACAAAAGAAAGAAAATTATGTCTCTCAACTTCTCAGTCATGCCAGGTTTTGGAGTTGGTCCTTTTCAAACCAGGGAGAACCAGCCACAGCTAAGAATTTTTGCAACACATCTTAACAGAGGAAATACACTTAGAGTAACTGTTCTCACTATACCAGTAGCTATTCTGATCCAAAAAAGGGTGCATCAGATCTGAGAAACTTAAGTCTTAAGGACTGCAATTTTAGGTTGCCTGTCTACTCCACATTTACCTAAATCCCAAGTAATAACATGGTTTTTATTTAAAAAAACCCAAAACCTTCACTTGCAGGTCTACCACCAAAGTGAACTTCTTCCTAGAAATCAAGCTCTAAAATGTAGTGCACAGATTCCCAGAGCATGCGTTACAGACCTCCTGCAGCCCACAGAGCCTTGCCTAAGGCAAATGAAAGAATTTAAAATTGCAGCTACTGAGCAGAAAGTATCACACAGCCTTGGTACTTGCACAAAGATCAAGGAAAGCATCTGGATTTTCAGGAGGCCAAAGATAACAGCCAAAGTGCTGAACAGACTTTCTCTGCAGAAACACAGCTATGCTTTCAAGAGCCTGACTACTTGCTTGTTTCTTCCCATCATGGTGCAAAGCAGCAATAAGCCACTATGGCAAGTTTTTATGTCTGAGTATGATGCTACCTAATGAGTGAAACTGAACTGAAGATTACAGGTTCCCCATCTCTGCCTCTCAGGCTGCACGGACCTTGCAGCTATTATCTTCCACTGAACTCTCCATTGGGTTATCGAATCTTTCCCTAATCTCCCCATCTACTAAACTCAAGGTTACAAGATGGGTTGCCCATGGTACACAGCCATTAGTACTAGGAGACACATAGAGAGGAGAGCAACACAAACCTAACCTGAGGAAAATAAAGCAAGCCATTTTGTTCAGGAAAGCCGTTTTAAAAGTTGCTTTGGTAACTGCTTATTCTCTACTCTAATTATCTGAAAGCAACATTCATTTTTTTGTAACAGAAAGGTGGAGATAGTTCTTTTGGTCTGAATTCTCTCACACAGAGCACCTTATGCATTGGCTTAATTCTAACAGTACTGATTGACATCTAAAGCTACAGATAATTCAGGATGTGCATGTATCCTCAGATTGTTAAAGCAGAGCAGTTTGGGAGTTTACCACACAGTCTTTCAAAACCAATCAAAAAAGGATTCCTGCTTTACTGCAGAGATGTCTAGTTCTTGGCCGGGCTTCTAGCTTAATAACATGACTTATTTTACATGCAAGTCCAAAGAAAAAATACTTTTATTTTGTATTTTCACTTTAAGACAATATACATCAGTGATTGGTACCCTGAACTTACCTGTCTGGTACAAGGCTTTAAGAGAAGCAATATCAGAGAGGTCTTCAGCTCTTGCCTGACACAGCCAGCGATTGTAACTAGAAAGTTAAAAACATCTGGTCAGATCTAACCCCCCTTTGGATTGGTAATAGGAGCCTTAAGAGGTATATGGGAAGGGAAGGACAAAACAAGCTGTTTCTGACTGAGTCCTCTCTCTAATGCTGTGGTTTTCTGACCTATGGAGCAACTATCAAGTTGTTAAAGAAAGAACTGTTGAGAGAAAAAAAAGAAACCCCAAAACATTTGAGTGTCTTAGTTACATACTCAGTGATTTTCAGTGGGGCAATGAATACACACCAACTAGTAACTATAGTAGCATTGCATTTGGGCTGAAGAGATCCGAGTTTTTTCCATTTAAATACCTCAGCGTCAATGTTTACAAATAGGGGAAAAAAGACAATTTCTTTAAAAAGTCTAGAACTTGAACACAACTATGCAGTAACCAGTGTCACATATGGATCCCCCCTGTCTTTGAACAGTGAACAACTTAGTGCCTCATCTGACAAGCCAAGCCAAGCATCATGCCTCAAGAGGACTCCAGCATGGAACTGGCTTCTAAGAAAGCAATCATGCACATTAGGGTTAGCAGGGGAAAGAAAAAAAAGAAAAAAAAAAAAAAAGAGGAGAAAAAACTCAGCATTCATTTATTTATCTTTGTGTTTTGAAAGACAGAAGAAAAACATTTTGCTACCTGCCCAGTGCCTCAGGAGCAAGTGGGCAGTATCGAAAGCAGGTGACCCCACTACAGAACGTGGTGACAAAACAGTGACATCTGGTGGCAAAGAGATAAGGCAGCACTGGCCATGCTAGCAGGTTCATTACCAGCTTCCTTTTTCCTCCTACTGCCCCTTCCCTTCTCCCTTCAGGCCAAAAAGGCTACCACAGCGATCCAGGGTGACATCAGGCTTTATCTGTATTTCCTTGCCAGATGATTAGGCTTTACAGATAACAAGATCATCATAAGGGTTGGTCCAATGAACAGCTAACTGAACACAAAACATTCACACGGGACAAGGAAATTCTCACTTCCTCTGATGCTGTTTTTGCAGTGCTGCCTCTGACAACTGTCCCTGAAGGATGAGGCGTCTCTGTTTATCAACGTCTCCCTCCATGCGGGCAAAAGCATGGGAACCAATGAAAGACAAATCTGCCTCCAGACCCTCTTCATCTGAAGCATCTGCAGTAGAAACAAAGGTAATGTAAAATGTTCAAGCTGCGTACAAGACAGCAATGCTGCTGATGGATTGCTATGTATCTCAGTGAGCCAAACCAGTCATCATGCTACAAGCTAACAAAAAACCTGTAACATGCCATGATGTGGCTCTGATATCTCACCAGTACCACTGACAGATTATAGCATGTGACTGATAACTACGGACTCCCTTAAAATGTTGGTTTGCCTGGAAACTAACTGGGCAAGTCCTAGTCATCAGCTTGTAACAAAGGGATAATGGTTAACTCTCTCAAAAAAACAAGGTCTGAGAGAGTGACTTGGGCTTTTCAGCTGTCCTACTTGCCAGAGGGGGAAAAATAATTAGGCAGAGGGACAGATGCTGCAGCTTTATTCAGTTTAGATGTACTGTAAAAAGGGCTCACTTTTTATATCATTGACACTGCTTGAACAGATGCTGTAGAGCTGGCATTAAACTGAGTTTACATATTTTTATAGTATTGTTTACAACATGACTGTGTGATGAAATAAAAGAGCACAGGCTCACTTGATGGTGACAATACCAGAATGCTCCACTGAACTTGATGTCATCAAGGAATATTGCTAAAGCTTCTAGCACTACCTCTCTGGGCAATCTGGATGGGAACAGAGTTTCCCCATTTTAGTGTGACATGCTATAGTAGCAATGGGACAAAAGTGCAGGATTCCACTATATCCATTTGCTCCTACATATGCAAAAGCAGTAATTTCACAAGTTATTAGCTAGTGGTTGAATGCCTCACACTGATCAGCCACAGCTGCAAATACCACTCTAACCAGCAGTTTGGACAGAGGGGGGAAAAAACCCAAAGATTGGGGTCTGATCAGTAGGAGTAGGCACATCATGTATCAAACTGTGGACAGGAAAATTAAGTTGTCTGTATCCTCACTGCATATTCAGCCTTATCCCAAATGGCCATGCAAAAGTAAAAAACCTTTGAAACCTATTCCAAGTTACCTGCTTTTGATAGTTTAAGGCTTTGCCTGAAGAAGTTTTCACAGCACTGCTTAATATGCCCATCTATATAACAAATTGTTTTGCCATATGTATCTCACCTCTTCAACCCCGACATCTAGGCAACCTCTTTATGAACAAACTTCTTCACTGAGCTTTGACAGCCATTTCCCAAACACTGATCTCTGGGTTGATCTAGTTCTTCTATCTTTTGGGGAGTTTCTGCTAGTTTTCATTGAGCATCTACTAGTTTGATGCACATGCTGTATCAACAGAATCTTATAATTTGAGACAACATTTGCTAATATACAAGATAAAAAGGCATTATTGTTAACGGTCTAAGTTAGGGGCTGCACAAGATTCTGCAAAAAACCTGCAAAGGTCCTAAACACTTTGGGAGAAAACTTGCAAACGGAATGAACTACCCCACCTCTCACCCCAAGAAAGAAAAAGACAGAACAGCTCTACCACATCCTCTAACCACCTCACTCTACACAACAAGGCAGAAAGCACAAGTTACTGCTGCGGAACACATGAAGCCAATGAGACAGCTTGACGACTGTAGTCATTATAGCCTGCCTTAGGTGAGGCAGGGTAGGAAAACATCTCTCTGCTTCCCACGTGCCTTTTCTGGTTTTCCATCGACTTTCACACAGAGATACTTATTCCAAAGTTCAGTTAAGAACTCACCATCTGGAACACCTGGCTTTTCAGTAATCCTGATCTGCCGCTCTGGTACTACAGGCTCCCCTTCTGCATTGCCAATATCTGCAGGGAGGTAAGGCAAGGATTGTATCTCTTCTTCCAACGATCTTGGAAAATACAGAGGCAGCAACTTCTGGTAAGTGGCCTACGAATAAGAAAAATGCGTGAAGGGTCTATCACGCATCCTTGTGCTTCAGTTAAGTAACACCTGCCCTTGTAGTAGGGACCTCCTCAGTGGTTTGGAGACAAAGTACCGCTTCCCTCGATGGCTTCTTTTGGGCTGTTACCCAGCAATAAAGGCAGATAACCTTGATAAAGGTTAACTTTTTTTTTTTGCCACACTGGCAAAATGCCCTTGAGATGACCCCTGCTTTAACCTGCATGAAATCAGGTAGATTGCAGATACTTTAGCTTTAGAATGAAGTTACAATATGCATGGATGACAGACTTCAGCAAATGCTGCTTGTATTAAAATGCACCACTACACAGATCACCCTTAGTGATCTGACTGGGAAAAAAGAAAAAGCAACAACCAACCAAGACAAACCCTCCCCACATGGGGGAAAATAGTGAAAATCTCTACTGAACATTGCAATACTTCACGTTTTCTGTCCAACGGATTAGCAGTTTTAGAACACCCAACAAGTTAGTTATTTTCCTCATTCAGATGCCACAGAACCAGAACGCAGTGTGGGTGTTCTGCCCAGGAACTGCCATCAGCAAGTCTGATATATAAGAGAAATCAATATTCAAACTGCTAGCATCTGTCTGAACACAGATCATTAAATGTCAAGCTTGTCATTTCAACAAGCCAGTAAGCAATGTTTAAGATGTTTGTAGGTGATCTGTGGGCATACTAAACTGGCCCTTTTAAAGCACAAGGGAAGCAGCATTGTGTAAAGGAGGAAATCTTGTATGAGGAATTTCCTTTCTGGCTGGCAGATACCATCCAGCACAATTGCATGCTAAAACCTCTAGTACTGGTTCCTGTCCATGGCTCAGTAACACAGAAGCCAGAAGTGGGAAGATTCTGAACGTGTCCATAGTGACTGCTAAGAGCATAAACAGTACTGGAAAAGATGCTATGCTAGCAGGAGACAGAATGATGCTGTGGGACCAAAAGCCTATGCGATTTGAAGGGGAAATCCAAATCCAGCTCTGCAATGCAGGAGTTAATACTGCTGCAGAGAAGATCAAACATGCCCATCAATTTTGGTGGAATGAACATCAAGGAGATACCTCTTCAAGCTCAGAGACTGCAAACACCACCTTCTCCAGAGTCTCTCCATGAATCTCCAGGAACCTTCTAACTGTGCCTGCAAGGAAAAAGATTAAACGTAGTTAGCAAAACGGGAGGAGAAACTTAGACACATGACTACAAGCGAGGAAGTCAGAGTGCAGAATGGAGACACATCTCTCTCCTCATACAAAACAGCTCCACAGGCTGTATGCAACTGCGGATTAAGTGGTAGCTGAACACACCAAATGGGTTGTTGGCCATATTGGAAGTTCCATCTCCACTGTCTCCCGCTGCTCACTTTAGAGATGGATACAAAAGAAAAAGTCTCTCTCTGATTTTAGCTTACTAGGTATTCCTCAGTCTGTGGAATGTAATTCTACAGCCCTGCAAAATCAAGCCAAATCTTTCCTTTAGAGAGTCCTCTGCAAATTGTCAAAACCAGACGTTCCTAGAACAAGTCATCATGCCCTAAGTTATCAGGAAAGCAAGATGATACGCCAGCTACAGCAGAAGCTGATACTAGACAGAGTCAGCCACACAAAACCTCTGGGGTCTGCCACATGAAAGAGGCATATAAAAATTATATTTGTAAATCATGAGAGAATTTATTTCCTCTATTACATTTTTTGGACTCCCCCAAAGCTTTAGCATAATCCAGGGACACAGTCAAGTTCCTAAACATTTGCAGCTGAGGGAAAAAAAATATTTTGTAACCAAGCTCTCAGTCAGACATATCCTTGTACAGATGAGGTCCTTGAGCTGCAATACTCTTGACACACGTCAGGATTTTCAAGTGCTTTCCTGTCAGACTGCCAAGAGAGAAAGTGTCCAAACAAATAGGTTGGTCTAACAGTATTTTATCAAGAGGTATATAGCCCTACAGAGACAACAGGACAGAGCAATAAAGGAAAGAAGTCTACTCTACAGAGAATACATTAGTGTGAGTTCTTCAAGAAACAGCAGAGGAAAAAAAAACAAATCCAAAACAAACAAAGAGCTATTTTCAAATACTTCCTGTACCTAAATTCACATGTAATTTGGTTGACCTGCACCACTACTTTGTGGGACAAATGCAGTTGTGCGGTTCCACAGTAAACAGTTTTCTGAACCTATGTGAGCAGATGTTTTCAGATGTCTCACTCAACAGCCAGATAGCAGAGAAAACAACAGACTAGTCTGTTTCTCCAGTGTCAGCACCTCTGCTAAACAGAGGGTAAGAAAGATTTCTCCAGTCAGCCTGCACAGCAAGATGAAAACCCACTCCTTCCATCTGCAACAACTTTCCTATTGTGCAGGACTACTGTGCAGGAAGGTCCAGGGACTGGGTGGTGGTAGTGGAAAGCAGACAGGAGCAGGCCAATGGAAATGAAAAAGTCTAAAAAATAGGGAAAAGTAAGAAGGAGGCAAGTATATAATATTCTTCTCTGACGACTTTTCTATTCTTTAAGTATTTTCAGCTTAGGAAATTTTCTGATTTGTTTTTAGTAGGCTTTATTTTTTTCTTTAATATAGTTTCCTCTTGAACCCAAACAAGTTTGAAAACTTATAGCATCTACAATGCTTTTTGGTAAGAAGTTCCATAAAACAAATAGTGTAAGCATACGAACCATTTCCCCTTGTTTGTTCTGAACCTGATTCATACTAGCATTGTTTGAAGGTTCTTATTTTGGGAGACAGTGGACAGCTGATTCTTATTCACCATTTCCATGCCACTCATGAGTTCATAGACATCTATCACACTTCCTTCAAGTTCAGCATATTCCAGTCTGAAAAAGACTTTAGCTTACTTAGCTCTTTCTTGCCTTTCCTTATTCTTGTTGACCTCCAACTTCCAGTTCTACTACATTTTTTTTTGAATGTGCAGCTTTAAATGGTGGACGAAAAACAGATTTAGAGTACAACATTCTTAATTTTGTTGTGTCTTACTCAGCTGCTTGTTTTGAACTCCAGTGAGCTGTTGTTTCCATGGACCTACTATAATCTCAAGATTTTGCTACCTAGGATTAGCCCACCATTTTGCATGTGAAAGCAGAAGCACATAGGGGTGGGTCATCAGGGGAAGAATATCACTTTACGTTTGGATATGCTGATGACACTAAAATGGCAGATGAAATTCACTCTGTTGCTTGAGGGTCTGTCTACAGCTATTCAACAGTAAGGCCTTATCTTTGCTATTCTGAATAATTTTCTATTATCAGCAAACTCTCTCACCTCACTGTTCAGCATCTTTTCCAGGTTATTAATTAATATATCGAAGACTACAAGTTCCAGCACAGATTCCCATGGATCTTTACTGACGACCTCTCAACAGAGAAAGCATTGTTTGTTTTTAGACTCCATTTTCTGATCAACCACGGAAGACCTTGCCTTTTTACAGCCTCTAACAAACTACAACCCCCTAAAAAAAAGGTTTCCCATATCAACAGCAGTCTGTCAGAGGCAAGCAATCTGCTGAATACTGCCATCCAGTTTATGTCACTTTCCAACAAACTTACGCAGTGCTATGTGGGTTGCATCCTCCAAGGGGTAGCATCTTTTCAGAGAGTTAATGACACAAAATCCTACTGAGCACATGGCCTGTTCCCTGAAATCCAGAAAAAAAGAAACAAATGAATAGATGGTCAGAGGAGAACGAATGTCTGTCAGTACAGTAGATAACAGTAGTACTTTTTTTCTTGCCTCTACGCAGCAGAAACACTCTTTCAGGTTTTTGCAGGATTCTTTGCTGGTAAGATGTATACATACCACAATTAAGCAGAGAAGGAGGGAACCATTAATGATTCCACACTGTTTCCTCTTGTGTTTGCTCTCAGATTTCTCCTCCTACCTCAGCTATGTTGTTCCTGCAGTTTCTCATATTCTGAATGAAGAAGTTCTTCCCTCAAGCTCCCTGCAATCCTTTCCAAAATACTTTCCTTCCAGTACAGGATTCACAGTGAGGAGGAGGAGGGGAAAAGAAGGTGCTCTTTATTGCAGATGTTCTCCTGTTCCTCCACCTGACCTATCAGTTGTTTTTTTAGAGGTCTGGACACAGACCAAGGTGGCTTCCTCAATCCGAGGTATGATTAGACAATCATTGGCATGGAGAGATACATACTTTAAAATCACTAAGATGCTTCCAGCAGGGAGCCACATTTTTAGAAAAGTAAAGCAGAGGTGTTGTCAGCAGTCATCAGAGGAGTCTGAGCAAGCTCAGAGCTGGTAGACAAATTCACAAGCATCAAAAGTTACTCTAGAGAATAGATTGACTGAAAGGCATTCAGAATTCAGTAAGCAGAATTATTAGAATTTTTAAATTGTTTTTAACATGTTTAAATCCAGGCCTGACCTTGCTTATTACTTCTGAGGCAGAACAAAACTGGCACATACTAGAAAGCTTAGCTGTAATCTTGAATATTAAACAGTTACTATTGCACTGTAATGCACCGTCCAGACTTGGAAGAATTGATTTTCCTAGCCCTAAGAAATTGTTAAGTATATTTTCTGACATTGCTCTTGTTCAGTTTTTTTTTTCTGTGACTGCTACCATTACAACAACCATCACAGAAGAATAACAGAATACAGGAAAGAACACAGAATAACAGAAAGAAAAAAACCTGTTAGCTAAGAGGAAGTAGAAAATGCCACAGATGAAAGAAAAAACTACAAACCGATCTGCAGCAACTGTGGATTTAGAAATAACCTTGCACCCTGACTCAGAATTTTAAATGGCTGTCATACAAAGGCAGAGAGGCCAAATATATGAACTGATACAGCAGTCAGATCTGCCTGTGGGTATGTCCACATGGCTGCGGAGACACATGAAGTTGCTGTTTGAGCAAGCTCATTTAAAGCTTTTCGCATTATAGAACCCAATGCAATTATCAATGCCGCTTCTCCTCAGAGTAACTGAATGCTGCAGAGCTCTAGCTACACTGTTTCACGACTTGAATCAGCTCAGATCTCTCTGCACATTTTATCTACACCGCAACACAGATAACAGGCATTAAGTATACCATGAAGCCGCTAATGTTCTCATGTCCTTAACAAATCCACTATACATGAGAAGATATTCACAGCCATTTGGCCTCTATGCAGACCCAAGTATCTAGAACAGATGTGCCATGGATGGCAAACCCTCATGTAAGTTGCCGTGTGCTTACTTTGCGAGCTGCAGGACATTGCGGTAACAGCTGTATAGAGAACTCTCAGCTGCGGTGCGATACCGGCTTTTGTATTTGGGTCCCACTGTGTGAATGATGAAACGTGCAGCCAAATTAAATCCTTTGGTGAGTTTAGCCTCGCCTGTCCTGCACCCTGAAAAAAAAACAAAACAAAAAACCAAAACCAAACCACAAGGATAAATGTCAATGTCATGATAAGAAAGCTAAAAGTATTCAAGTCCTTGACCTCCTCCAGAGTCAGACAACTCCACTTCATATATAGAAGTCAGTGTTTTAGACATCAAATACTAAGGATGGAATTCTATCTTGTAACAGCTGCTTAGTATCACCTAGTCAGGTTGAGGAGGCAAGAGCTGTGCTCACTCCTCTCAATTTTAAACCTATGCATCTAAGGACAAACCAGAAATTGCTAGATATGCTGTCTTAATTGCAGTGCTTACTAAGCTACATACGAAACCAAAATGAGAAATGATTTAACAACGCGCAGAGAACTGAGGCACAAATATACTATACAACTAGCAATAAAAAGTCCTTCTGAATTTAACAACTCGGTTTGGGGAGATTGCTTTTTGGCTGAAAGGACCACAAGTCTCCTTAATCAAATCCACCAGTGTTGGCAAAGCTATAAAAATGAATAGATCGAGCACTTGTTTCATCTACACTCCCAGCATAAGGTAGCTTGCTTTGTTTTGCAAGTTTCCTCATGTCCACAAGGCAGAAATATGATTCTCATGGAGATCATACTTCCTTGACAGACTAGATGTCTAGTCTCTAGGCAAGGAAGTTCAAGCAACACATTTAATTGTTACATTCGCAGCACCCTCCAGTTACATACTCTAGGATCATGTACTGCATGCCAGCATACTTTACATCTTTACATCTTTTTGGTTTTGACTGCCCTTTGGTTATCCCCTGCAAGTTACTCATACTTAATTCCTGCAATTTTTCGCAAGGGAAATCAGTTTGTCAGAACCTTCGATGACATCCGTAGACCTCTCTAGTCCCTTCAGTTTGTCAATACATTAGTGATAATGAAAAATCCAGGAACAGCTACTGTGTTTGAAGTCTGTTTTTAATTTGGCATCTGGAAGAAAAGTCTGCTAACTCTCCCCTTCTTCACCCAAGTCTAGTCCGTTCCAGTTCTGGACAGCTGAAGAAGTACTTCTAGTCTTTCTCTTTCCCTGCCCTCCAAGACAATGATTTTCCACCTTCTTCCTTCTGCTTGTACAGCTGCAGTTCAGCTTTCTGATCTGGCTGAAAACTAATATTTTCACTGGATTAGCTTCCAACCTGATCTTATAGGTTGCTAGTGCCCACGAAAAGGCATGAGATGCGAACAAGCGGCTGTGACCACCCTTCTGGCAGCAGCACTGCAGGAGCTTGGCTTAAGTCAACCATGAAGCTGCCCACTGAATAGGAGCATTCACCTCTCCCACTCCACTGTGTTCCTCGTGGTGCTCAGGCAGGCTATCAGCCTGCATGAAAGCGTATTTTATGGCAAGAGACATTCCAGGTTATGAATCTCTCTTACTCAAAACTTTAAACATGTCTTTTTAATGGCAAGAACACATTGCCTTTAAGCCAACATCTTGTAAACTTTTTAATACAGTAAATCACGTCGTTAGCTTCTACAGACCTCCACCTTGTTTCTTCTGGGTTAATCAGAAGGAATATAACAGCATGCTAAAACTAAGCATACTCTTCTGAATTACTGCACATCTTCTAAGACACCTCATCTCAAGAGAGCAACTAAATAAGCACAATATGGAAAAAGCAGAAGCTAAAACTGAAACACGTAATATATCAGATATCAAGTTACTATTCTTCCTCTGTGGTCCATCCAAGTCACACAACTTGAAAAGAGCAAGCAAAGGCCAGTAGGAAAAACTGTCTTGTGAAAAAGAATTAAGCAAGTTTGAGTGAGGCATAGTTGTGAATTCAGTAGGGAAACTAATAAATTCAGACAACCAGATGTAGCATCAGTAATCTCTAACTACACTTACATCACACTTAGTACTTCCCAATGCCTTCTGCCTGGAGATCTGTACAAAACTTCTAAAACTAAGATGAGCAGCAATTATTACTCCTATTTTAAGATACAGGATGAGGTGAGCTAGTAGAGTGAGCTGCACAGGTCAAGGTCTGTGGCAAAACTGGGAACAAAGTCAAGACCTTATTTTTTTATCTGGTGAGATTTCAAACATTAGAACAGCTTGTCTCCAAGTTTAAAATGGAAAGTCTGAATCCTCCATATGATGTGTGCAGCAGAGAAAAAGTCTCACTGGAGTTGGAAGACTACTAAGCATTGCTGTTACAGAAGGTCTTTATTAGACTGCAACAAGTATGTGTTGATAGGCAAGCATATATCAATAGCACTTCATTTGCAAGCCTGGGCCCTTGGCTACAATATTTCTGTGTGAATCAAAACTACACTCTGTTCCCAGGAATGCACAAGTTAACTAAGTCTTTAAAAAAGCACAGGCCTTTAAAAGGTCAGCACATCACATGCTTTAAGATCACGATTTTTCTTGGATTCTATGAAGTATGAATATATATCAAACAGCAGGAATAAAGCAGGAGAGAACTAACTGAAAAACATGACTGCACCCATTTTACAGCTTTAGAGCAAAGGCCATACATTTTCACTTCTTCCCAAGAACATTCTCCTATGAAAAAAAGTTCAAAGTTTAAAAAGGAGGCAGAGCTGACAGAAGAATCATAAATTAATTTCTTAACTAAGCTCTCTTCCGCTAAAGTGACAAATACATTAAGGGTGCACAAGCACCAAAGCTGTAACCCAGTCTCTCTTTCCTCCCCCACACAACATGCCAGTATAGTGTCACAGAAGAACTGGTTTCTGAAAAGCTTGTCACAAGATTAAAAGGAAATTATCACATATACAGAGTCATGAACCTGCAGAATGCATTACAGAGAGAAGACATCAGTGTCATCACAGGGGTAGAGAATGAAAAACTACATATCAACTCAGCATGGTAGAGGGGAATTTAAGCTAAGCCCAACTTTTACAAATAACTTCCTACAGAGCTGACAGACCTCAGATTTTAAGGATTCCTTGAAACGTTGTCCCTCTCTTTCCACCCCACTCTGCACACAAGAAACTCAAGTTTATTTTAGAAGAGTTCTGGCATACATAGCAGGGTCCTAACTATTCTACAACATCTGCTGTGTTTTAACAGTTGTTCCCACCTGAAGGACACACTGCCTTTTCCCTCTCCTACAAAATGGTTACTCTTCCTCCTGTTTTACTTCCAGGTTACTCATAAAAAGCAAGCTGAATCAGTAAACCATGATTTTATAAAAACAGAGGCAGTCTATTCAATTGCAGTTTAAGCTATTGAGGGTTTGTATTGGAAACATTATGGCTCTTCTATCCGTTTTGTTACTGCACGATAAGGAGATAAAGCTGTTAGGCAAGAGAGTGAGCAGTCCTACTCAGGGATCAGTTGGGTCTCAAAATTCAGCTCAGTACCATAGTTACTAGAAACATGAATTCTTAACTGCAAACTATATCAGACTTCTGTATAACCTTTAATAACTATAAACTCTTCATTCCTCACACACAACATAAAGAAAGTCTTCCTCTAACAAGGACTGGAAATAAAGTTGATCATTTGCAAATTTCATTATCAGCCATAAACCCTGCCATAAAGAATCTAGGTAAAGCAAATCTCATCCATTTCCAGAACAGCCTTCCATCAGGGATGGTCTTGTGACTTTCTAATAAAACCTTTTGTTGTGCAGAAGAGGCAATGAACTGAACAATTTAAGCGGTCAACTAAGACTTTACTTAGACATGCAGCGTTTTATCAATCCATTATTGTCATAGTTTCCTGAAAGACTGTGTGTGTATATTAATATACACAAAGTGTGTATTAGAACCCACTTAATTTCTGCAATGGTGAACTTCAGTTCCTGTGTTCCACAGTGTATACGCACTGAACAGGATAAGAGAAAAATCCAAAGGTGTACAAGACTGGCCCCTCAAGTAAAAGCTCTGATAAGCTAGCTACTCTAAGAGGCTTCAGAAAACAATGGGAATTATCATATTGCAAAGTAAGGGTTCGCAACTTGAATACCTGCCACAGATTTCAATGATCTGTAACCTGAACGGCAAAAGAGAAGAGACTAGTTTGGCGCCTGTTTCCTCTATTTCACATTAACACCAGATGTTGAGGGGAAAAAAACCTCCAAAACCCCTATATCTTGATTTTAGTTTATGCCCAAATCCTAATGCTTTGTACTATGCAAGGACTGTAGATTTCAGTAAGATAAAAATGTCTCCAGCCACTTACCTTTGAGCTTCTGGAGTTCATCTCTCAGGTCAGGCCCAGCATGCATGAATATACTTTCAGATACTGGATTTTTATCAGTGAGAGACTCATTACTGGTGTTTACTATGGCTGTGCAGTTCAATAACGCTACATCTCCTTTCCTGAGGAAACAAGAAAGCAGGTTATTGCAGGCTAAACGTACAATTAAGCAGGATATTCTCAAATAAGTGCTGACAAGCAAGGAAATGCCAAGTTAAAGGAAAAGCATTAACAGTACTCCAGTGCCCACATAGCATAGCGTACCCTGACATGCTCACCATGCAGAATCATCCTTTGCCTCTAACTGATGAAAAAGATTGCATGCAACCCGTCATTTCCTCAAAAACTCCCAGCCTCAACGGTAACTTAGTGATGGAAAAAAGACAGTGTTGTAGTTGTACGTAGGGCAGTTTAACTAGCAGAACATGCGAAGCAGCGTGCTAAACTGATAGAGCGTAACGTGTTCCAAAACACCATGTATTCTCTCTTGGAGACAAAAGGACAGTCCTTGTTGTATATTACTTTCAAAACTTCAACAATTCTTTCAATGTACTTTTTTCAGTTTGCATACACGCTATTCAGGGCACCTTACTGCTGCTGCTCCTCCTCAGACCACTGAGGAACTAGAGTGACACCGCAGCTAGACAAGTTTTTATTGCTTTTGTTCCGAAATTGTGAACCCGCAATTTGATCATGTTCATTCTGCTGTTCAAGGATCAGACATGCAGAAGATAAACAGAGCAGAGATGCATAGGAGACAATGGAGTAGCAGAACTCTGACCTGCTTTTTGTCACAGCAGCAGCCATTAGAGATTTTGGGATCAAAGAGCATAGGAAGGGAAATAAAGACTCCCACGCACAGGGAGAGATTCAAGTAACAGTTGAAATTGCACACATTTATTACACCCGAGCCCAAGTCATAAAGAGATGTTTAACCTTTTACTTCTCTCTCTCTTTAATTAATCAGGTTCAGGAAATCCATGAACAGTCCTATTTCCTTCATGTATTAACCAGAAAGACGTTCAGGCTGATCCCTGAATCTGTGTCCCTGAGAAATCCTTCTCTCTTCACATTAACAAAGAGTTACTCATCTAGAGAGCAGGTTCAAGTATCTGAGTTACAGGAAAGAAAAACTGATGGAGTAAGTTCACCTCAGCACACTGTACTTTATCAACAGATTTTGGCAGAAAAACATGGAGACAGAACACACAATATGGGGGGGGAGGGGAAGCCCAAAGCAAGCCACTAGAACCACATGAAAGAAAGAAATACTGATCAAAACCAGAAAAGTGAAAGCAGAATAAAGCCAGCAAAGAAAGAAAAAACCTAGTAGACAGCAAGTATATTTTTTAAAAATTCAAAACAACTTTGATAAAAGTGCCCAATTAGGTTGTGATGTTAAGCGTACAGTATGACAGTAGAAAGTACGGCTCCAGTCGGTTGCATCAAGGAATGTCTATGAACATGCAAATTACAACCTATGGTGGAGCAAATCTCAGACTTGCAGATTTACAGTGAACAAAAAGATTACTTTCTTCCTAGACCTGTAATGTTTGATTCAAGAAAAGAGGGCTTGAAGGCTTTATTCTATAGCAGTGATTGTTATACGAAGCAATTGGATCCCGCAATAAATGAAGAAGAGATGGCAAACACATCAGAGCCATATGCAACTTACCATAAGATTATTTTTGCATTTATGTCTTTCCTGTAGGGAAAAGGTGATCTAACATCATCTTGAGCTTTTTCAACAGGATTTTGGTGAGGGTCCAGCTGCTTAGCCTTATAGGCATCAGCCCAGCCTGGCAGACTGTCAACATCCACAAATTGGGAAGGAGCACCCAAGGGATCCATGGAATGGAAACAACAACTCCTTTCCTCTGCTAACTTGTCACACTCCAATTCTCACTGGAGTCTTCCAGGTGCTTTAAAGGAAGAAAATCAAACCAGGTCACCAGCTGTTCACCAAAAGGGATTCCTACAGAGCCAGACCTTTCACAAGAGCGCAATGCAATGACAGGTACCAGAAAACAGAAAAACAGATTTCCAATTCAGTCGCTCCCTTTCTGTTTGTTATCTGTATGCAAAAAGGCAATGCAAATACTTGCAGTAAGACAAACCTTTTCCAATAGTGCAAGATGAAAACACCTTCTCTATTAAATTGGTCCAACTGGCTTATGCATTTCAAAAATGCTGAAAACAAATTCGCAAGTGTAGAAAGGACCTTACTCTTTCTGAAAATTATTATTTATCTAAAAAAAAAAAGCAAATTTGTAGCAGGCTATATATAATCTATCCCTTCAGAGATTTTGGTCTAGCCCTGGGTCATACTTTAAAAAAAACAACCCCAAAACACAAAACCAAAAAACCCAAAAGAAAATACACAACCTCCCAAACCACCACAACCCCAAAACCCCCAAACACAAACAAGCCCTTACAAACAAAGCAATGAAAACATCCTCCCTCTCCCCAAACTGTACAACCCTTGCAGTTCAGTGCATTCCAAAGCACTGCAAATAAGACTTACAGTTGCTTAGTTCTTACAGTCATGCACATAGGCACAAAACTCCTTCACCCAAATAGGTTTTGTAAGAAATGGCGCAAAGTTGTAAATTTGAATGCTGGCCCAACGAACTTGCAGGCTGAACTCTACCATATGACTTTTTTCTTGTTTTGTTTTAAAAGGCTGAGATGACACTCATTGCTAGATTAAGACTCAAACTCACTGAAACATAGTGTTCGATTGCCAGCACATAACACCTAGGCTACCATGTTTTCACTGTAACTACTAAACCATACTAGTGAATTAAGCTAGCACAAACGCACTCACACAAGTAACTTTGGTTTGCCACATATACACCTACTATTTAACCTTTTTCACAGGTTCATAACCGACAGGAATTTTGAAAAGATAGCACCCACAAGTGGCAGTTCTGGAACGTGAATTGTGAAGTATATTCATTAAAAAAGAAGCCCCAAACCAAAACAACCAAACATCCAAACTCAAACTGAGGGATAATAAAGGCTGACACTAGGAAAAAGACATCTGTAAGAGCATCTAAATAAGATTTTTTTGCTGTGAAGAGCTGGGAGAAAGGCACTGAACAAGAAGGTAAGAGCGGTCAGACTGGCTCCAACTAAAAGCTCATCTATGACAGTGTTGATAGCATATGTCCATACGTTTCATGTGGTTTGTTCAAACTTTTATGGTTTTAATATTTCGTACCTTCTATGAAAACTGGTTTGCTGCTAGATGACTACGTAAGTGAGATTTGATAAATGATCATATATTAACATTATGGTTGAAACAACAGACAAGGAGTAACCAGGGAGATAATTACAAAAGTGTAGTCAAGTGATTAACATTAATTATTCATAAGTTTTGGAGTTCTTTGCTCTTATGACTAGATGTTCCTGTAGGCTAGATGAGGACAACGTTGAAACTGACCACATGTGATTGGAACCACATTAAACTTCAAGATCAAAGAACAAGGAGAAGAATAAAGACTTCAAGGACAGCCAACAAGAACTTCAAACGGGTCGGTGGTCGCAAAAGCAGCCCTGCGACTCAAATGGATCCTGCGTTGCGCAGGATCGGATACAGGCAGCACTGTGATAATCAGTTATAGTTGTTTTTATGTAGATGTATGCTAATCTGATTAATATGCAATTAGTTATTCTATATAACCTGTTAGCGCTAAAGCTGTGGCGTGCACGCTAGGTGGAATTATCCCCTGTGCATCCAGTGCTGCAATAAAGAACGCCTGCTTTCTAAAACCCCAAAACGAGTCTCAGAGAGTTTCTTCGACCAGCTTTTCGGCACCAGTGTCTTCCCTCTGACGAAGAGCTGCAAATGGGGGCCTAGGTGCGATGGTAAGAGGCAGGCAGAAGAAGAGGGGTGCACATAAGCTCCTCATGGATATCTTCCCCCCCCCGCCCCCCCAATCTGTTGCCCGGGGCCTCCTGTAGCAGAGGCAGGCCCGCCACGCGGAACAAAGACACCCCCTCCCCCCCACCCCCAAAAAAACCACAAAACAACCAACCCCAAAACCCCGCGGGTGGGCTGTCGTACCCCTACCCGCGAGGGGAACGCTGTCTCTCCCGCCTTTTGCAGCCGGTAACCGGCACCGCCGGGGGTGAGGCCGGCGGGAGCGGTCAGCGGCTTCCCCCCTCACCCCCCCAGCTCCTATCTGAGGGGAACCGGCAGCAGCAGCAGCAACGACGGCTTCTCCCCCCAGAACGGCGGCGCAGTAACTCACGGGCAGGTCCCGCCACCTCCAGCCCGGCCCGGTCAGAGGGTCTCGGTGGACGCCGGTTCGGCGACATCACCCAGAAAAACGGAGAAGCCTCCGCGCCCTTCCGCTTCCGGGAGTAACCCCGCCCCTGCTCTGTCACTGGCTTCTCTACCTCACTTCCTCCCCTCGCGCCTCCTCTGGCGCGCTTCCGGCCTGTGAGGGGGCACGCGCGGCGGCCGTTTGTAACGGCCGGGACGCGTTTTCCTCAGCGTTTTCCCGCCGCTATAGCCCGGTTTATCCGCCATGGGCCTCACCCGGCAGTACCTGCGGTACGGGCCGGCCGCGCTTTTCGGGCTGGTGGGTAGCGCCAGGGGTAACGTGGCCTTCGTGGCCCTGCGAGGCGAGCGGGGCCGCTTTGTGGCCGTGCCGGCCTGCGAACACGTCTTCGTGTGGGATATGCGGAAAGGAGAGAAGGTGAGAACGATACCCGGTGAGCCGGTGGAAGAAACTCTCTGAGACTCGTTTTGGGGTTTTAGAAAGCGGGCGTTCTTTATTGCAGCGCTGGGTGCACGGGGGATAATTCCGCCTAGCGTGCACGCCACAGCTTTAGCACTAACAGGTTATATAGAATAACTAATTGCATATTAATCAGATTGGTATACATCTACTTAAAAACGATTATGAGTGATTATCACAGTACTGCATGCATCCGATCCTGCGCAACGCAGGATCCATTTGAGTCGCAGGGCTGCTTTTGCGACCACCGACCCGTTTGAAGTTCTTGTTGGCTGTCCTTGAAGTCTTTATTCTTCTCCTTGTTCTTTGATCTTGAAGCTTAATGCGGTTCAATCACGTGGTCAGTTTCAACGTTGTTCTCATCTAGCCTACAGGAGCACCTAGTCATAAGAGCAAAGAGCTGCAAAACTTATGAGTAACTACCTCTACTAGTTAATTACTTGGCTATACTTTTGTTTATTGTTTCAGTCATAGTGTTAGTATAAGATCTCTAATAATTATTTATCAAATCTCACTTACACAGTCATCTAACAGCAAACCAGTTTCCACTGCTGGTACGAAATATTAAAACCATCAAAATATTTGGACATACCATACAGAATGTATGGAAATGTGCTATCAAGAGCGGGGTTTTCCCCTGTAGTCCTTCCTGGGGCTGCGGGGGGTGGTGAGGATCACAGAGGGGGGAGTGTGTGTTTGTGTAGTGTGGGGCTCTTTTGGACCACCTGAAGCAAAGGTACTGGTGTTAGTGGGCCGCGTTTTAAGGGAAATGTCACCTCCACAGCTTCCCCCTTTCTCTGTAGTCTCAGCACACCTTTGGGTTTGCTGGTGGTGCAAGTCTGCAGCTCTGGGTGCAGCCTGGCTGAATGTCACTGTTGATCCTTTGAGATTTGTCTTTGGTAGCTCAGCCGGGGAGCAATGATGGCTGTGACTGGGAAGCTGTTCTCTGTTTAGCTGGTGAGCAGCAGCAGCACTGTGTGAAAGTTCTGGGATGAAACAGGGAATGTCGTGGAGTTTGTGTTTTGCCTGTGGAACTGGGTTTCCCATGTGAAAGTTGTATCCCTTAGGGGGTTTGTGAGCTGTAACTTTAAGGACTTTGTCACAAGTTTACTCCTGTCAGATTCTGAAATCATTGTAAGTACTGCTGTCTGCTACAAACTGAATTCAGGGTTTGCCTTACAGCCCCTACAGTGTTGACTGCTGGCATGTTGTTTCTGAGATAGTTTTTATCATTCTCAAGTTCTTGTGCGGTCTGTGGAAAAGCAGCTCTGTCCTATACCTGAGAAAGGCCAAGCAAGAGAGGATGAGTCAGGAAGAAGTTTTCAGACTTTACTCTCAAACAATGTTCCTTGCTCTCTGGCACTTCAAATGCAGGGGCAGAAATTTGGGCTTCTGAGTTCCAGGCCTCATTCCGCACCAGTTTCCTGTCTGATTATGAGAAATTACTTCTCTCCTAGCTGCTGTCTGCCTTGTAAAATGGGGCTAATGACACTGTATTTTCTGCAGAGAGCTGAAAAATAAACTTCTAAAGTGGCAGAAGCACTCAGTTGGAAGTTCAGTAGAAGAGCAGAGTATATTCTTGCTGCTGTGCAAGTATCTGACTCTGAGATGTCATTTATCATCATTATACACGTTTTGTCTCTTAAAAATTGCAGGTTCTTATCCTTAAGGGTCTCAAGCAGGAGGTCAGTTGCCTCTGCCCCTCCCCAGATGGGTTGCACTTGGCTGTTGGGTATGAAGATGGATCAATCCGTGTCTTCAGTCTGCTAAGTGGAGAAGCAAATATCACTTTCAATGGACACAAGGCCGCAGTTACAGCCCTGCAGTATGACCATCTGGGTGGCCGGCTGGTATCTGGCTCAAAGGTGAGGGTTGCACATCTGGAGGACAGCTGTTTCATAGAGATGCTCCATGGAGAAGGCTGACCTGCACTAAAATGTTTGGTATTTTAAGTGAGCTGTGTGGCCTCTGCCTATAGGCAGAGAATAGCAGTGAGAGGAGTTAGGGCTGCAAGACAGGGATGGAGTTGGGGAGCCCAGGGCTGGGAGACGAGCAGGGGCTGCAGGGCAGGAGTGGGGTGCTAATAGAACTGTTAAAATGAAGAAGCTTGTGATGTCAGGAATAGCAAAAGCAACTCAAGCTGGGGCAGAGATGCATTTATTGGTCTGAATGTACCTTTGGGGAAGGCATGTCACTTGCATTAATCACCCCTGACATTCAAATTCAGAGTGAGAAGGCGTGCTCTCAGATAATCTTTTCAGTCTCATAGCGGAGGTAGACGTTTTGCAGAGACAAATGCCAGTCCCATGGAGACACTCTGTCTGTTTCAGGATACAGATGTCATCGTGTGGGATGTCATCAATGAGAGCGGTCTGTACCGGCTGAAAGGACACAAGGATGCTGTCACTCAAGTCCTTTTCTTGAAGGAGAAAAACCTGTTGGTCACCAGGTGAGCCAGGTGAAGCATAGTGGTCAATCAGGAGGGCAGCCATGGTTTTACTTGCAATTTAGACATCCTAGGTGCTACAGCCATCTGTATTTTCCTTCTTGACTCATGAAATCTCAGACCCACCAGCATCTTAGATGATCATACTAGAATATGATTTTTTTCACATCCACATATTTTTCTTGGTGCCTGAATCCAAATGTGGTAAGCGGAACTGAAATAGCTATCCTGAAAAGTAGTGTTTAGAAAAGGGTTTAACTTGCTGGTAAAATTTTTGTAACAAGGAATAGTGAGTATATGTTCATTACGTATGTAACTATTTTTGCTGTGTATCTTGAAGAATTAAGCAGACTTATCTTCTGTCTGTGTAATTCACACAGCAATGTGACAGAAAAATTGCTTCCTATAAGCTGTGATTATAGGAATTAATTAAAAGATGATACATGTTTTTTTGAGTTGGTTTTCAGTTATTCAGCATGAGCTGCTAGTTGACTGTATCCCTTTAATAATAAACGGTTGACAGAAGATGCTCTTGCTCAAATATCAGTCAATAACTTTTTATTTATTAATATGCTATGCAATAGCTTAATAAAAAAGTGCATGCAACCAGTTCAGTGTAAAATTAGAACAAGTTTCTTGTGCTTTTTTTGTTGTTTCAAATGGAAAAAGTAGTAATTTGTTTGTTTGGTAGATGATGCCTGTTTCTTAATACAATTTCAAGTCTTTGCAGGTCAACTTTAGAAATACTTCTTAATTCTCTCAGTAGCTAAATTGAGATAAAGAATTCCTCTCCTTTTTTTTTATTTTTATTTATTAACAGAGTAGAGATGTTACCCTGTTTTTCTGGAGATGCAAAGTTTTACTTCCTTACTTTAGATTAGTTTTTTTGCCAAAGCAGCTGACTGCAGTCTTTTGTGTACAGAATTTCTTGTGATATTTTCATATGACCAGTTTACAAGTACCTTTGGATCATATGAAATGAAAGAGATGGACTAACAGTAAATATCACTTGTAATCAGACTTTTTTGGTCCTGAGGGAGCTTAGTAGTGCAACAAGTTTTATATTTTGATTTAGTTGAAACTTACTGAGGAAAATAGGCTCTAACAAAGTTACCAAAAAATAAAGAAGGTATTAATTGTTGTAGGTTGTACTGACAGAATCTGTATAAATGTTGAAATTGCTTTTCTTGGGTGCTCTTGTAGTATTGGGGTAGCATAACATAACCAGAAATGTGTTTTTAAGGAGATCTAATCCTGTGGGGTCTTTGAAGGACTGAAACAGCTGTAATTCTCCATTAGGAGGAGCAGCTCCAAATCACTGTTCAAAATGAAGGAATCTGCTTTTCTTGTAGCCTGGTCAATGCACAGGCATGGCACACATTGCAAATGGGGAGGAAGGTTTTAGAGGCAGCTTCAGAATTGATCAGTACTTTGCTCTTAGTGTTCTCACCCTAAGTAAAGAGTATTGTTCTCACCCTAAATAAGTGAGAAAGGAAGCTGTGTGACACGGGGGCTTGCAGCTGAATCCAGAGGAGGAAGCAGTTTTCAGTGACTTGCTAGATACCTTTTTGCAGCGCCTTTGTATTGCTATACTTCATTCTTGCATAGCTTGCAAAATTCAGTGTCTAAGCAGCTGCTCTGTGATGTGTTCTGGCACATTTTGGATTTTTTGTATTTCTACCACTTTTCTAAACATGTGAGTTCTGGCAATCTTTCCTCACATCTTGAGTCTTTCTTTGTTCCAGTGGCAAAGACACATTGGTGAAATGGTGGGATCTGGACACCCAGCACTGCTTCAAAACTCTGGTTGGACACCGTACTGAGGTAAAGAGGATGTGTGGGGAGCTGTTGAGGTGGAGGGACTTTGCATTACATGCTATGGCTCACTTTGTGCTTTCCCTGCTTTCAGGAGTTGTAAACTGTCACCGTGATACATTTTGCTTGTCATTAGGCTTTAGGGATGAGCAAATGAGAAACTTCCAAACTTTCCAGGAGCTGTCATCAACATGCAGTGGATGACAATTCCAATACATGTGTCCCTGGAGGAGGTCCCAGCTAGATCCAGTCTCTACTTCGTTGCCGTTTAAATAAATCAATTAAAGATGCTCTGCTGTTGTTACGATAGTTAAAGGAGCCATAAGCCAATTCCTCACATTGTGCCTCTGGACAGGTTTGGGGGATGGCTTTGATATCCGAAGAGAAGCGGCTGATCACTGGGAGCGCTGACAGTGAGCTGAGGGTGTGGGATATTGCGTACATCCAGGAGGTAAGATATTCCCCCCGTAACCCCCGACAGTCTTGCCCAGCTGCTTGTCTTTAGACTAAGGTGGGACTGGAACATGTTAAAGCTGATTGATGTTCTGGGAAACAGTCAAAACAATGTCTTTGCTGTCTGAGGTGTCCAGAAGCTGCTCTTGGGATAGACTTTGCTGTTTTCTGTGTTTTGAGCTTTCAAGTGAAGCTATGACCACTTCCAGAACAAAATTTCTAGAGTGTGTCATATATTTCTGCCTTCTGGCTACGGCTAGAGAAGACAGTCTTGTGGATGGATGATAAGCAGGGGAGGACATGGAGTGTTTGATGCCTACAGGCATGCTGTAGGCCACTCTTTTGTTGCAGTGTATGCTAACCACTTGTTCCTCCAGGGAAATGAAGTGTGAGAGAGAAACCAGAACACCGTAGCTCATGTGGTTTAAGGTATTCCTTATGGTTTGTTTTGGTCTGTGAACAGGTAAAAGACCCTGATGAACCAGAATCCAAGAAAAGCAAAGGGTCTTCACCTCGAGCAGAAGACGACGCTGAAGATGATGAGACCCTAGAGCTGGATGAGCATCCTGAGGAAGTAAGCTCAGTTTTCTGTGCTGTCTGTGGGATCATGTATCTAACCCCATTTGCATGGTGCTGCTTGCAGAGCCAGCAGGAGTTTGAGTCACTCACACATTGCTTCTCTGTATTGGGTTTATACCCCAAGCGTCATATTTAGCCTGTTAGGGAAAATGGGGTAATTCTTGTCTTGCTTTGTAACATCTTCCTCAGCAGCAGTTGCTGCCTAATCTACCTGCAAAACTTCAGCAGAAGTATGTGTGCCAAAACACGTACACATGTTATCCTCCACTGAAAGCTTTTTCTTTGCCTTCTGTTTGAGGAGGACTAGCAAGTGTTTAAAGTTTGACAGTGTTAACAGAGCTCTTTCACCAAACAACACGGGAATAAAATAGTTACTAGCTGGTTGGCAGCTGCTGAATTCAGTGCTGATGCTCAGCTTTTCAGGTCAGTAGCAGAAGCTGAGAGGTCAGAGATGCACCATAACGAAATAGGGTGTGAGATTCGATTGCAGAAAGCTATTCCCACTTGTGCTGCTGGTGAAGACTTTACTGAATCTTTCTGGTGGAACTTTCTGGGGTCCTGCTCAGATTTCAGACTGCTTGTACTTACGGTAGATACCTGACCTTGTTAAATACTTTTCCAACTTCCTCTCCAGAGGATTTATCTCCCTTCAACCACCTGTTTAAGAGTCTCTGTTCTCACCTTCTCTGCCTCTTCTGACAGAGGAACTGAGCTCTGCTGCCTTTGTAGCATAAAAATTCAGCTCTGTCTCTTAAATGGCTATGGCTTGCCAAAAGAGTTAAGTTATTCTTCCACTGAGACTGTCAATTATTATTTTCAGCTAACATACAACAAAACATAAAGAGCTAAGCCTGTAGCTTACACAAATGCTTGTTTTGTCCCTAGGTTATCCTTGCTAGCTCTCCTACCAGTACCCTGTAGGTTCATTTCCCCCTCTTCTCCTCTTGACTTCCCTTGCCAGTATGTTTCTGAGTTTGCCTGAGATCATCACTTGACCTTTCAGACCAAAGTTGTTGTTCTTTCCGTATAGCGCCTTGTAAAGTGCAGCAAAGTTGGATCCATCATGCGGGAAGGGAGAGACCGAATAGTTACTCTTGCCACAGACCAAACGGGCAAGATTTTGGCCTGCCATGTAAGTAATGGGGAGGCTCTGCTACTGAGCTGTAGAGGAGGCTGTTAGAGACCTTGGGTAATTTCTGTAAGGGCCAGCCAGGGCTTTGCATGCCACTGACTTTGTTTGCTCTGTCTCTAGGGAACAGATGCTGTTCTGGAAGTGTTCTCTGTCCTCTCTGAAGAGGAAGTCCAAAAGAAAGTGGAAAAGAAAATGAAGAAAGCAAAGAAAAAAGCCAAGTAAGCAGTCTTTTGGATGTATTTGGATGCTGTCTGTGTCTAGAGAATGGTTAGAAAAGCCCTTCAGCAGCATGACACAGTGGTTGAACTCCAAGCAACTAGTCATTCTGTCTGTGCTAGCTGTTTTATTGGGGTCACTGTTCCTGTGCATTCTTGGTGCTTGTCTGAGCAGCGCTGCTCCCAGTGACTAGGGAAATACCTTTCTTTCTGAGTCTTCCCCCTGCAAAAACAGCTAATGTGTGCAAAGGAATGGACATAAAATGGGTTTTTCAGAGCTGCTCGTTTCTACCTGACATTCATATTTACACTGCTTCTGTGCATCAAATAAAGTCCTTGATAGGATGTACAGGAACGAGAGCTTCATCTGAGAAGTCAGAGTGACTCCGATACCTCATCTCCTGTTTTACAGCAGGCAGAGATATAGGTGAGAGCTATCTTAATGTTTACTTTGTGCGAAGTGTCTCTCTGGGTATCCTGGCACTAACAGCCCTTAGGGAGACTGAAGCACAGGGCATGTAAATCTGGAGATGCATTTTGACAATGGCAGAGGACTTCTTGTGAGTGGTAGGAGATGAGCAGAAGCTGATCTCCCTCTCAAACACAGCTTTCTGTTGTCTGTTTTGTATCCCATTTTTCTAATGTGCCTTGTTCAAGTGCTTTGGCTCTAGAGGAGGTTGCCTTTTTTTAAGACAATTTGTCTCTTTATAGTAGTCTGCATACCAGCATGAACTTCACTGTCTTACCCTGTTCTTAAATGTAGTTAGCGCTGTTGGATAAGAGGGTGGTTGTTTTCAGCAGGCTAAGTGGTTTCCTTATGTAATTCTCCGTCTCTGTGTTAGTTTGTTGGCTGTGCTAGGTTATTTGACTCTCCTCTATTATCTGACATTTCTAGACAGAACTCTGAAGAGGAGCCTGAAAGGAGTGTGGAGCTGAGCCTGCAGGAGGAGATTCAGCGGGTCACTAACATCAGAGCTTCTTCTAAAATCAAGTGAGTGGAAAGCCTGTTGTAGAGACTGAGCTGTGGTTATACAGCTACCTGGGAGCTCAGTATAGGGAGAGGTGGAAGAAGTTTCCCTCTCGACATGTTTTCAGCTTGGAGCTGGGAAGAGGCTTACCATGATCTCCTACCATGAGTCCGTTCACACCTCTTCCACAAGTGGTCCCTTTCTTGCACACTTCTGTGGCTTAGGGTGCACTTGTTTGTGGCATGCACTCTGTCTGTATTCCTCTTTCCCAGTTGTTCTTGATGTTTGATCCCTCCTACATTTTGTCTTATTGCCCCTGTGTACAGCTCTGATTTTGTCTAATCAAACAGGTCATTTGACTTGATTCTCTCTCCAAAAGGAGAGCTGAAGATCGTACTGCTGCTCCAGAACAACATAATTGAGTCGTACAACCTGAACCTGTCAGCACAAGTCCCACAGGCTCTCCGTGTGTCCAAGATAACCATTGGAGGCCACCGCAGTGATGTCAGGACATTGGCTTTTAGCTCTGACAACATTGCCATTCTCTCAGCAGCTGCAGAGTCTGTAAAGATTTGGAACAGGTACCCAGTCCAGTTGTGTCAGTCTCCCAGAACTCAGGGATGCTGTGTTCAGAGAGGCAGTGATAAGGAAGAGGGGATGATGGAGTAATAGAAAATAGTAAATGAAGTAAAGGAAGTAAATAGAAAACGATTTGACTTCCTTCCTTATTAGGGAAACTGAGAAACTATAGAGCTAAAACTGCATAATTAACTCGTTGAGTTTGATGCTGTAAAGCAGCACTGAGGCTAAGTTTAGTGGCAGTTATGGAAAGACAAACCTCTAAATGCAAAGGTCATACATAGTCCAGTATAAACTATTTTGTTGGGTTTGGTTTTTTTTTCCTTTTTAATAAGAGGTACTAACTGTTACCCTAAACTAGCTACTGCGTGTTCTTTAGGGAACATGTGGGTTTCTTGGCAGCTTATCTGAAGAATCTAGTATTGGACTGAGTAGGCTACTGTTTTGAACTGGAGTGTTGTCCCAGTGTTCCCTGAGGGGTGCTGATTTCAAGCTCTGTTTCCTTTGAGCATGCTATCTTATACTCCTCCCTCTTCCCCTGAATGACAGGAATTGCTGTTTGAGAACAGGAGCTCTGTCCTTGCTCATAACAGCAGTAAGTCATGATGGTGGACTATGTAATGGCATGTTTTTATGGAAAATGTTCTTAGCAGTAATGCTGGATAGCATTTGGGTCATAGGATGGTGGTGGTGTATCTTCTGGCCCCAGCTGAAAAGACAGCTGTGGGCAGAGGCCACTCTGGAGCATGTCTCACTTAGTGGGCCAGATTTTGTGTGCAGTAACGGGTTTTGGGCTCTTGCCTTTGTCCACAGATCGACCTTGCAGTGCATCCGGACAATGGACTGTGAATATGCACTCTGCTCACTCTTTGTCCCAGGAGACCGGCAGGTCATCATTGGCACCAAGGTAAATACTGTCCTTCTGCACTCCAGTCTGCCCAGGTCTGGAATTATGTTATGAAAATGTCATTAAGGCAGCCTTACAGAAAATGAATTGCACCTCCTGATCTGGAGCACTCTTAGGTGTAAAAACCGCTCTGACAGTCAGGTTCCCAGACTCATTATGTAGTTCTTGTGGCTTGAGCTGGACAGCTGGGGAGAGCTTTGGGAAGTCCCTGATGGAGATCAGGAGTTTGGCTGTCTGTGCATCTAATGAAGCTGGCTGTTTGGGAGATGGGATCCAGGGGTGCCCTCCTGCTAGGAGCTATTGTCTGTCTTGAAGGCGGAGGGGCTGATTTGTCCTCTGTGATGTATCTTCCTCCCCAGACAGGGAAGCTGCAGCTGTATGACCTGGCTTCTGGGAGTCTGGTGGAGACACTTAATGCTCACGACGGGGCGGTGTGGTCCATTGCTCTTTCACCAGACCAGGTAACTCACAGCCACCCTTCTAAGCATCGTCTGTTGCACGTCTTTTCATGTAGCTCTTTCCTGTAGTGCTGTGCTTGCACTACTGATGGGAGCATGGGAACCCCTCATCCTGGGAGGTGGAGGATGCAGGTGGTAGCATCTAAGAACTTTAGCTGTGGATACTTGTGCATCTTGATGAAATATCTCTCTAGTCGTGTGGCAATGAGTCTTTGTGCTGAGTGGCCCATCCTCACCACCTCATCTGGCTTCTGCATGATTGGGAACACTTGGACTTGCCTGGTGGAGTCCATGTGTGCAGCAGTACTTACCTTGTGGGTGTGTTCCAGCTATGGAGACCTTCAGCCCCTTGTAACCTGATGCAGTGGCTGATTATTCTCCTTGTTAAATTTGCTGCTTGGTTGCTGGATTAAAGATCTCGTTAACATAGTGATGTTTTTTCTTTTGTGTTGTACTCTTCTTGACTGACCAAATCACCCTCCCCATGTGTCTGATGGTCATGAGGCTGAACTTCTCCTGTCCCTGCAGGATGCGTTTTCTAGGGTCTTAATTGTTCTTTTGATACTTTTTAAGTTACTGTAGTCTTTTTTTGCTGGTGGCCCCAGAATCTGGGTGCACTGTGTGATAGGAATTAAACCAATGCCAAATGCACCAATGCCTTTTGAATCCATCCAAGGACTTAATTAGCTCTTTTGATGATGGCTCTGCAGCGAGAATGTGTATTCAGGTAATAATCCATTGTGTCCCTCAAAGCTCATTTTGGGGCACTGCTTTGGAGGAGGCATATATGTGGGGCTTAGATCCTTGCTTCCTAACATATAAATTAATGTTTTGGTTCTGTTTGGGTGCTCTTTTTCAGATAGATTGAATAGCTCTGACATTATATAGATGTAGTTACTTGGTTATTTTTTCTCGTAATGCATAAAAGCTGTAAGCAGTACAGTGTCAAGTTATTAGGTATTTCTCATTTAAAATTCAACTTTGAAACCTCTTAGTAGCTGGTCTTTAATCCATGGAGTATGTGCTCTGTTGAAGTATATTATCCTAGTTTTGTAATGAAAATGTAACACAAGACCAAGAGGCATGCCTTGCATGAGCAACACTTACTATTATCAACTACAGCTTTAATCTTGGAAAAGGATAATCCCTGTCAAATTAATGTTCCATAAGGTTTTTTCTCCATATTCAGTTTACTTTCTCTGATGGAAACTGCAGTTACTTGTTACTTCTGTTGACCATGGTCACAGTTGTCAGGCTTGCCTGTTTACTTTGTCTGAATTACTGTGTTACATTAGTTTCTTCCTGGATCTCCCTCAGTTTTTTTGAAGTTGCTGAGAATGGACATTGACAGTTTAGAGAGTACCTCATTCTGCTCTGTAAAAGTCTTGGATTCCAGGGATCTGAACCATTGATTTATAAATGTCTGACATAGGTAGCTGCTTTTTGACAGCCTTGTGAGTTTTTGGAGCAGTTTTTCATCACTGTCTTGTAATCTGATTATGGTATGTAGCTTTTCCCTGAGCACAGCAGATGAGAAATATTTACTGAGCATTGCTGTTTGATAGTTCTCATACTTCCCTCTAGAAATGGGTCAGTACTACTGAAAAGATCGTTTTCTTTTTAATGTTCCCATTTTATATGCACACACCCACTCTATTTAGCCTAACCACCCTGGCTGTAGAAATCTGTTTGTGTCTTTTACTCCTTGTATCAGTTTTTCTCCATTACCACAGTTCAGGTTCGTACTGGTTTCTATCAATTTCCACTTTCTTCTGTTTGTTGTGTATGCCTTTCTTACTTTTCTTACATCGTCATGTTGCGCTAGAAACCAGAGTGGTTTTTAGTGGAATCAAAACCATAGCAAGTAATATACCTGCCTGAGATTCATTCACCCTACAGATTAAAACATATGGGCCAGATTTTACCCTTGTTCTTAAAGTAAAAAGGATAATGTTGAACTGTTCTTCCTTTAGAAAGCCATGCTTGTGGGTTGGTGGTAAGGTGTCTGTGATCCAGTAACAGTGAGAGTGTCAACTTGCCCACAAAACCCAAGCATGTCATTATACAGCTGAGAAAACTGCTCTCAGTCCCAAAGTTTCAGTCCATGTCTTGATTTACATTTGGAGTCTTTGTTTTACAACTCCCTGCCAGAGCTTTTGAAATTGTTGTTGTTGCTCAGCCAGTGGGTAACGTATGCTCCAACCAGAGCAAGTGCTCCTGGTGGTGTCCACTTAATCATTAATACTGTAGGAATGTGGGACGTTTCAAAAACCTTGTGTGTTGACAGCTCCTTGCTGTAGAATTTGTCTGGGTTGTAGCAAAGCTGGTTTCACAATAATTCTTTTGTTTTCCCCTGCAGCGTGGCTTTGTGACAGGAGGTGCTGATAAATGTGTCAAGTTCTGGGAGTTTGAGTTTGTGAAGGATGAGAGCAGTGTTCAGAAAAGGTGAGAAAATAAATCTTTCTAGACTATGTTCAGCTGCAGTATCCATTGTCACTGATGGATGCTTTGGCCTTCGCTGTGCACTGTAAGAAGTGCCCATGACAGGTATGTGGAGAAGAGTGTGAGCTCAGTGCTGTTTTGTGAAGGTCTGAGCTTAGCTGTGGAAGGGCACTTGCCACATTCTGATCCCTTGCTTCTGTGTGAGGTTGAGCTTCTAATCACAGGATGGACCTCCAGATCATTAAACAGTAAATTGGGCAGTGAAGTTTATCAGCCTGCAGTGCCGTGCTTATTTCCAGTCCCGTCTTGTTCAAGTCATAATGAGGAATGAGATGCTGCGTGTTAGAATTAACTTGCTTTCCCAGTGTGCAATGTGGGAGTTGTATTCATACCTCTTCCCAACTTGTTTGTTTAGGGTTAACAATTGTTTTTTTTCCTCCTCTTGTTGTCAGGCTTTCCATGAAACATGTGCGCATTTTGCAGCTGGATGAAGATGTTCTCTGTGTGCGGTACAGCCCCAACCAGAAACTGCTGGCTGTCTCCTTACTGGATTGCACTGTGAAGATTTTCTACGTTGACACACTCAAGGTGCATGTCCAAATGGGCTGTGAGTCTGTGCAGGGAGTGATGTAACTGTAGCCTTGAAAGATCAGGAATACATAGGAAAAGTGTCTATTTATTGCGGGACACTAGTAAGAATCAGAGAGACCATGCATCCCACTTCGGGTGCCTGTTTGCTAGCAAACTGACAGAACTGTGGCTGGGCCACACTGGGGAGAAAATCCATTTTTAATCTGGAAAGTGTTGTGAACCTGCAGGTGGCAGGGTTCACTCTAAACCCTGCAGGCATGGTGGTACTCCAGAGCTGTGAGGCACTGTAAGAGTGGGGATGGATGTGTCACACATGACATTAAATAGGGCATAGCAGAGGCAAAGCCTGGGGGAGGAGAATCTTCCTTGTGAGTAGCATGTGGTGGTTTTACAAGTTGTATATTAGCATGTGACTGTTAGGGAATGACACAAGACAGACCAGCACTGACAGACAGGCAAAGAGAAACAGAGATGATCTCCATAGGCAGTGGCGATTAGCACCAGATTTAGCTCAGCTTGCTTGAGCACTTCCACCCTTCTCTCACTCCTGCCATCACGGCCCTGCTGCTAACAGTGTTCAGGGCAAGAATGAAAGTGGGGCAGTACTAGAGAGACAGAGCTCCTGAGGTAAAGCAGAACTAGCCTGGAGCTCGAGATTTTTGCACATCTCTACCCAGCATATTTAACTGAGACACCTTTCTTCTGCTTCAGTTTTTTCTCTCTCTGTATGGACACAAGCTGCCAGTGCTGTGTATGGACATCTCCTACGTAAGTATCATTAGGGCTGTGTGTTAGGTAGGACTGTGGTGATATGGATGACTGTGAGAATCTCTGCTGGCAGCACAGCCTCTAGGATAATGTTTTCTTGTCACCTCCTTGCTCCCAACTTAGCAGTTTCTTGATGGGACACAGCAAGCCCCTCCTTATCCCACGGTCCTGTCCTCACTGGGAGGGGTCATGGAGTAGCGGTCATGACAGAACTGACCAGGGCATTTTGTGAGTGAGTGGAAATCAAAATGCTGTGGTGGTTCCCTACCCTCATCTGAAGAGCTACAGCCTGCTCTCTGCTAAAGTTACTGAGTGAGAGGAGCCTGAATTCTTTGTCAGTGGGAGCAGAGAGTAGGTGCTGAGGTGGAGCAGTTTCTTCATGCCTGGTCATTCTTGGGCTGCATCTTGCTCTGGGGTGTCCTTGGAACGAGGCTCATTGGAAGCCAAAAATGTCAAGATATAGCTAAGGTCTTAAATGCCTGCAGAGGTTCAGAAAAGAGCCAGAATGCTCTCAGTGGGCTGTGCCAGTACCACAAGCATGGTCCACCCTGGTGAGAGGAGGTGGAGGGATCAGGAGGGCATGTTTTGGGAGCCAGGTGTCCACCTACTCAGCACTGCTTAGTCACTGGTTCAGCAGCAATTCCTCATGGGGCTGCCAGCCAGCTACCCACACCCTCCTCTCTCTTTGTTGCTCTGTAGGATGGGACTCTAATTGCAACCGGCTCTGCTGACAGGAATGTGAAGATTTGGGGCTTAGATTTTGGGGACTGTCACCGCTCTCTCTTTGCCCATGATGACAGGTCAGTCAAATCCTACAGCATCTCTGGGCTGTGGGCTATCTTTTCTCTAAGGGGTTGTGATCCAGCAATAATCGTTTTGTCCAGCATGGAGTGGGGAGAGGTCTGCAGTATTCCCCAAGTAGGTGAATTTGAACCTTTTTCCCTTCCAGTGTGATGTATCTGCAGTTTGTGGCGAAATCCCACCTGTTCTTCACGGCTGGGAAGGACAGCAAGATTAAGCAGTGGGATGCAGATAAATTTGAACACATCCAGACACTGGAGGTAGGAAGTTTTGGAGACTGTTGAAAGGAAGCGTTATCCCTGCACGAGCAGCACATCCCTCAGGGGCTGGGAGCTGGGTGGTGTTTGTGTCTTACTTCTTCTGTCTACCACACAGGGGCATCACCAGGAGGTGTGGTGTTTGGCACTCAGTCCCAATGGAGACTACGTGGTGTCGGCATCCCATGACAAGTCCCTGCGCCTCTGGGAAAGGACGAGGGAGCCGCTTGTTTTGGAAGAGGAGAGGGAGATGGTAAGAGTTGCATCCTTCCTGCCAAAGACAACTTCCAGACCTGTTTTCTCCCCAGCAGGCAGATTCTACTCCATTTAAGCATGTGTTCTACTCCATTTGAGCATGTATTGTGAGAATTCGTAAACTCATAGGACTTCAGTAGGAAGGAAACTGTAGTCCAACCCCTTGCTTACTACTGCAGGATAACCTTAAAGCTGTATCGAACTGCTCAGAGACTTGACTTGATACATGAACATCTCCAAGGAAGGAGATTTTTCCAGGCTGTCTGGAAGCACCTGTTCAGTGCTGAACTACAGCTGGGGATGGCAGATGCATTTTGTTTCACATACCCAATTGGAAATTCGCTTGGAACAATTTGTAACTCTTGTCTTTTCACTGTATCCCTCGGAGGAGTCTGGCTCTGTCTCCCCTTCTTAAAGCAGTTCTCAGACCGCAGTGAGGGAAGGATGTAGAAATATATGCAGAAGTGGATGAGAAACCTGTAATAAATGTTTTGGGTTGGTGTGTTTGGTGGGGGTTTTTTTGTTTGTTTGGGTTTGTTTTTTTGTTGGTTTTTTTTTTTTTTTTTTTTGTCCCAGTGTGTTTGCAGAGAGCTGAGGTGACCCATAGGCAGCATTTTGATGCTAGGACAACCCTGGGACTTTTCTAGGCTTTTTTCTTCTGTGCTGTGTGCCAAGTGGAAGGTCTGGTGCTGAATTGCTGTTGTCTGTGTCTCAGCTTGGTGGGCTGTCAAAGGGCTGTTGCTGCATCCAGAGCAGAGACCTTGATTTCTTTCCATCTGGGAGACTCCAGAGTTCTCCATGGGGTTGGGACCAGGGCCAAGTGGGCATTTTGCACTGGCATTGTTGATGTCTGCTGATTCGTCCTGGTTTTGCAATGGGCTGCGTGAAGCTGCAGGTTCCCTTGCTGAAACAGTCTGGAAGGGACTTGCACCCTTGCTTGCTGCCTGCTCACCAGTGTTAATACGTTGTGTTCTCATCCACTGTAGCAAAGAGAAGCTGAGTATGAAGAGAGTGTGGCGAAGGAAGAGCAGCCTGTGGTGAGTTGCACCATCTGAGTGTGTGTCAGTCTGACTGTCAAAGTCTGGAATAATGACATCGCTAAGAGGCATAGAAGAGGTGTCAGGGAGGACTGATAATTTTCTTGCTTTGAGGAGGTGCAGAGGGGAAGTGCTGCTGAAGCTGTGGTTGCCCCATGATGCAGCTGACTCTGGTACTTCCTACAGACAACTTCAGGAGAGTGTGTGGAGCTGGCCAAACTGCTACACAGTAGCTGTGAACATTGAAACCTTGCTGTGCTCTTGCCCTTCCTATCTCCCTGTTTCCAGCTCTGTATCACGGCTGGGCTGCCTTCTGACAGCTGCTTCCCGGTCCATGCAGTGCAGGCTGGGTGGGGAAGCCTGATCCCTCTTGCTCAGTTGCTTGGGTTGTGTTGCTGATTGTTTTGACACTGGTGGGATCACTCGACCTCTGTTGGCAGAACAAGAGCTGCGTTTACCTGCCTCTGGGAGCTCGGTGTTAGCACAGTGCCTCTGTTCCTGAGGAAGAATTGTGCACTTGGGAAAGCTTGTATTTCTGCAGATAAATGACCAGTTTAGGGAATGGGGCTGATGTTTTTCTTAGTATGGACTGTGGTATGATGCAGGGGGTGCCTATGTCTTATCAGCTGCGGGAGGAGGGACCTGCAAACCCTGTATTTTGTAGGTGGCTGGAGAGACACAAGGAGAGACTGGGCTGGCAGGAAAGAAGACTATTGAAACCATCAAAGCGGTAAGATTGTGTGGGTCTGCCAGCATTGCTTTGTGCCTTATCAATCTCTCAAGGAGGGAGGCTGTCACAGAGTGGGAGCAGTAGTTTGAAGAGGAGTAACCTGTGCTGTCAAATAAGGGCAGATTGCCTCTGCCTACAAAGAGCAGTCTGTCCTGCTCTGTGGGCAACAGGGAGGGGTGTGACTCTGGAGAGTCGTGGGCCAGGAATTATCTTCTCCAGAGATCTCTCCAGGGAATGAGGTGTGATGTTCCTGTAGCTGCAGCTTTCTCTGCCAGTCACGCATGGGACAGAAGGGGCTGCTCTTGCCCTTTTGGGGTTTGCAGCACAAAGGAGCACAAGGCAGCTGGGACGTTGTCTAGGCATCGGGCCTCTCCTCGAAGGCCTGCCTGGTCCAGTGGGCATCTGTGGGAGGTGGAAATGTATTGCAGTGCCCGAGGTACACCCAGAGGTACACCCGGAAGGTGTTGGGGTGGGTAATTTCATGGCTGCAGATTTGAACAGTCTGGTGCTCCTGTAAATACAGAGGAGATCCTGAATCTAAATAGTTAAAATGGCCTGACACTGGCTTGTGCCTCAAAGGGGAACTGCTTGTGGGGGGTAGAGTTCAGTGTCAAGGCAACAACTGAAGCTGCAGCAGAGAGCACCCGGGGCAGTGGGGGCAATGTGGAAGGTGTTTGACATCTTCAGGACATGACTGATGTGCTCAGGGTAGTGGTGCAGTCTGGAGTGGAGGGTATCTTTCTGAGCAAAATGTCCTGTGATGTCCTGTGGAAGCAGCCCCTCCGCTTCCACCTCCATTTGTCCAGTTGGACTTGAGCATTGCTTTGGCTTGTCTGGTGTCACTGATGTGCCGTTCTTGTGCCGCACAGGCTGAACGGATCATGGAAGCTATCGAGCTGTACAGAGAAGAGACGGCAAAACTAAAGGAACACAAGGCCATATGCAAAGCTGCAGGAAAAGAGGTAAAAGACTGAGGAATGTACAGTCCCAGGGTGTATTGGGTGTATTCTTCCAGCTCAGGTGTAAAGGCTCAGCATGCAGATAAAATCTGGACAGTTGGGAATAGCAGAGATTTGCTGAAATCTTGGGAGAGCAAAATGGCACTGTGCCCTTGGGCATGGTTGGTGGTGTGTTCTTTCCAATGATCTTTATGTTTAAAGTCACAGTAGCATCTAAGTTTTATCCCTGGGAGAGCATGCTGCTGCAAATTCATCCCAAAGCCTATTTTTTGCCTTCATGTCCACACTCCCTGCTAAATAAGGGGCTGTGATGCAAGTGAGGAAAGTGACAATTAAGAAGTGGAAGAAAATTAATACATGTTTGAGTGAGTCATATACATTTGAGAATGAGATTGTCTAGTTGGCTGCAAATGAGGCTTTCAGCGACATTCTGGGGAGGGTAGAGGTGTGGGAATTGCAGGAAGGCACTTGATAAAAGCTCTCTTCTGCTGTGGGCTGAAGTTTTCTCTGTGAATATGCATTTGTACACAGCACACCTGCCTCATTGTAACCCATTCTGTCTCTCCAGATTCCCTTTCCTGTGAATCCCATTCTCCGTGCCTATGGAAATATTACGGTAAGTGGAATGCCCAGGCCACAGGCTTTGGGCTGTTCTCAACTGGAGTGGGGCTGGTTGATTTGCTGGCTGAGCCAAAACACTGGTTGCTGTGGGGAAGGGAGGACTGATTGGTTCAACTTGAAATGAAAACTCAAGCAATTCTGCTTGTGCAAAGTGAACACAGTTTGGGGTTTTTGTGTTTGGGATTTTTTTGTGTTTTTTTTATATCTTGCATGTGTGTTACAAAAGTTTCACCCCAACAGGGTTAAACATAACGCTGAGAGTAGCCATGACCTTATGTACCTTATCATAAGCCAATGGTTTACAGTGTTCTCCAAGATATGGGAAAGCTAGTTCAAACCTTGCCTGTGCCTAAGGGCACACTCTCCTGCTGCCAGGAGGGTGCAGTTGCCATCCTAGAGCATATTCCAGAGGAGGTGTGCCATCTTAGACAAAATACCTGAGCATCCACTGGAATGCGTAATTGAGAATCCATGTCACCGTGTCCCCCACCGTGTGACATCAGTAAGCACTTAGCCAGAGCCATTCTCTGCCTTCCTCCGTGAATATAGGCATGTTTAATTGCAAGTCGAATAGATTGAACAGGGGTGAATGAAATCTTATGGCTTAGTAGCTCGCAATTTCTTTGGAGGCGGGTGATGTTTGATTGACTCTCACTGTACAGAGAAGGGAATTTGAACCTGTTTCCAAAATCTTGGAAGGATGTGCTAGTCTAAGTGCTACTGGGTAAAACATAGCCACAAGTTATGACATGTCCTAATATGTGGTGAACTGACCATGATAAGCATTCGATATGTCAGACCATGAACGAAAATTCTTCATGCCCTGTCAGTCGCTTATCCGCTTTCTTGGGAGAGACTCCTGCTTGTGGAACACTTGTCCCAACGTACCTACTGTGTTGCCTTGACTCAAGAAGCAGGAGCTGGAAGCTCATGAAGGCTTCCTGACCCTAAATCACTGTCTGCAGCTGTAACCACAACAGGGCAGCTCTGAGCGAGGCAGAGCTGTGGTGTAGCTGCCCAGGTTTATTTCTATGGCATTGGTACACCAGTTACTGATTCCATTTCTATTGCTAAAGAATTTACATTGAGAAAATTCTGTATGGTAGTTAAATGTCCAGGTATCGCAGGCTAGAGCTGGTGCCTTTACACACTCATGTCATACTAGTATGCAACAGTTTTCACTGAACTCTGAGAATTTCTTAGTATACAGAATACACACAGGGATGCATAGATTTCATTGATAAATAAAAATCTACTACTCTGATTAGTTTTGGTTGTCCTAGTTTATTCCAATGTATACTCCTAAGTTGCATTTTTAATTACTCTTAGGAAGATCCTTGTTTTTCCTTTCTCTCCTTTTCTGAAGAGTATGTCAATGGTAGATGAAACAGCCTTTTGTATTCTTCTAACCACCTGTAATCGCCTTACAAGAGCCCTTCTGTCCCTTCCTCCATGATTATAAGTATATTAAATTGTAACAGGTGTGAATGAAATCCTAACTTAGTAGTTAGACACTTTTTTTGGCAATTCCCAGCTCTGCTGTGTATCTGCCAAACACTTTCAGCACATAAACAGGAGTAGCAGGAATTAAGTCTTTGGTAAATGAGTTTGTATAAGGTTTTATATGTATAATTTGTCTGTTTCACTGAGATTTTTATCCAGATTGTACAAGATTCATTGAACTGAACATGAGACAATTTAGCTGGTTGAATATAAATTAGATTTTTCACAATATTGTTCACCAGTTTGGATTAACCTGAGAAGGCTGGGTTTATGTTTTGGGAGGGACGGTTTCTCAGACTGGCAGCTGCTTGAAGCTGAAGGGGTTTCCTCTGTTATATTTAGCTTGATCTGTCCATCTCACAAGACGTGACTGCGTGTTTTCAGCTGGGTGAGATGGACCTTAAGGTACATGTTTGTCCTAGAATGTTTCTTGATATGCAGAGCTGGTGTCTTTCCTCTCTTACAGCCTTCTGCGTACGTGCTAGAAGTTTTCAAGAAGGTCAAGTCGAGGTGAGTCCCAAGAGCCTTATTGCTGCGAAGGTTTGTGACTGAGTATTGATTTCTGGGCCCAGGACTGTCTGGGGTCTCATGCTGGGTAGGGGTAGTGCTAGAGAGTCTGGAGTTACTGTTCCTGGCAGCCTCTTTTGGAGCATGCATGGAACTGAGGAATGGAAATTGTTCCTTCCATGGGGAGTGCTGGATGAAGCTTGTGTATGTGAGTTGACTGCTTGGAGATGTACATGTATGTGAAGAACAGCTTGGGGATGCTGAGGAGGGAAGACTGTGTGCCTGCTCCCTGTGCCAGAAGATGTCTGCTGGCCTGGACTGTAGTCTGTGCAGATGCGCTGTGCTTCGTGCACAGCCACAGACAAGCAGTGATGAATGCTTAGCACAGCTTTTGTACCAGAACCCACCTATACGGAAGTGTTCCCTGCTCATCTGTAGCAGTGCAGTGGCTGAGGCTAATATTTCTGTCCCTTTGCTTTCTCCTAAGTGAGCTAGAAGAGTCTCTCCTGGTGCTGCCCTTCTCTTACGTCCCTGACCTGCTCAGACTCTTCAATGAATATATTCACCTGGGTTCAGAAGTTGAACTCTTGTGCCGAGCTCTCCTCTTCCTGCTCAAGTGAGTCTTTCCAGATCTGCTAGTCTTGGTTTGGTTGCTATTGCTGTCCAGAACCTGGACCCGAGGAAGCCCTAACGGGGGTCTGGTCAGTAGCGGACCGGCCGATTCCTCCAAGACCCTCGTGCTGGTGCGTGTCATGCACTCACTTTGTGCCAGTTACGTTGACAGAGAGGTACCCCTTGCTCCTGTGCTGTGAGACAGTGCTTTGGGAATATACCTTGTTTCATGGAGCCACAAAGATGACATTGCTTGCTGTGAACACGTGTAGCATAAGAACATGGTGAAAATTTGGGCTTTTTCATATGTCTCTGGGTCTGAAGCTCTTGGGAAGCATCCTTGGGAATAAAGACATGCTCTCTGCAGGAGATAAGGAATCACTGCAGCCCACAGTGAATGGTGTGTGGGAATGGATTGATCGGATGCAGAGTGTTGATGTGCCCAGATGGGGTTGCTGGTCCTGGTCCCCCAAGTCTCATTGGTGTGAAAGATCCTGCATCAAGGCTGAAGCGGCACTGTTAACTGGCACAGAGTTATTGTAGTGCCCGTGCCCTCAGAGAGCCCTTCCCCTTGAACTGCTGTATGTTGAAGAGAAGCTTCAGAAAATAGCTTTTCCAGATAAATTTGCCCATGCCTGTTATAGAAGGCTGGTCTGGGGAGGCCTAATTTAAGAAAAATCCTATGTCCAGAACATTCAGATGCTCAGGAGAGGGGCTTGCTGATGTTTCTAAGAACAGTACTGCAATATATTGCTGTCTGCTTTGTTCCCAGGATACATTTTGGGCAGATCACAAGCAACCACATGCTGGTGACAGTGATAGAAAATCTGAAGAAAACCACCATCTCCAGAGTCAGTGAGGCCCGGGTGAGTGTTGCACCCTCCTCTTTTCCAGGATCTGGAATAACAGGATGGGCCAATGTCTGGGAATGTGTGTTGTCTGTGGTGTCCAGTAGGAACGTTAGTTGGGGGACTGAGCCCATTTCACCTTCCTCCTGTGCAAGCAGTCTGCCTTTTCCTAATGCTCTTCCTGATGTGAGACTACTCAGTGATGAGCCTGTGCTCGTGCTCCCTCCCTCATTTACTCTTGGCTTTCTTTGATGTATGTGTTTGGGCTTTGGGTTGCTAGTTTCTAAATATGTAGGAGGTAAAGAAACTATTTCTCTTGGGCTTTTCTGTGGGCTACCAGTCTCTCAAATAATGCAGACTGTGCATCTTCCCAGAGGCAACTTAAGGTGCCTGCCAGCAACTTGGCTTTCAGAAAATACAGTGGATTATAGCTGCTCTTAAGAAAGAACTGTGGGGAACAGAGTGCAGGACTGACTGTTCTCCTACTTGGATGAAGTCAACATTTAAATAATGTTGCTTTATTTAAATCTGTGGATTGTCTTGCTTTCATAATTTCTTAGTAGAGGGTGGCCAGTGCAGGACCCTCTGCCCCGTAACAAGCTGAGACGTGTCCAACGGTGTGGTACTGGTCTGTCTCTACAGGATGTGCTGGGATTCAACATGGCAGGGCTCCAGTACCTGAAGAGGGAGATTGAGGCCAAGGATGAGGTGACATTTTTTGCTGATGCTACTGACCGTTTTGAGGAGAAGAAGAGAAAGAGGAAGAAGAAAGAGAAGATGGTTCTTGCAGTGCTCTAGCATTTGCTGCCCAAGACCCAGAGCACCTGCATGGGGTCATTTAACGTCAGTGCTGGCTGTGGAAGTGTTCTTGGGGCTGAACATCTGTGATGATGTCCAGTGACTGGGACAAGGTCTGTCCCCTCCCCATGTGGTATAACCCAGCATATAACCCCAACTCAGAATGGTTGATGAACTCTGTGGTCTGCTGCAAATGTACACATTTGAACTATTTCTGAGGCGACTGTCAAAGGCGCATCCTTTTCCTCCAGTGGAATGCCCATTAGAAATGGAGTCGATTTCTCCTGCGGAAGCGATCAGCTCATTCTGGCAGTGTTGATTCAATGGAGTGAATCCAGCACATGGACTGCTGGTGAGACCATGCCCTATCCAGGGAAGGCAGTGGGCAAGATTTTACCCTGTTTTGACACCTGCTGGTGGTTTGTGGCAGTACTTAGAGCCTCTGGGCAAAGCTATGTGACTTCTGCCAAAGTGTGAGAACTTGGTCTACAGCCACTCGCTTTTTACTGGGACAGGGAAGAACATGGCTGCACTCTATTTAAGCCATATTTATATATGCTTTAGGACGCAACTTTGTTCCTGGAGTTTTGTCCTGATGTTTCTCTAGTAAAGCCTCAGCTGCCTCGCCCTGTGTGTGAGTTCTCAAAGGATTTTTTTCCAGAGAATAAAATCTGTGGGAGCAAATGAAAGGGCTGCCATCCAGGATTCTGCTGGTCCGTGGAGTTGGCAGACTGAGCATGAGAAGCATGGGTTGTTTGCATTGTATTTGCTCCAGTTTTTAGAAATTGTGCTGAATTGTTGCAATGTTGTACTTGTCCTGTATCAGATAAAATGATTTATTTTCACAGTGGGCGCAGTGAGGCAGGATAAAGTGAGCAAGTCTCTGCTGCTGTTGGTAAGTTATTAGTTTGTAGTACATGCTGTCTTTTTTTTTTACCAGTAATCACAGGTTTGGTGGATGTGGTGGGGGCTGCTTCTGGGTTCTTTTTTGACTGTTGGACTTACAGGTCTCACTCTGGTACTCCAAGCTGGACTTCTTTCTACCTTGAGCTTCATATGGATTTTTAGTTGCATCCCAGTTGTTACCGACTACTGTCTTTGACTTAGGTTCTCCATTACTAGCAATTATACACAAGGCGAACAGTTCAGTTGGTGAATCTTTTGGCAGCACCTCAGGTGTAATAACCACACCTTTTAGAATAACTGTTGTTAGTAAATAACTGTGTCAGGGTGCTGATGGTTCACTTGCTGCTTCAGAGTCTGGGTAATTTACAGCAGCGCTTCACGCTCCAGTTCCAGGAGATGGGTCTCAGACTCTTTATGGAAATAGCAATCTTCATACAGCTCTGCAAGTTGTTTCTGGGTGCCTCTGTAATTTTGTATTTGTCCAGATATGGATGAAACTTGTGATCAAACAGCTCCACTCAAACACATCTCCATCCCGACCTATTGTGTTCTAATTCTGTTCTAATTCTATTCTGTTCCATCTTGTTCTGTTGTATTCCCTTACTCCTCCCGAAGGAGACCCTCGTAAGAGGGATTACTGCAGGGGGAGGCAGAGGCGGCACTGTAGGATGATGAATTGTATTGGTAACCTCAGCTGATGTCTTGCATCCATCTCAGCTGCTGCTGAAATGGGCTAGCCCGCTGGGAAAAGAAAGTACGTAGTGTGTTACAAACGAAGGGGTGGCTTGTGATACCACAGTGCACCTTCAGCAGTGATGACCGAGAGGGATACCGAAAGGGGAAGGCTGACTCTATACCTCTGTGTGATGTGCTTTGTTTACCTTAATGCCAGGGAGGTAAGTGTTATGGAACCTACATAATGAGCTGCTGTTTGATCCTCTGGGAAGCCTGGGAGAAAAACCACAGCCACAGGCGCACATGAACTCCGGGACTGATGGCAAGGATGTAGGTGGTGGTATAGAAGAATGAATTGGGATGCAGGGTCATCTCACGATGATGACGGGTGTCTCCTCTGATCTAAGTTGGAAGAGGTGGAATTCCTTCACCATTGTCTCTGTTTGCTGTCATTGGGATTTGGGAAGATTTCTTGGAAAAAAAGGTCTCTGAGGTGGTGCAAAGTGGTTGTCCTCTCTCTATAGGTGTTGACACAGGCTTCCCCACTGAGCTTTCCCTCTGGTTCTCTGATTTGTATCACTTGTGACCAGTCAGTGCCAGCAGCTGTGGTTTGTGTCAGCGCCCAGAATGCACTCTCAAGGGGACTGATGTAGGACTGTTGGCTGTTTCTGCAGAAAACCGGAAAGCATCGGGGCAGAAATCAGCAAAACCATTGGTGTTGGAGAATCCTGGATCACGTTTGACACTGCTTCTTGCGGTGTTTTCTCATCTGTGGGTAGGGCTTAAACAATGTCCACAGCTGGGTATCTGTTTTGGCACTTTCCTGAGCTGGCTTTCAGCTGATGGACAAATAGTCATGTCTGGTGGGGCAGTGGAAAACACCGAAGCGGTACTCGGACGGCTACTGAGGGAGCTCAGCATGCGCTTTAAATCGAGGAGGTCTGTCCTGTGCCAGCAATCTGCTGATACACTAGAATTGTGATATCTGTGGGTACCTCAACTTGCCCTTTCTTAGGTGAAATTCCCTGGATTTACAAACCTGAGGAGGAAAGCACTTGAAAATACAGGGTCCGCTTAAAATGTATACCATTAGAATATGTGTCTTGCTTAACAATGTGGATGGGAGAGTCCAAAACTGGCATTCATGTTTTACACTGGTAAAACCTGTGATTTAATCCCCAGTCATGGGATTCTCAGTCACTGTAAAGTGTTGAGAGAACAAGTCATCTGCACGTATCAAGGAAAATTCCCCATCTTTCAGGGTGTCACATGCTGGAAAAAGGATAAAGCGTACAGGAAAGCACCTGGTTGGAAATGAATCCATAAAAAGAAAGCAGAACTGCACTTGGATATACAAATATGGTGTCTCACAAGCAGGCTGAGCTGTTTATTTTAGTCATTACTGCATAAGTAGGAACAAAGGGGGGGAAAAAGGGTCATCTCTAAGTGACTCAGTCTTTCACTCTGAAGGCAGATGTGCAGATCTGCATTTAAAGATGATCATGTCTGATGGGAAACAACAGTATAAGCAGAATCCCTCTGTGAAGTGTAACTTTGTGTACTCATAATCCCCAGCTGGTGTCTGCAGCTAATTAAAGGTAGGTGAACACACAGAAAGTTAAGCCTATGATTGTGAAAGCAAACAGAAATTTAGGAGACCAGAGCAGATCAGCAGCCGTTTCCTGAAGAATCACAGTTGAATTCAGTGAAACCTGCTGCATGCTCGGTACTTAAAGATTTCAGGTGCCTCAGCACAGGTTATAGAAACCTAACCCGTTTTAAAAAACAAACCTATCGGGAACCATTCAGCACTCTTCTGAACTGCAGAGTATCAAACATGGGGTTTGAAATAATACAGTAATCTTCCCACTGTTTGCATTTCAGACAGACACATAAGAAGACAGTGCAACTTTTGGACCACCTTTCCCATTAATAAGGGACAGACAAAATATTTATTCACATTAATCTAATTAAATAAATGAAAAAATCTACATTAGGATGTTTCCATAACGCTGGGCTACAATTTGGGTATTTCAGTACTGCTGATCTTCATGTTATTCTTCTAGGGCTCTGACCTGTAGTGAAAGAGGAGAGAAAATTAACATGAAAGGAAAGAAAAAAACCAAACCCCAACTCTATCTTTGTACAGTTTTTGAAGCAAACCCAGTAACTGCATCCAGATTCTTTGCAAGTGTTGTGCGAGCACTGTGATTGCTGTGGACTGGCTTCAGTAGAACTGGCCTTTATGCTTGCTGTTGGAAGGGAACAACATGAGAAAGGGTTCTCGCATGGGCTTCAAATAGATTAAGAGTTTGCTTTTATTTCACAAATAGAGTGGCATAAAAATCATGACCATGAGTTCAGGATGGGCAGTCTACTTAGGAATACTGAAGACTTTCAAGAGCAGCTTCCTATGCAGTATTTAATTTTGAGTATATTAAGAGAGTCTTTTAAAAATTTAACAAATATAAATGAGAAATAAGTAAGAAAATATAAATGAAATATGACTAGTTTGGTCAGGTGATGCTTCATCAGTGATTTTTGCTTTTTGGTCTCTACTAGGAGGTGTGGCAAGTTTGTGATCAAGTCTAATATTGCAGGGAAGTTTCTAGGTCTCAGCGGAGAGAATCATTGGCTCTGGTGATAACCACCTGGGAAAGGTGATATGAACTTAAAAATTGTAACACTGCCTCTGCAGAGACTTAACTGTTTCTGTTCTGGATGGTTGAACAAGACTTTTTAACCAAATACAGGACTTAACCTAGGCATTTCATGTTTTGTAAGACTAAACCAACCAGTCCAGAGTTCCTTGACATGTTTGAGCTGGATATGGTTTTGAGTCCAGGAGATTTTGTGGGGAGGACTGTTTAAAGATGCATTTGGTACAGTTGCTTGGGTAGGATGGGGTAGCTGTAGTCAGCTTCAGTAGGAATTCTCAATTAATTCACAGAAAGGCTTTGTCAGAACAGAAGAGAGATTTGGCTATGGTGATAGCAACTGTGATTAGCTGGATTAGCCACGTGGGAGTACCATGTAGTTAATTTCTCTCCACTTGGAGCTTTTATTGGGAGATGACACTGATGGGAATTTCTGTTGGGACAGGGGGGTGTCTCACTGAAATGTGAACTGACTGGGTCCATTTCAACACAAAGTGAGAGAAGTTTGTCTAAATTGCCTTTGCTGATGAGCTCCTGGTTGTAAGCCCCTAAGCTGGAAGGCATTAGATTTGCTGTTCTTCTAGACTATAATTGCATGTTACTCTGGGAGTAAAAAACTGGAAAAGGAAAAAACTATGTTTGATGTACTCTGGGCAGTCCTAGAGCAGATGCAGCAGTCAGAGCTGCATGTTTCTCTGCAAAGTTTCCTTTGAGAACTGACTGATGTGGTCACTTTTCTGTTTCTCCAGACGAGAGGAAATGAGATACAGCTGGGATTTCTTTACTGACTTGGTAGATAACATGGCAGACTTACAGATGTTAAAAGTTGAAAGAAAAAGATGATGTCAGTGCTACACATATGAGGCAAATGGGGACTCCTGAGCTGAGGAGAGAAGAAACATCCCTAGGGTTCCTGTTTATGAACTGTCACCATTGATTGTATTGTGGAGCACCTGAGTTGATATGGGTGAAATGAAACATCAGCCTAATGTTAAACATGTTGGCTGGTGGTTTGAGGAGAAATTCCCCATAAGGCTTTCTTGTCTGCAGGGAAGACTTACTTACCCATTCTCTGTATAGTCTGATTCTCTAAGGTTACAGAAATGTGCTGTATGAAACCATGTGTGCAGAGGGTTGTGTGTGCTCGAACTTGTCATGTTAAAGTTGCTTGCCCTGTCTATCTGTAAGACTCCTGTCCCTTATTAGACTTGCTGTCAGTGTCAAAGGGTCAGCAGTAAGACTTGGGTTTTAGAAAGTGAAGAGTGTTAAAGAGAGGGTGATTTATTAGGGCTTAACTGCAATAAATCCAGCCTCCTGCTGCCAAGAGGCTCAATGACTTATTTAATGTGAGGACAGTTAAGTGAAGGATTTGGGACAGGCCAGGGGAGGCTCTGCTGTGAGTGCCTCCACTGAGCTGAGCAGCTGTAGTAACCTGTAAATTTTTTGGGGTTAGTGTCATCCAGTGCTTCCCTTTTCTTGTCTCAGGCCATCATGTCTGTGTGACGTGTGCATGAGTTGATGTGGATCAGAAGCCAAGAGGAGGTAAACCAACTGTACTTTAATTTATGGCTGCTATCACTGCATCCAATACTTACGTTAACTAGAAAGCTTTCGGGGTAGTGTAATCCAGAACCGTGGCTTGGGGCTTGCGGGAACTGCCCGGACTGTTGCTGCCATCCCACCCTGGGGGTATCCTTGGGGGCGGCACTCATAAATGGCATTGGTTAACACAGGTGGAATATCATGTTAAGGACCTAACCATTTCTGTACATTTATGCAATTAAAATAATACGTGTGGAGGCTGGAATGAATTCTGGAAATAAGGCTGCGATACAACTTGAATCTGGACTACTGCCCTCAGCTCAAAGACTAAAGACCAGGTAAAATTCTGGGGAAGGGCACATGTTTTGGAGGCCGGTCTGCAACTGCGTGTCTGAGGACTGGGTGAGTTGGGAACAGAGCAGGAGCTGGTTTTGCTGCTATGCTACCAGTCCTGTCCAGCTCCGCTCCACAATAATGGGCATGAAAGACTGCTTTGGGTCACTATGAAGTAAATTTGGGGAGTTTCGGTGTCGCTTCCAGAGCGTGTAAAGCTGTTGGCTAGTACTCTGGTCAGTCTCGGAGGACCTTAAAGTTGTTCTTTCTCTGGTAAAGGGTGGCTCTTACCAGGAGTGGAGTTTCTGGCATGTTTGGATGCACCTTGCCTTGCTATTTCTTACAGGTTTCCAGAAGATCTCTTCTCCCAGGCTTTTAAGTGTAAATATGATTAAAATTTAGTCAAACAGAACTTCACCCTTTCTTCTGAACTTGCCCTTAAAAATGAGTCTGTAATTTTACCTAAAAAATAATTAATAGTTTCTGGAGCACAAGGGAAAGAGAAAGAATAGTTCTTGACTTGGCTGTTTTCTTTTACTCTACCTCTGTCCTCAATTAAACAACTGAAAAGCCCACTGAACCCACACTGGGCTGATTTCTGACAGCATTCATGCACTTCTGTGCTTGTGTGTCTGCTGCCAGAGGGATTGTCTCATTTGTCTGTTTAGTATCCAGGATGATACTTGATTTTGTTGCTCATAAGGCTGTACCATCAGATGCTACTGCAGGTTCAAAGATGTTATTAAGTACTTCCATTGGGGGTGGTGGGAAAGAGTTCCTATTATTTTCATTTATTTTTAAAAAGCCACATCTTTCTGAGCTTACCCTTCTTCCTTTCCACGCTTTTCAAAAACCTTATTACTCTGATGTCAACTGCTTTTGGTGTCAGAATCTTAAATTGTTTACTTGTGCTTTTGAAAACACCCCTTTGTGTATTTCTGAAAAGGACAGTAAAGCTTGCTACCTCAGCAGCCTGCACTGGAAACAATGCTTAAGGCTCCTGGTCCCCGGAGTTGATGTTAGAAGGTGTGTGTGTGAAATAAGACAACAAAGGATATTTGCTCTGACAGGCAGGAGAAGAGTCTCTGTTTCTGTTAATATTTCAATGTCATGGGAAACTTCTTCAAGGCCACCAGCATCTTCCCCTCCAGTTACCATGGCAAAAATCTCTATCTCCAGTTCAACCTGCAAGCCTGCTGCCACCTAGGAGAGACAGGGGATTGCTCACAGGTAAGATGCATGTTTCCTCCGTAGTCCCCTCCTGCAGTCCTTGGAGCTGGTTCTTGTTCTGTGTTGCCTGATGAAATTAAAGACCTAGTGCCCCAGCACTTACGATTGTGCTTGCCAGTTAGTTACGCAGTATCTGTTCCACTAGAAAGGTCTATACAAAACAGTGCCTAGTCACATTGTAGTTTGAAAGAAAACTGTCAGGTGTTTGCATTTTTTCCCCTTAAATTTCCTTTTAGGTTCCAGTGGGAAAAGGGGAATTGGGACAGCTGGGAGAGCCTGCTGGTGTTTAAGAGGCATTTGGACAATGGCCTTAATACCATGCTTTAGCTTCTGGTCAGCCCTGAAATGGTCAGGCAGTTGGATGAGATGATCGTTGTAGGTCCCTTGCAACTGAAATATAATATTCTATTCTATTTTAAAAAGGACATGTAGGGAGAAAAGGGAGATACAAAAGGGATGGATGTGGGGGAGAGGAAGAGAGAATGGAAATGATTCCAGCCATCTATCTGGACTTCTGTAAGGCTTTTGACATGGTCCCCCTTCTCTCTAAATTGGAGAGATATGGATTTGATGGGTGCACTGTTTGGTGGATGAGGAATTGGTTGGATGGTTGCATCCAGAGGGTGGTGGTCAATAGCTCAATGTTCAGATGGAGATCGGTGGCAAGTGTGTCCCTCAGGGGTCCATGTTGTTTAATATCTTCATTAATGACATAGTGGGATCGAGTGCATACTCGGCAAGTTTGCAGGTAACACCAACCTGAGCGGTGTGGTTGACATGCCTGAGGGAGAGGATGCCATCCAAAGGGACCTGGACAAGCTCCAGGAGTAGGCCCATGTGAACCTCATGAGGTTCAACAAGGCCAAGTGCAAGGTCCTGTACCTCAGTCGGGGCAACCCCCAGTATCAATACCGTCTGGGGAAGAAGGGATTGGGAGCAGCCCTGCCGAGAAGGACTTGGGGATACTGGGGGATGAAAAGCTGGACATGGAGCTGGCAATGTGGGCTTGCAGCCAACAAAGCCAACCATACCCTGGGCTGCATCAAAAGCAGGGTGGCCAGCAGGTTGAGGGAGGTGACTCTGCCCCTCTACTCCACTCTGGTGAGACCCCACCTGCAGTTCTGCATCCAGCTCTGGGGTCCTCAGCACAGGAAAGACATGGACCTGTTGGAGCAGGGCCAGAGGAGGCCACAAAAATGGTCAGAGGGATGGTACACCTCTCCTGTGAGGACAGGCTGAGAGATTTGGGGTTGTTCAGCCTGGAGAAGAGAAGGCTTTGGGGAGACCTTATTGCCGCCTTTCAGTACTTAAAGGGGGCTTATAAGAAAGATGGGGACAAACATTTTAGTAGGGCCTGTTGCGATAGGACAAGGGGTAATGGTTTTAAACTAAAAGAGGGTAGATTTAAACTAGATGTAAGAAAGAAATGTTTTACAATGAGGGTGGTGAAACACTGGCACAGGTTGCCCAGAGAGGCTGTGGATGCCCCATCCCTGGAAACATTCAAGGTCGCATGGGACGGGGCTCTGAGCAACCTGATCGAGTTGAAGATGTCTCTGCTCATTGCAGGGGGTTGGACTAGATGATCTTTGGAGGTCCCTTCCAACCCAAACTATTCTATGATTTTAAGTACTGAGTTGTGGCTAGGGCTCTGGACTAGGAGGCTTAATTTGCATTCTGGTACTGCCTTCTTGCACAAGTCATTGCTGCTTGATTCCATGCCTGTAAAAGCATTGGCAAGGATATTGCCTCATATTACCTGGATGCTGTGGGGATACTGGCTGGCACAATATTTATTCAGATACATAGGTGAACATGCAGCTGAAGAGAGAGACCGAAAAGCAGAAAGCATGAAAACTTCCTATTTAATGGGACAATTTCACACGCTTTGCTAGATAAAAGACTTAATGTGGAGAACAGTTGCAAGCAGGAGAATAAATGGTTGAGGCAAGAGTTTAGTAGGCTCAAGTCTTGAAGGTATCAGGACAGGAGGTAAAGTCTAGGTGTAAGACAGAGCAGATAAATAGCCTGAACAATGGGAAAACTCAGAGGTAGTGGTAGAGTACCCTGTTTGCTTAAAAAACCCTCCTTTAACCTCAGTGTTTGACCTGCTACTTTCCACTGAACTTAACATGTCTATCCCTCTGCATTCTGGCACAGGCTCTGAGACTTGGAGCGCACAGGGTGCTTGGTTGAAGGCAGCAGAGGGACAGTGGAAATCAGTGTCACTTCAAATAACTTTAAACAAAGCATGTACCCTGCCAGCTCTATTCCCAGACAGCTGGTGCGAGACAACCCCTAAGATGGCCCGAGGTCCAGCTGAGTCTAGCAAAGACCAAAAGATCTTCTGTGTAACTTACAGGTCCTGGTGTGTACATCACTCTCAGTCCTGTGTGCGGAGGTGGTTGCTTCACCCGAAACCTGTTAGAAAGAGAAGAGAATCAGTGGCTAGAAACTGTTTCAAGCAGGCAGAAGGCACTGCTGGGAAGTAGGCTGTCTGCTCTTCCTCTGCTTGTGCAAACGACAGCAGAATTTGTTAGCTCATCTCTCCCATCACAATGTACAAATTGGGCTACAGCAGTATTCCTGGGCTTCTCACCAAGGCTCAGGTTTCTACCAAAAAACCCAAAGAAGCAGATTAATGGGCCAAAGTAAGTGTCCACAAAGAGCTTGTTACACTGCCTGGTCCTTACAAGAGAATGTGAACCATCAGCATTGTGAGCCTGCATACACACATGACATCATCTTGGCAAACACCTGTGTGTTGCACACCCAGAAGTCCTTAACGATCTTTATTTAATGTCCTTTGATACGATGCTATTGCAGAAGGCATGATAATGGTATACATTTTGTGTAAATAATCGTCTTTCATTCCACGGTACCCACTAAGGCAGTAGCTTCACTTAATCAGTGAGAAATGAAGGTTTCACGTCTTTGCAGTCCTTTTGTGCATGCAACTTCCACTGTTAAGATCTCTAAAGATCCTTAGAGCAGATATGACCTCTACTTTTCCATGTCTCTGGACTTTATCCTGTGGTTTTCATTTCCACCTGAAGAACAGTTACCAGCATGTACTTGCACCAGAAGCTGTTAAAGGAAAGGCAGTAGAAGAGACATTCCTAGTATGTGGCCCCATCTTATGGAAAGCTCTGGCAGACTTGCAAACTGGCTGTCAGAACTCCTGCGCTTTCTCCGGAGTGCTGGCTGTTATGAGAAACTGGACTTGATTTTTGTCAGGATCTCCCAACAAGTTCAGGCTGTGGTATGGACAGTTTGGAAGGCACATAGTTAACTACTGACCCTGTCATGGAAAAGTTTTGGCTTCAGCACGATGCAGACATGGCTCAGAATTGCCCACCCTACCACTGCGCTCAGCATGTTCTGCTGTCATTCAGCAGCTAGTCACTTAGCTCTCCTCTGAAAGCATCAAGTAAGAGGCTTGAAAGATAAATCCAGCTTATCAGAATCATGGTGGTATTTTCCTTGACTGTCTACATATAGTGCCCTGGCATGAAAAAAACCCTAAGAAAATGTAATGTGCACATCTTGAGCTCCAGGATATTGGTATGTGATCTGCTGATTTATCATGACATGCACCTTGATGCTTAAGTGTGCGTTAAAGGAAAAAAAAGTGTCTCTGATTTGTCATACAGGGCAAGAGACAATCTGCTGGACTGCAGACCTAGAAATGGTCTTACTTATCCTCGCCCCATTGGAACACAGTCCTACCCGCTGACAGGGGTGACATTGAGTATGGGAAATAATGTGCACAAATAGATGCTTTATTTCATCCTTGTCCTCTGCTTGTTCCCAGTGTCATCACTGGGGCTGTTTCTCAATGCAGCTGAAGACGTGTCTGCCTGAATACAGCAGTGCCCATTTAGATTGTCTGATGTGCAGCATCCGGCAGCATTTCCCAAAGCCAAATATAATACCCGTTACCATGAAAGACTTTGGTCCCTGAACCTGAGAACTTCAGTAAGAACCAGTAAAACAACTGTGATGGGCCAGGACTATGCATACAGGACCTGCTGTTCCTTACTACTTTTCCTCTTCCTCATAACACTAATATGCAAATAATGTTGAAGTATTTCTAGTATCTCTTCACCTCTATTTAGTCAGTCATTATCAAATGATTCCAAATATAAAAATACCATTTGTTATCTCCTGTTAATCAGATCAAAAGGTTGACAATTAACAAGCAATGCGTGTTTGGACAGTTAAACCCCAAGGTACTGAAAATTCAAACTAACCTTGAGAAGTTCACACCAACATTCTTCAGGATCACAGTGGCTGCATAGGTGCAGCCTTCCTTTAGCACTCCAAGTATCACTCTGGGTGGAATGAGATGGAAGCCACTAAGATGCTGTCTTCCTGTTGCAAGAGAAGATGTGTTGACGTTTCCTGCAACAGGATCTTCCACCTTTGCAAACAGAGTTAAAATATTAGACAATAGAGAAAGTTGGTGGCCATCAAGTTAGGTTTAGGGTTACTTAACCTACATTTGACCTCTGTCCACTCAATCTGAAGAATTACAAAAATACAGCCTAATCCGAGTAAAAACTGAAGAAGCACTTTGAAAATTGTCTGCAGATCTATATTGGTTTGAGTTTTCAGACACATTAAGCCCTTGAGATGTCTCAGGGGGAAGGGGGAAAGCTCTGCTCCTTTTGAAAATGAGAGCTTTCGTGTAGGTGCATAGTACAGAACTATGCTTTTGGCACACAAGTTTGTCCTAGCGGTTGAGAGGAAAGGTACTTTTATAAGTGCCAGTAAACTTTTGCATAAATTGGAACTGCTGTGTTTCAGTGAACAGATTCAAAATACATTCCAGTGTCACTCCAGAGTGAAGATTTTATGCAAAAGAGATGACTGAGAGGATATTAACAGAAAAGATGTTATTTTACCTTTTTATTTGGTATGGAGTTTGGTTTTCTGCCCTGAAGGGATGACGGTAATTTCACTTTCTCTTTTCTTGGCTGTCCTGCAGCATTCACCAGCAGACTCCGAACTTTATGTTGAAAGGGTGTCTCCTGTGATCTTGCAGCCTTGTTTAGGTCTGGAAGGGAAAGATTTCCAAAAGCACAAAAAAAACTAAGCATCATATTCAGCCTAATCCTGAAGTTCTTGTTCAGGTAAGATTTTTATTTTCTATGAAAGCATTTGCTTAGCACAAGGACAGAGAATTAGTCTCATTTTTATTTAAGAGGTGAAGAAAGGCATTAAGAAACCCCCTAATAGTAGCAAATAATTAAAATTTGACTAATAAGTAAAGTTGTACTGTAATTATTAGAACTACTTAGTTGGAAACATCTCAGTGGACACATGCAATGAAGACATAAATATCAGTGAAAGTGATTAAAAACAGAAAAGGAGGTATAAAACCTTAAGCACTAAAATCAAAATCGAGGACATTACTACTCCAAAGGCATGACTACATGTGCAGAAACACCCAGGCTGGTCAAGTAAAATCTGTATGTCCGTATAACAACACATTCCTGTCCAGGCCTCAAAGCAGTACGCCCAACTATGTCTCTGAGCAGGATTTATTGTCTTGAATGCAAAAAAACCCATTGTTTTTTCTCAGTTTGGACTGCAAGCACTGTCTAGCTGGCATGCTAAGTCTGGTCAGTTAGTCATTGTAAGGAGGCAGAAATGTTATTTGAGAATAGCATCTTCTCTAGATGCCCGTCTTATTTCCAGACAACAGAACTGCAGGTGGTGGAGAGGGGCTTTCCACCTGCACAGCAAATGGCCCAGAGCTTATAAAAAAAACCTAAGCACGGACATGAGGGAAAACACACTAGCATTTCTTGTTTTGCCTAAAGTTAAGCAACATTTATGCTTTGACATTAGAAGTTAGCGTAGTTTTGGTGTTTCTCTCCCCACACACACTCTCCCCCTCCAAGCAGACTGGTGGCTCTCCAGTGGTGATCATCCAAGGCTGTCGCCACAAGCAGATGCATAAACAGAGTGAGTGACTGTAGACGTAGCAAGGAAAGCAAAACTGAATGGCGATGTTTAAATGGCAAAGACCATTTAAACACTGCAAACTCTGTTCTAGAGTCTTTTGTTACAGGCCTTAATGAGCAGAAAAAATTGGCTTGTGCAACTTTTTTTAAGTAGAGGAATCACTTCTTTGCTTTGTCTGCACTTCTACCATCCCCATCACCCCCGTGTTGTTATAGCAGTCTCCTAGGGTGAAGGAGGGAATCTCTTCCATTAGTTTTATACCTCAATTTCTGCCAATCTTGCATTTCAGATATATTCAGAATGCTGAACAGAGATAGGTGGATTTAAATTTGTATTGTAAATATTCTGTCAAAAGTTATAAGACAGATATTAACCTGCTCCAAACTACATTCTGGAAGGCAGCTTTACCTGTTGTGCTCCTGGAACCTTCATTTTGTTTGGAATGAGCCTGCAGCAGAAGACCAGGTAAAGGTGAGGAATCACTTATGGTATCGAGACATTCAGATGCTACAGGGAAAATAATGGAATACTGTGACAAGTGTTTTTCATCATCATTTTCATAAACACACAAAAAAAAAAAAATCACAAAGTCTTTGGTACTTTAATATAGACAATCTTTGAAAGCTGTCTAGAGAACCATGAGAGGCTGGGTAAATTCTGCATGGGACATTTTGCTCCACTGGGCAACAGGGATCAAAAATGCATATTTTGGGATTAGTCATTTCTTGTTCCCTGGATAACTGAGCAATAAATCATAAAGGGCTAATGGACCATCCAACACAAGTCTTCTGGTGATTGCAAAATGAGGAAATGTGGGAATTAGTGGGGGTCTGATAAAGCCCCATGGAGGACTGCTGTCCTGATATGATTCTTTGTGTATGACTTTTAATCTCACTATGTGATTTCAGCAACTTGTCAGGGCTGCTTTTCAAACAGAACTGAAGTATTCCTCTCAATGCTGTAAAGCTCAGACCTAAGATGATGGTTCACTCTTTTACTGCTTCCTGTCATCCAGTCACTGCTTTCCTCCCATATCCTCCAAACTACCCTTAGCCTACACGTTTCCTATTCCATATCGCTTTTGCCCCAGTCTCCAAGTTGCCTCTCTTACCATTGAGTTTCAGAATTCCATCTCCCTTTTTTTTTTCCTACAGTCATACTTGTGTTCTTCTAAACTTGTCCCCTTCAGTTTTTGCTCATCCACCCCTAACTATTATTTATTCAATTTAAGTTTTTCTTGAGCGTTTTGCATCCATCCACCCCTCATTCATAGCACAACTCTTCAGCTTTGCATCCAAAGCCTATGGTGCTTCCACATACGGTGATGTCTGCAAAGGCTCCTTTAACACACTAAATATAGGAGTCTCATAGACCACATTTATATTAGTGGATTAAAAAGGAACATTCCCAGATACTGGAGCATGCTAATCTAGGCTGTTAACTTGTTAGAACACTGGTATGATATTGACTGTGCAACTTAGCAGTCTCCCCCAAACCACTCTCAGGTACACAGGTTTTGGCCAGGGAAAAGACCATCTTGTTTTGGGAGTCTGAATTTATACAGTCTACTACATATTGCTGGATCTCAATGTCAGGGAATGCTGCTGGGTATGTTTCATGTATCAGAATAGATAGAGCCATTGTGGTCCAAGTAGTTCATGTGCCAAAATGACTGGGAATACATGGGGTCAGATAATGTAATCTTAAATTTAACTGAAATATGGAATGAGACAACTGGATAAAACAATGAAGAAGATACTAAAATATTGCCAGACAGTAAATTACCTCTACTGGGTTTTTTGATCATCTCTAGAGGGAAATTCCCACTTTCTTTTTTTCGAACTGGAGGAAGTTCCATAGACAGCTTTTCCACATCAGGAAACTAAGAGAAAAGTAAGAAAGAGAGTTTAGGTCTCCCGACTAAACACTTAGAAAAACAAACCAGCAGACACCCTCCTTCCCCCTTAAAAAAAAAAAAAAAAAAGCGTGTGTATGTGCGCACAAAGGCAACAAATAAAAAAAATAAAAAGTAAGTGTGTGTGTGCGCAAAGTGGTAACTATAAAAAAAGATAGACACTAAGCATACCTCAGATTCCAAAGTACATTTTTGAGTACACTGTAAGCACTTAGAGCATTTATCAGGTGAGATTACAACAGGAAAATTCCCAAGGCCACCTTTAACCCAGGAGGGTTAGTCTTACCAGTTCCCCTTCTAGTTAGCAGAGAGAGGTTTTTGAGAGGTAAGTGAAAAGACCTGAGGTTCAGCTTCTGCTCCGATTCAGGCTCTCCAGAGTAAGGAACCTACAGAGTTTGTACTCAATAAACATATACCATCTCCAAGATATGTTTCCTTTGACAAGGGCATATAATTCCCAGTATTAATTCTGCCACAACTGTCCTCTGTAATGGTTTCTTGAGATAAATTGAGGCTGAGAAGTCAGTCCAGAACTGTCTTTATGGGACTACAACAGAAACTACCTGGCCTAACACAAACTCGTCCAGTATTCAGTGACATACCTTTTTTGGGAAAAACTTGCCGAATTCTGATTCAAAATATGGAGGAATTATTTTGTTTCTTATTGCTGTTAAGGACTTCTTTTCTTCATCAAGTTCCTTCCTAATTAAGTTTTAACATTGTTGGTAAGGAAAAGAAAGAAAAAAGCATTATAACAGAGTTCACCCTGTTTTTCAGCATTATGTTTAAAACACTGAGGAATGGAAGTGATAAAGGGAAGTGGCATTTTTTTTTTTCCTGGTTAATCACATTCAGTGATATCCTTGTAATTGGAAATTTTCTTGGTGATAGATCAAGAACAGGCTGGTCTATTTCACTGACTTGCAGGGTCTAATATCAGCTATGAAATTATCACTCTTAATCGTATTAAGAGTTTTGACACTGGCTTTAGAGCCAGAATTGCACATGATGTTCTTGGGTACTGCCTACTCAGATATATATGTTTAAAGTCATTCTATAAATAGTATGCAAAACAGTGTAAAATGCTGTATTAAAATATAAATCTGAAATTATAAAAGTATTTTTGATCTCATGCAAGTCAGTTAGAAAGTAATTACGAAGTAGTATGGAAGAAAGCTTAGTTTTCAATCGCTATTTAACCTTTCACAAAAATACAAAAGAAGAAGAAATCTTAACTGAAAGCATCAGCATTTGAAAAAATTAATAAAAACTATTTTCCACATTGGTGACAAAACCAGAAAACAGAACACAGGGCTTCTGATTTCAGCCTTGTTTTGAATAGCATAAGTTAACAGTAACACTGCTAGGTTTTGAAAAAAATGGGACACTCAAACCATCCATTCAGCTTTTCTTTTGCAGAGAACACCCCATTATTTGCTAGCAAACCATTGGACCATTACCCAAAGACCTGGTGAAATCAATAACAGACTGAAGCAGACTTAAGCTGGCTCAAAATAACTAACTTTCTGTCCTATCAATACTATTACCTGTGCTCTTCTAGTCTGCGCTGCCACTTGGACACTGGTGTTACTCCTTCTGGGCTGAATGATCAGGAAAGAAGAGAGAGTAGTAAAAAAGAGAAAACTAGAATTATGTTTTATAAGCACAAAAAATATTTAGAATATAACCCTGGAAAGAAAATGCTTTTTATGAGAGTATGTTATATTAACATCTCAGGTGACTCCTGACTTGGACTTGTATGGTTTGCACAAAATTGTTCACTCATATCTGCATTTTTATTATACTATTCAGTCAAAGAAACCTTCAACATCCTTTTCCAACAAACTTTAAAGTATCTTTCAGATAAGGAAAGAGAACCACAGAGGGACAAAATAATCGTAGGGAAAAAAAATAGGAAAAATCATAGGAAAAACGTTGTGTTATGTATGTAGAGATCTAGGTCAGAGTCCTTAATGACAGTCAGTAAAGTACATTGCCTTGCCTGTGTGCTTGGTTCCATCCTTTGTGTTATTTACAATTGCATCAGTTCTCACTGGTCTGTCCTACCTGAACCTCTGCTGTTGGTCCTCTCTTTGCATAGTGATCGTCTTCTCTGTGTGACACTGGCGATGAGAAGCCACTGCCTGTTCATACAGATCGGTTATGTGAGCTGCAAGGTGAAAGAGTATTATTGAATGTGCATGTTCTTCTAAGCATTGCTAAGTGTTAAGAATAAAAAACGTAAAAGGATATATTTTTAATGCATCTTTGTGTCACTTGATGAAAACCTAACAGATTCTTTATTACTGTGAGGGAAGAGGCAGAAAGAACTTCATTCCAAAATCAAGTTCAGAACATTAACAGATAGGAAATCAATTCAATGTAGAAAGCACCAGAATCGGATTAAGTTCATACCCCACCTGTATTTCCTGAAATATCTTTATGTTCTTTCAAGATACAAATCAAATACCTGTGAATAGGAAAAGTTACTGACATTCAGCCACTTTCTGACTGGGGAGCAACATTCCAAGTCTCTATCTCCAGCTGAAGAAAATAGCATGGGCTTTCAGGGACCTTTTTTAGTTTCAGCTTACTTAAGTTGTGCTTAATTGTGGCTGTGAAGCAGCCATAATCAACATTCTCATGGAAGGAACTAGAAGTTCAATATATATAATGGAGAAAAGCCAGTCTTTCCATATTTAAGATTGTGACCAGCTCTGGGGCTTTAATACAGAGCTTCCCTGTCTTCTGACATCTTTTATAACATGTTTTGTTTAGTTCATGCCTTGAACCTAAATTGGGAGTCCAAAGAAATTTCCTTGGTTGAAAACAAATCTCTGTGGCAGAACTTAAAAGATTTGAGCATTTGAGAGATATGATCCTAACTGACTATGACAGTATTTCTCAGTGTTTCAGGAATTATGTAATTGCAACCTTCAAAACTTGGGGGTTTTTGGTCAGCTTTTTCACCATAAAATATACTTCTATTTTTCTGCTTTTTCTATTTTTATCTCTTTTAAAGAGCCTTTCTTTCCCACTATCTTCTTCATTAATAATGTTAAAATTGCACTTCCATTTAAATCGGTAAACTGTGTAGCAAGCATTTGTTGCAGCAGTTTCCATTTATTTTGCACGGTATGCTTTTTTTTTTTTAACAAGCAGAAATACCCTTGACAAGGCAGAAGGGGCAGTAAAATAACACTTTAAAGGCTAGCATCACTATGGGATTGAATACTATGGATTTTTCTGTGGAAAAGCTTACTGATTTTTAAAATAAACATCTTAATTTTTATTTGCACATATTGAAAACATTAATAAATGTTAACAAGTATCTTAAGAAAACTTTAACAGAAATTCATGAGGGAAGGCTAATACATTGTTCCATTGTTTCCCTTAAGCAAGGTTAATGTAACCAAAACACCTGATGTTTTGAGATCAGATTTTCCAGTGTAATAAATAAGCAGGATTTATCTAACTGCTTTGAAAAACTTGTTTGAAAAGCTGATACTTGTATAAAAGTAACCAAGTACTGTCATAGTTCTTATACCTAAGAAAACTCAATACATGTGGAAACACAAGTCAAAACGCCAAATACACATGCCTA